>NC_133810.1:24429892-24754059 GCF_043250625.1 Sebastes fasciatus | reverse complement strand
TTCTTAACTGATTTGATTTGAGTGGCCGTTGTGCGTTTCTCTTTCAGAGGAGATGCAGCCCTCACAGCTGGAATCAAATATAACCCACACATAATTAACACATAACTACTTATGGGTGTCTGCATTACTTCTGAAATTGAGTGCATTGCTTTTAGATTTGCCATACATACTGTATGTATATTTCCCTGATGTTTTTTGACTGTCTATTAAATGGGAATACTACAGAATTTCAGTATTTCTAATGTTTTTATGTACTGCTGTGCATAGGACAAATAGAGTGAAGCAATGTCAGTTGTGTTGTGCAGCTTCAATGCGAATGAATAGTACGTCATAAAACATAAATAGACATTACTGTTGCACATTTGTAGCTCATATTAAAAAAAATGGTCTGTGATAACATTTATAAACTCTCCACAGACCGTAAACGCAGTGCTAGGCTCTCTGTGTACTATACTGTAAATTGCTGCACTCCTTTTCAAAGCAATATTTCCACTAAAATGACAACATTTATAAATAATTACTTAGTAAAACAAGGCAGCAAGTAACCACTCTTATTTTACTCAATTTTATCCTATCTCACTATGGCAAGACTGCAAATATGTCTGTCTTCAAAATAAAAAAAAAAAAGCTTTCTTTCAAAGAGTGTGTACCTTATTTCAACAGGTGGCAGGTAAAAGCAGAGGCTTCACTACGATGCATTAAGCTCAGACCACCTTTAAATAACTTGCAATGCATGCATCATTACCTGATGGGATCATTTTGAATGTTTGTTTTGTGAAAGGGCAGCCCAACCTGCAGTTAAAAACTCCATCAAAATCTATTTTTTAGAAAATATATGTAAATTGTTCAGATTGTCAAAAGATGCACTGGTGAAATTCAGAAAGTAAATGGGAAAATGAGATAAAAGTGTATTTTTTGTGAAGACAATAAACTTCACTGCAAGTATTTTGTGCATGTTGACAGAAACATATCTCATGTCCAATTATTTTTACAGAGGAGATATTGGATGTTAGGTACTTCCACCTGGTGCTGAAAATCATGTATGTACCTTCTACTCTGAGAAAGAGCAGGCAGACCTGCCCCTTAGACAAAACCTGATGAAAGGACTCACTGTGGTGCTCAGCCATGACACTTCTCTGAAAATAGTTTGCACACTACTCCCCCTGGTGGTGCATCCAGCTCAGGACCTCCACAGTGATGTCCTGTAGAAGTCAATGAGCTCAGTGATAGGATAGAGACCAGGGTCTGGTCTGTGGACAAACTCTGCTGCCTCCTTCAGCCTCCAGTGAGACTATATTCTCTGTACTAGACAATAAACGCTTATATTTATGTGGATAGCTAGGGCGAAATTGAAAAAGTGTGAGAAAGAGTTACCGAGAGGAATTTCTTTCTTTATTTAGTTGTTCATTTGTTACCTCAATGCAGAAAATAAGGAAGGGCTCCCACTGGCATTTTATTTATTTATTAATTTTTTTGAGAGGACGACCAGGCATACATGGCCTATGCCTTAAAGGACCAGTATGTAACAATTAGGGGGATCTATTGGCAGAAATGGAATATAATATTAATAAGTGTGTTTTCTTAGCGTATAATCACCTGATAATGAGAATCGTGTTTTCGTTGATTGAGAATGAGCCGTTTATATCTACACAGGGAGCGGGTTCCTTCTCCACGGAGTACGCCATGTTGCACTGCCATGTTACAACAGTAGCCCAGAACGGACAAACTAAACTGTTAACTTTTCCTGCTTCGGCCGGAGTCGATAACGTTACTCGCTGCTGTCGCCGCCACTCACTTCCCACGTACACACAGACTCACTGGCTCTGCTCCAAATGGTTCTAGAGAGGGTAATTTGCGTTTTCACGTCGGCCACCGAAGCTCTCCAATACGCTTGGCACACGGGAGAGGCTTCAGTTGGTTGCAATCGGATCACTAGACCTTTAAGCCGGCCCTGTGGATAGCATTGATTTAGTTGTTTGAACTTGCAATGGCTATATACTGTACTTGATCATGTAAGATAATTAGTTCAAGAGTTGAAAATGATGGCATTTTACAAATTATTCACTAATCCATCTAATACTGTCATATTTATTCTATTATAAAATCGTATGTTGTTGCATACTACTCAACATGCATGAGAAAAAACTGTCTTTAAAGTTTTTTATGCTTTCTACCTTGTTTATGTAATGCAGCATTACTGTAGCTTTTTGTGACACATGGACAACTGGAATTTAAGACCTCAGTGGTCAACAAATTAATAGCAGTATTTGACCTTAAATCTTTCACTACTTCACTAATTCACTATGAAAGTTTGAGCTGCTCCATTTTGGAAGTTCCTCTCGAATTTTTAGCGGTGTATGTGTGTGTGCTGCATGTTGTTCTGATGTGAAATCTTCCATCTGTCACAAAAACCTAATGCTGTATCGTGATCACAACAGTTCTAAGAAGTCTAAGAAATGAAAGTAAAATTGTGAGAAGGCGATGTTCATTCACCTGAAGCAGAGATGTTAACAAGTACAGTACAAGTGCTCGCCGATGTCATACTTTATTTTGTCCTCACAAACTTGTTTCAGCATGGAGAAACACTCGCCCCATTATTGAGCCTGTGACGAGGACATCCTGTATGATGTAACTTTGTCACATGCTGTCCTTGGGAATCCTCGCAATAACCCCCTTCAATTGTTCATCGGCGTTACAAATGCTCACCAATACATCACGTGTTTACGTGTGAGTGTTAGTTGCCTCTTCTAACTTTCCATTGCGTTCGCCAAACAGTCACAGCAGTGTGGGTTTGCCATTGATTTGCCAGTGGAACCGTCTGGGCCATATTACATTGATGCAGGGAAATCTGCCGGCGGCTATGAAGACACAAAATGACAACGGGGATGACAGATCTGGCTCTTGTATACACCACAAAGCTGTGGTTTGTATTGTCTGATACATTTCTTGACATGAGTAAACGGTTTGAGTCACGAGTGGTTTAATATAACCTCATAACGCCTTGTGATGCTTAATTGCTGTTGTCACTCTATATCGGAGTTCAATGCATTTCTCAATAACTCTGAGTTATTAGATTGCCCATTGAACTGACATAATAGGGACATCCTAATCAATAACGTGACACTCTGTAGTTATGTGTGTACTGTAGGCAGCACAGTTTTTCTGTTCCTCTGCTCTATTGTTGTGATGACAAGACTGTTGACATCTAAAGTGATTTTTTTTCAAATACTGTTTTTAATTTTATGGTTCTTAGCTCGGCCTTACAGGAATATTTTCACATAAACAAAGCAAGCACTAACATATTCTGACAAGCGAGAAAGTATTTTGTGAATATTTAAAACTTAAAAAAGAGGAGGTGACATCTGACACCCACCCACTTCCATGCCTCAGGTTATACAGGCTCACTTCAACAGAAGAGTTTTGCTACTTGTGATGTGCAGCACTGAAGGGACCCCTGTACACGCTGAGGAGCCAGTGTTTTTTTGCTGCTACAGTTACTCAGATCTTAGACATTAAGACATCCATATATCATCATGTGCTCAAGGCATCTTAAAATAATGATAATAATACATTCTCTGAAACTGGGAACTGTAAACATAATATGTTATTACATTCATGTTTGGCAGTTTGAGTGGTTTATTAAAGGGAAAGATTTGGCTGCATCTAGTGGCGTGGTTGCAGATTGCAACCAACTGAGTACCTCACCACCCGCTCCAAGACTGTGATAACGTGCGCCGCTGAGTGCAAAACCGTGGTAACACCATTCATCTCGCTCAGAAGCCATCCTTAGCATAATAACACTACTTTAGGAGCAACGGAAATCAGACGGCGGCAATGTGAAAACGTTAAAGGCTGTCTTTGGAGTCAGTGTTTGGTTTGTCCGTTCTGGGCTACTGTAGAAACATGGCGGACTCTGTGAAGGGAACCCGCTCCCTGTGTAGATATAAAGGCCTCACTCAAATCTAACAAAAACACAATGATTCTTAGTTTCAGGTGATTATACACTAATGAAAACATAGTTATGGATATTATATTCCAATAGATCCCCCAAAATGTTATTCACTGTTCCTTTAAAAAAAATTCTAAAATATTCTTGAGTAGATTTGATGAAATATTTGAGATAGTTATCACTGTGATATCTTTAATCTTAAGCCATGAATAGAAAGCAAAATGTCAGGTTTGTATATATAGTGTCTACAAATGTACAGTGCGTATAGATTATCTGTGTGTTGTATTTGAAGTTGCCTACAGCATGTCATCAAGTGGCTACGTGCAGCAACTGTCCCCTCTGTCATTGGATGGCACAGGAGTATATATTGATGTGTGAGTGTGTGTGGATTCCACATGTGCCTACCAGTTCAACTAGACACCACTGCCCGTGTCATTCCTGTGGCTTCTTTGAGGACGTAAGTACAGACGATGGCTGCATGGTAGATTAAACAATGTCTGAATTAACTTCTCTGTAGCTGCTTTCTGAACTAGAGTAGAATGAACTTGCATTAGAAACCTAGAGCTTGTTTTGGAATTCAAAATTTCAAAGCATTTCTTGTAACTTTACAAAGCTGCATTTTGCATGGGACTATGTTTTACATTTTGCCCTTTCACTGCATGTAGCACTGCGATTGTCTGTAGGACTGTTAATTGTCTTTCACATGAAATAGTATTGGTATTAATACAGTTGAGAAATGAGGTGCGTAAAACTGACCAGCAATCATGTTACTGCTGTAGTAAACCAGTATAGTTTTGATCATATATTACATAATCACTGTCTTTCCTAATTTACTGCAAGAATAAAATGTAAGTATTACCACGTTTCTATTTCTGAAAATGGATAGAAATATAATAGTCAAGGGCAGACTGACTTATGTAACGTTTCCCCAGGGATCAATAACGTGATCGTTTCTGAGGACAGCAGCAGCGCCAGTTGATGGAGAAATATTTCAAACCTTTACACCCTCATACGGACACCAGAGGCGTCAAAGGTCATAAGTCTGAGATGTGCGACCATCAAGAGAAAGACCACAAGCACAGAAAGACTGCTTCCTCGAAACCTCAACAAATGAAGCACCATCACCAAAATCAAGGCCATCGTCATCATCAAAAGCCACATCAGTCGGATGACAATGATAGCAATGGGTAAGTTTAGACATTTTTTCCACTGTTTATTGCCTGTCCTCATGTATAGAATCTGTGCTTAATTTTGAAATAGTAATGTAATTATCGTTATCATTATCTTGTCTCAAGCTTGTGTTGGTATCCAGTGTGTCTTTAACACAAATGTTTTCTTTTTAAAATAGCACCCATTCAACAGCAGAGGACAGCCTTTTCAGTGATCACCCCCCCGACAATCAACGTCCGTGTGATGATGACAAGACTCATCATTCTCACCATCACGTGCAAAACCAGCGACATGTTTCTCCTTCAGAAACTCCCTTGAGTTCCTCAAATTCATCCTCCTCCTCTTCTTCTTCATCCTTGTCTTCTTCTCCATCATCATCATCACCCTCCTCCTCTTCTTCCTCCTCCTCCTCCTCTTCCTTTTCTTCCTCCTCTTCGACATCTTCCTCTACCTCTTCCTCTAGCCTGTCCTCTGAGACCGGCAGTAAGAGTTCAGATAAAGATCCACTTAAGAAGCCCCAGTATTCACAGTCCTGTACTGACATTTCCAGGAAACCCAAGTACTTTGAAGAAGAAGACGACACGGCCCCTTTGATAGATAAAAGAGGTCATAAAAACAGGCTCTCTGCCAAACAGAAAAAGGAGAAAGGCAAATCCTCTCATAGTGGCTCCACTCAGGGCACCCTGAAGAAGACAAAGAGGACTACAAGAGGATCAGGAAATGATGGAGGTGTCCGCAAAGCCAGATCAATGGAGGCTCTCACTGGACCCAAAGAAAAGGAATGGCATGGAAATGAAGATGGAAATGCACAAGAGAAGAGAAAAGGTGAAGCCAAAAAGAATTTAGTGAAGGAGAAGATGAAGTTCTCTGCCTTCCTTAATGAGATCACTCGACAGGTTCTCAGCCCGATGAGACTCTCCACTCTTGGTGTTACAGATGCTCAAAGACCCTGCAGTCCAGGCCAGGTCTCTGTTAGAGCCGGTAAGGTAGACACCAGCACTGAGAAAGACAGACAGCAGAGGAGTCGGCATGCCAGTGCAGGCTCAGTTAGCTCCAGCAAGCACTCCCATACCAGCAAGCACTCTTCTCAACTTTCTCGCTCTAAATCTTTCCGCCAACGTCACCGTTCTACAGACTCACCCCAACAAATGGATCACAGGCCCAAAAGCTGCACTGATATTAGCTGTTCGAAAATAAGTCACTCTTGGTCTTCTCAGGATCGCTCCCCTTCACCTTCTTATGAGCCCGACCACCACCGTCACACTGCTAGTCATCATCATCACCATGGTGACTGCAACAGCTCATATTATCACCATCACCACGGACACCGCCACAATCCTGTCTATCATCATAAAGATCACCCTAGCCCCACTTATCACCACGGTGACCACGGCAACACTTCTCATCCCCACAGAGACCATGACAACACATCCCATCACCATCACTATGGAGACCATCATCATAGAGACCACTACAGCCCAAATCACCACCATGGAGACCACCATGGCCATGCTCATCATCATCACCATGGAGACCACCACATCACAACTCATCATCGTAAAGGTCACCACACTCCAACACATCACCATGGAGATCATCACAGTTCATGTCACCACCACCATGGCAACCACCCAAACATTGAACGCCCTACTACACCACGTGGATCTCATGGAGATCACCACAGAGAACCTCATCATCATCATCATCACCATGGAGACCACCACATTCCAGACCATCAGCATCAACATGGAGACCACCACATTAAATCTCATCGGCATCACCATGGAGATCACCACAGTCCAGACCATCAGCGTCACCATGGAGACCACCACAGCAAAGCCCATCAACATCACCATGGAGACCACCACAGTGAATCGCATCAGCATCACCATGGAGACCACCACAGTGAATCGCATCAGCATCACCATGAGGACCACCACAGTGCAGACCATCAGCATCACCATGGAGACCACCACAGTGCAGACCATCAGCATCACCATGGAGACCACCACAGTAAATCCCATCGGCATCACCATGGAGACCATCACAGTCCAGACCATCAGCATCACCATGGTGACCACCACGGCAAAGCTCATGAACATCACCATGGAGATCACCACAGTCCAGGCCATCAGCCTCACCATGGGGACCACCACAGTGAAGCTCATGAACATCACCATGGAGACCCCCACAGTGAATCACATCAGCATCACCATGGTGACCACCACAATGAAGACCATCAGCATCCCCATGGAGAACACCATAGTCAAGGCCATCAGCATCACCATGGTGACCACCACAATGCAGACCATCAGCATCACCATGGAGACCACCACATTGAAGCTCATAAGCATCCCCATGGAGACCACAGTGAAGCTCATCAGCATCACCATGGAGACCACCACATTGAAGCTCATCAGCATCACCATGGAGACCACAGTGAAGCTCATCAGCATCACCATGGAGACCACCATAGTCCGGGCCATCAGCATCACCAGGGAGACCACAGTGAAGCTCATCAGCATCACCACGGAGACCCCCATAGTCCGGGCCATCAGCATCACCATGGAGACCACAGTGAAGCTCATCAGCATCACCATGGAGACCACCATAGTCCGGGCCATCAGCATCACCAGGGAGACCACAGTGAAGCTCATCAGCATCACCACGGAGACCCTCATAGTCCGGGCCATCAGCCTCACCATGGAGATTACTCTAGCACAAATCATCACCAAGGACATCACCCTGAATCACATCTCAACCAGCCCCACTCCAAAAACAATGATCTTGACCATGATGACAACACTCATTTAAAGGGGTGTTCTGCTGGCAGTCCCCCTCTACACAGGCAGCCTGAATCTCTTTCCAGCCAGACGGATTCACCCAGGAACACCAGCTGCCCCTCCAGTCAGGACGAGGAACAGACAAGCTTCTCTGGCCCATCATTACATAAGGTATGGCATTTCTCTTGCGGGCCTATACTCATTTGTGAAATCCCCTATTACACTATGTTCATAAAGTAATTATTGGCAAGTCAATAGTTGCCCGTGTTACACATGCTTGATGAACCTGGTTATGTAATAATGTTCCACTCATTTGATTGCCTATTGATTTGGGAACCAGTGTGCATGTCACGGTGGACACTAGATTAGTTATTACAGAACGATAGATTGGCTATCATGCACAGTCTAATGATAATTGAATCGACATTCCCAAGTGATGTTCTGTACTCATCTCTCATTTTCCAGCTAATTTTTTCACTCTATTTTTTGGGCATCATCAACAGTATTTCTGAATGAATCTTTTTCCTTGTCAAAGTAATTTTGTTTTCTTTCATACAGGAAAAGACACATGAACTGGGTCGAATCATGTAAGTGTGTGATATAATTCTTTTGAGTTTGTTAATAGTCATAGTCCAAGCGACAACCATGATCATAGATTAATTGGTTGCACACTCAAATTATTTTGGATGTGAATATCATCATATATACTGCCCCGATTAATTTCAGAGACTCAATGTGTAAAATGAGAATAATCGATTAAGAATTATTAAATGAATTCATCAAATGCTCATGTACATTTTCTCTCTGAATTTCTCTTTTGTGTATCTGTATTTGAAAGGATACTACACGAGCAGAATGAAGGTCTGCATCAAACTTTGCTAAAGACAGCAGTGAGGATGGAGTGTTTAGGAGAGGAATTCATGATCAGCCAAAAGCTTGTGGAGGCAGAACTTCAGAGGACACGTATGGAGCTTAGCAACCTCACAGAGAGGTTTAGGAGGTAACGAATGCACAGAAAACACTTTTTGTTCTTCTGGTGGAGTTTAAAGAGGACTCATTATGCTTTTAGGCTTTTCCCCTTTCCCTTAGTGTGTTTTCTTCTGTAACGTGGTGATGTCACCAAATAACACATATGCATAATGCCTGCTTAGTGGCTAGTTTGGCATGACCTCAAACAAAGCTAGTTAGAGCAGAGCAGAATTGGAGTCCTAGAGTTTGGTTTGGTTGATCAATCATACTGTATGTGGGCTGGTATGAGAAAAGTAAAGCGTTTTTTGAACATTAAAGCATGTAAACGTGTTCTAGTGGAAACCCAAAAATACAAGTATACACTGAAAATAAGCATAGGTCCTCTTTAACCTCCTCCTGTCACATAATCACATCACCGTATACATAATACACAGAAGTAATTTTAATTATTTCCTTAGGAGACAGAGGTAGCAAATAGACAAAATACTTTTTTCCAGACTGCTGTTATTAACGTATACTCTTTATTAGACGGTTTGGGGTTCTACATGTTATACTTAATAGGCTGCTGAATCAATTTATTCCTCAATCAATTAACCAAAAACATAAATTTGGGCTCATGTGACGTTACAGAGATCTGAAAGTGTAATCAATCTAATCAATATGAACAAGGCTCAATCTGCTGGCCCTTAAAATATGCTTTGAAATGAGATTTCACCTCTGTTTTTGCTATCATGTTTCATACCTAAGGTGGTAGCTGCAAATGACGCATTGCTATATCACTTAACCTCATACAATGTGCATGTATACTGCAATATATTGTACAATTGTTAAGTAACTTCTCCCTCTTTACCTGTGCTTTATTATTTCAGACTGAACGACAACTGCTCCTCCACACAACAGACTAATAGTCTTCTAGAGCAAAAGCTTCATTCAGTGGTAAGATTGGAATCATTTCTATGTTTGTTGTGCCTGAGCCTGAATTATTAGAAACATGAAAACAAATATGATTGTTGTTCCCTGATAATAATTAATATTATCATATGATGCATGGATATTCTTCGTAGTCACGCTGTTATCAATATGTCCCTCATACTATTGATTTTTTTATTTTATTTTTGTTTTTTATTGGTACCTTTGGTTGTGGCTTCTGCACCACTGATATTACATGTATTGTAAGCAATAAGAAATGTCAATGATGAATGTAGAAACGAGTTTTGAGACATGCAGGAGCCTTTTTTTTTTACTGGATTATTAAGGTTGAATGAGCAGTAAAAGTTATTCAAACTCTTGGGAGGGGATATTGTGACTTGCTGGAGGTTTACCTGTGACAACTGTGCTTCTTATACTGTCTGTTTCAGGCTCAGAGTATGGAAGGAGAACGCGAGAGGTTGAACCGTCGTATTTCAGCACTGACGGAGCAGCTCGCTGATGCAAAGTATACCAACAGTGTGGAAACATTCAATGTAAGCTCTTTACCTTCCTCCTAAAGTCGAGGCAGATAGAGGCTTGTGGCTGGTATGGGCAAAAATAGACAGACCATTACATACAAAACCCCCCTCTTCTTTATTTTTTGACTTTGCGTCATTTCATTAATGAACTGATCAACTTGTGACCTCTACTTACTGTAGGTGACGTCAGTGCTACACAAAACTGACCTCTATTTGTCAGATGATGTCATCAATCAGAGGGGTCCTCCCATCACTCCCCCTCCGGCTCAGTTCATGGACAGCCATAACTATGAAAAGGCCAAAGCCGGCGGGCAGGAGCAACCTCTGGGCCCAGTTCCAGAGGAGGAGGAATCTGATTGGTCAGAGATGGGAGACGAGACCCCGCGATTTATACTGGCAGGATCAAACAGAGGTCAAGTGTGGAGACATCGGGAGGCAGACGTGGACAAAGACAGCGAGTCAGGGGGTGAGGAAATTGTCAGACGACATTCTCCGCGCCCACCTCAGGGACCTCATTTCCAGTTCACCATCCACAATGAGAACCTGTGTGATGGCGTGATGGGTGAGGGCACTTACAGGATCACCACAAGTCCAAACCTCGGCTCTGCCGTCCTGATACGGTCAGCTAGTCTGGAGGAAATCCCTCTGGCACGCCACCACATGCAGAAGGAGCTAAGAGGCACGGAGGCCATGATGGACCTCCACCACCAAAGGGATGAAGCTATCATGGATTTAGATAATGAGATCATTCATCACTGGAGAGCGAGCAACGAAAGGGACGCGGCTATAGGGAGGCCGATAGAAAGCAGAATGTCAGAGGCAGATAGCAGCCGGGCCGGCCTGCAGATGCTCAACCACTTCATATGTGGAATTCAGCCTGGCGAAGGAGGACAGGGCAGGGCCGAGGTGCACGGCTGGAGAGGAGGGATTCCAGACGAGGTGTTGAAAGGGGAGCGAACAAAGCTGTGACAGAAACATGAGTGCACTGTTCACTGTGTCTGAAATCATAATTTACTTTGATTTTTATTTGCACCTGATTCGACTGTTATCAGGCCATTAAATAGCATTATCAGTCACTAATAGCACCATAGATGTGGCTCATTAAGGGCCTACTACGCCTACTACATTGTAAACTTAAAAGCAACACGTTCTAACATGTTGTAAAACTTAATGAAATGTCACAATTTGAAGACAAACAAAAAAGCTTCTTTAGGTTTAAGCAACAAAACTACGACTTCTTTGGGTTTAGGCAAAAAAAAAAAAAAAAGAAGATTTTGGCAATAAAACTACAACTTCTTTAGGTTTAGGCCAAAAAAACACCACTTAGTTAAGTTTAGGGAAAAACATTGTGTTTTGGGTTAAAATAACACAAAGACAACTACACATTGTTGGTTTCACATAGGATGCAAACTCCAGTCTCCTGGGTGTAAACCCTGTGTTTTGTGACCCATCCATCGTCCCCGACCTCCACCCATTATGGAGTTTCATGCTGTCTACACTACGAGCCTCACTTCCGTTTCTGCTCCTGTCATAATTACTATGGTCGCTAGAGGTCGCTGGCATGTTCTTTTATACCTTGTTTCGGTGCTCTGCCATGTGAATAGCTGATAAAACCTACTAGTGGGTGTAGTAGGCCCCTATTTGACCTACCTCTATGGGGCTTATAGCGACCGATGACGCCTATTTAATAGCCTGACATCAGTCTAATCAGCTGTTATTAGGAAAAGTTCAATGCAGCTTCTTTTCAGTGGCTCAGTGGTTTAGCACCTCTAATTAACATGTGGTTGGAAACTGTAAGACTTACTGGATTCACTTTGTATCTAACTAACACTTTTCAGACAGCACATTGGGCTCCCTCATTTGTTTCTCAATACAAATCTACACTCAAATAGACAATTGTATTACAGTACACATGTTCAACACATAATCACAGTTTTAAAGAGGACCTATTATGCTTTTATACTTTTTCCTTTTCCTTTAGTGTGTTCTATAGTTTTTTGTGCATGTAAAAGGTCTGCAAAGTTACAAAGCCCAAAGTCCACGCCAAAGTGAGTTGCTCTCCCCCACAGAAACACTGCTCCTAAACTGCCTAAAAATGCCTCGCTTTGAAGTCCTGCCTTTTCTTCTGTAACATGGTGATGTCACCAAGTAACACATTTGCATAATACCTGCCTAACAGTTAATTTGGCATGCCCTAAAAAAAAAGCTAGTAAGAGCGGAGCGGGAGCGGAGACTGAAGAGTTTGGTTCAGTTGACCAATCACAACAGAGCTGGCCAGCTGACCAATCAGAGCAGACTGGGATTCTCGAGTATGCACCTGAAAATTAGCATGATAGGTCCTTTTTAAACAAACCTATAAAACATGAGATCAATACAACCAACATTTGCCAAGTGGAATTGGAGGCGGGTAAATAATATATATATTTAAAACATAAACTATATTTTTCTGTACCTTGAAACATCCTCTACAGCTTAACTTTGGTCATTTAATGAAAGAATGTATATTTTTGTTGTATAAATACAGATATAGGCATTTCCTTTCCTGTTCTAGTTACATCTCTTTATTCTGTTTGCTTTATTGCATGCAACATTATGTATTCATATAAGGTGTACTTCTTGTTTAGGTAGCCACAATTATGCATTGTTGAATGCATTGTTTCACATTATATACTAAAAGTGTTAAGCACAATCTAAAAACATCCTAATCAATTGTTAATCAATTTTCCTGTTGTAAAACGTAGTATTAGCATGTGCCATATAACATATTGTATACTTATAAATACAGTTATGAAATAGCTTTAATTATGTGTATATGCAAAACAACTGTCCTGTCTTTGTGCAAAACATTTATTTCCTCTAGTTACAATAATTATCCTGCCCAAAGAAATGCTTGCAATTGAACATGTTTCACAAGCTTGTGTAAATATATTCCATGTAACTCTGTTGATGTAACATCTAATAAATAAAATGAAGAAACAATGAAATAAATGAAATTTCAACTGTCTACTTTTGTTTTATTTCAGCTCGGAACATGATTAGAAAGAGGAAGAGATACTTTGTTGAACAAAACTTGCAGGTGTTCTGTGACAGTGAGACATGTTTTTTTTGAAGACAGGCTTTATAACTATCTCACTGAGATCATCTTGTGATGATGATGATCACACCAGCCGCGATGCAAAATCTAACAAACACAAGGCTTTCATCCAGGAGATCGCTGTTCGTGTCCAGTGTGATACGTTTCACTTTGACGTTACAATCAGCTGATCGTTCATGTCCTGTGTTCACAACGTCAAGTCCTATTTTCACTGTACAAACATAGTAATTTTAAGCCCAACCATGTTAATTCTTCCCTAAACCCAACTAAGTGGTTTTGTTGCCTGAAAACAAGTGTTTTTGTTTAATTCACAACATTAAGCATGTGTTTACTGCAATCAAAAAGTGACTCTGAGGAGTTGTTAAGCACGTGTTTAGTGCGACGGAAAAAGTAACTCAGAGGGGTCTGACAAAGCGTCAATAGTCTACAGTATGTGACGAGTTGGGATGAATGAGCATGTGTTGAAACAATACCAGCGTCACTGTGGTGGCTGGTAAATATAGCCATGGAGACTGAATAGTCATCAGACAGTCAAACCAAAGAAATTTTCCCCTGTGACTGTTTATTTTTTCGCATTGAAAGTACATTTTTAGCCATGTTAGCAGTGTGGTTCTATGGATGTCAGTCTGATGGTCGGTCAGTGGGTTTTGGACACCACTTTGGTCCAGATTGAAATATTTCATCAACTACTGACCTTTCCTCTAGCGCCACACGAGGTTCGCATTTGTGGTTAAGAATGAAATGTCTCAGAATTGCCCCTGACTTCTCATCTAGTACCATCATCAGGTCTAAATTTGGATTTGTTGTTTATGACCACATAGTCACAAAACTGATGACATTCATCAGCCTCAGCTGTGCTTTGTTTTCAGTGTAGTAAGCACATGATAGTATGCTAAACTAGATGGACATTGTACTTGCTCTGTTGTGACCCTGGCCTGGATAAGCAGGATGAATATGAAATGATGGATCTTGTACCCGGTTGTGTTGTGTACCAGTACCAGTACCAGTTAGGCAAAAGGAGACTCATCATGCTGTCTTGATTCTGCTTAAAACAGACAACCCAACCTTGCGTTCAGCACAGGGGCACCACAGAGAGAGAGAGAGAGAGTCCTATGTATCCCTTTGAGCTCCTCACGGGTATTATAAGATAATCAACACTTGGGAAATAAAGCCCATAAAATTAAAGTATTATTATAAAATATAAATCAGAATGATTTATTTATCTGAATCTCATTTTTGTCTCATTTTCTTTTAATCTCAAATGTATTCCAGTTCATGTGTGCATTCGAAGGCAAGTGTTACACAGTTAATGGATTATAATAATATCCATCTCCCTGTCAGGTCTAATTTGTCTTGTTATCCGTGTCCCTCTGTATGAGTGATGGGTGCTGAGCAGACAATGGCCTGGATTCACAGACCACTTTAAGAGGATAGGTAGGCATTAGTGGTATGACGTTCCCTGCATCTAGGTTTGCCAAATCCAGTGTGCCAAATCCACTGTGTGGCACACTGGATGGTATATAGTGGTCGCCGGAGATAACTGGACCTTTTTTCAGCACTTTTTGGGGAGACAAATAAGGTGAACTTTGATGCACGGACACCTGTTTGATTGGAGATGCACCACAATCTTTATCCTCCAAGGATTTTACACTAACCTCGCTTGACTTATGGATACAAAATTTGCTCTTGGAAATCTGTTATCTTTTTAATTGAGCTTGCTCTGTTGCTACTGGTTTATTTTTCAAATTTGTCATCTTCATCTCTGAGCCTTCAGAGTCCTGCTTCTGACCTCTCCTCCTTCTCCCTCGCAGACAAAGCACAGCATCGGCCCTCGCTGCCTCGTCGCTCTCCTTCCCCTATTCCCCCGGTAAGACTCGGATTCACTCGCTGCAACCATGGTGGTGATGAAGATGAAGTTCCCCTTTCAGAAAAGGGTGAAGCTGGCCCAGGGACTGTGGCTCCTCTCCTGGTGCGCCACAGTTGCCGGGGCCATCACCTTCAGCCTGGGCTGCGTCCTCAAGGTGGAGCTTCGCAGGAGGGCAGAGGTACTTGAGTTTTAATGAGTTCATCATTCCAAAACGTTCTTGTTTATGACTATCTTTTAACATGTAAGTTAACAACCAATTGTGTAATTACTTATAGTTTAAATGGAAAAACAAGTGACATGCAATGATGTTTCAGTGTAACTTTATAGTACAATGAGTAGTCCAGCTGTGTTCATACTGGGGAGAAAATCAATCTGCCTTGTTGCCTTTGGTCTGATTATACTGTGACAGAGAAATCAGATTAGTTGTCAAGCAAATGTCTACACAGAGGGACGGCATATTTGGAAGTTGTAAGGTGACACAGATGATTACACACTAATGTACATCAAGTACACCTGACAGATGCCATCTGTGCCCGTCTTACTTTCAAACTGTTGGCACCATCTTTTTGAGAGAAATCATAAAAATTAGAAGAAGTGTCTTGGAAGGATAAATGAAATCTGATACCGTCAAAGGAATGTCCTTGATGGAGACCAACAAGAGATGAATACACCTGTGACCCAATTTGGATTCTGACTCATCATTTAATAAAGCAGGCTCTGTCAGTCTTAATCAGCCTAATCCCTACTCCTGAAGGCCGTCATCACAACTGTGCTTTAATAACAAACCTATAGTTATTTATTAGCTTATTTGGATGTATTTTATTCCGACATTTAAATAATTGAATTCAATTATTTGCAGCCTCAAAGACATCATATTTTCTATGTTGTTATTCACACTATTTCAAGTATTTTTTGAAAATAAAGTATCAAAAAATGTATTTTAAATTTTAAGAATTTTACGGCAAAAGAGCCCTTTCGACCTGTTTTGATTGCTTGATTCTGTTTACATGGCTGTAAAAAATTTGCATATTATGAATGGAAAAAGAAAATGACAGATATATATACGATAAGTAAATTAATAAATCACAGAATATTAGTTTTACAGAAATGTCCTCATGTTATGTCACATTGTAGTTTACTCCACTGATTTTCCTCCCATCATTTCGCACTGAAATAAAATCAATGTAATTGAATCTAAGATGTTAAAAACACACCCGATTCTGTACAATACTTTTAGTGTCCTCCATACACCAATGCACATACACCTTAATTATACACGTTTATTCAACTATTGTCTTCTTTAAAGTGACCTTCAAATGTCCTTTCCCTCCCACTAAAATCAACCACTTTAGATGTCACTTTGTATGAGAATTTCCAGACTTGTGGCTTGTGCAAAGATCCTCCGCAAAAACCAGTAGAATATGCTCGCTTTGCACAGACTTTTGCACACAATACAGAGTCTCATATACTGTATAACCTTACTGGGTAATACTACATTTAAGAAGGGACGGATCAACTGTTTTCATATATCTCGGTTTATGTGTACTTGTAGGCTATGTACATGTTTTTGAACAGTGTATAGATGAATCCTACTAGCAAAATTAGGACTGAGTGAGAAAATGACAACTGCAGTTACTGTACTGCACTGTAGGTGCCCTTGAGCAACACAGCTGAGCCTCAACGGCTTGAGGTGAGCTGCTCAGTGCTCATTAAACTCTGATTAAACTGAGATGCCCTGTAATGCCGATGATGGAAATTATTATGCATGCATTTAGGAGATTTCCCCTTTATAAATAAAGGTTGAACTCTTTTGAACCTTCAAAGGTTCATCAACATACATGTTGCGTGGTTAAGTTGTTCAAATCCACAGAACTTGAACTTTAAATTCAGGCTGAATTAGTTGGATATAACAAAATAAGATACAATACATCTATAATTCACACTTATACATCTATACTAGCAGCCAGTCTAGGAAATATACTCATTACCAGCAACACGTAGCTTCAGGAGCTGTTTAATAACTGGTGGAACTTTAGTTATATGTGGGTGTTTGGGAATAGATGTTCAACATAATATTTCCAGGTGAATTTCAGGCCATTATATAGGTGTTTTTTCGGTCGCTATAAACACCATAGATGTGGGTCAATAGGTGCCTACTAAACCTAGGTGAAACTTAAAAGCAACACCTTCTAACACATTGTAAAACTACATGAAATGTTACGTTTTGAACTCAAACAGAAATGCTTCTTTAGGTTTAGGCAACTAAACTACAACTTCATTAGGTTTAGGCAACAAAACTACAACTTCTTTGGGTTTAGGCAACGTAAACACTTAATTAAGTTGCTCCCAACTCCTCCACCCCAAATGGAGTTTCACGCTCTCTATGCTACAGTACCTGACTTCCGCTTCTGCTCCTGTCATTATTACTATGGCGAGGGTTAAGGTTAGGGTCATTATTACTATGGTCACTAGAGGCTGCTGTCGGGTTCTTTTATACCTTGTTTTGGTGATCTACCATTTGAATAGATGATATCACCTAATATTGGGTGTAGTAGGCCCCTATTGACCCATATCTATGAGGATTATAGCAACTGATAACGCCTATTTAATGGCTTGACAACAGTCTAATTGGCTGATTTTGTGGTAATTTGAGGCAAATAGTTACATTCCTTCTGTCAGATTATATGATTTTTAAGCAGCATATTTTCATATGTTTGTTGAAAGGTTATGCATAATTTTTAACAAGGTATGTTTCCTTACAGCAAACAAATATAATTTATATTGATTGCATTATTGTGTGCCTTACTTACAGGTGATGGATAACTCGGACATACATATTGTGCCCAACACCCTCATGATCGTTGGTCTGGCCTCCTTGGGTATCAACTACTTTGCTTCAAGGGTCTGCCAGGATGCTCTGGATGCCGGACGATTTCCTCGCTGGAAGAACATGTTGAAGCCCTACTTCGCCATCTCTTGCTTCTTCACCGTCCTCATGTTGCTCTCCGTCATCATGTGCTACGCGATGAAGGGCAGCCTGGAGTCATCCCTGAAGGTCGGCTTGAAGAACGGCATCCGCTTCTACAAGGACACGGACACCCCGGGCCGCTGCTTCCAGAAACAGAACATCGATCGGCTGCAGATGGATTTTCAGTGCTGCGGGAACAGTGACTTCAGGGACTGGTTTGAGTGCCAGTGGATCAGCAACCGCTACCTTGATTTCAGCTCCAAGGAAGTGAAAGAGTAAGTTGTGCACAATAGGGGTGAGTTTCCCATCTGTAGACATCTGATTATTGTATCTGTATCTAATCCTGAAACATATCTTTCCTCAGCCGCATCAAGAGCAACGTGGACGGCCGTTACTTGGTCGATGGAGTCCCATTCAGTTGCTGCAACCCCAGCTCTCCTAGGCCATGCATCCAGTATCAGCTCACCAACAACTCAGCCCACTATAACTACGAATACCAAACCGAGGAGCTCAACATCTACCTCCGAGGTTGCAGAGAGGCTCTGGTCCACTACTACATGGGCCTGATGAACACCATTGGGGCTGGAGTGCTGTCAGTTTTCCTCTTACAGGTATACTATGAGAAGAAGAAGCACAGTAGTTTTACAGGGATTTCAGGCACAGTTGGTGGTGCAAAGGTTAGCTTTTAATTTGGAGGATGGTCGAGTTGTAACATTGTTCTTTTAGGGATTGATACAGCTGCAGAGGCGGTATAAAACCACACATTGGCGATTTTAGACTCTTTTTAGAGGTGCTTAAGCACACCTAGATTTCCTCTCAGCACCCCAAAAAATATCATGTGAAACTAGATAACTTAAGGAATCCATTGGCATCAACCATTTCATGTTTGCTTGTCGGCAAGTGGGCAAAAAAATGCTCCAATCTTAGGCTAAATTTTGGCAAGGGAAAACTGGAATTCTGATTTCCAAAGGGGTCCTTTGACCTCTGACCTCAAGACATAAAGACATTTCCCCGATAACTTGATGCAGAAAATGCAGAAATTGGCGCATAAAAATTCACCAGAATGCAGGAAATGAAGTGTTTGATGCGCAAAATTTCCTGGGGGAGGACCCCCAGACAAAGACCATATATTGCCAAGAAATGAAAGTCAATTGTTCTTTCCATTGCAATATCAACGGCCAGCAGCAAAGCTACGCTTCTGCCATTTTGGATTGAAAGAGACTACTGGATGCCAGTAAAACGTTTACCTAAAAAGTGCCATATAAAAGCAAAACAAAATAATTTCTATTCTATTATCATATTCTACCAAAATGGTCTGTGTTGAACAATAACCTATTATAGATATACAGTAATAGAAATGCGTTTTCAGTCCAAAAGCACCGGAGTTTCGCCTCTTTGCTTCTATACTCTTTGCCCCCGAACCCACGCTTAATATGTCCCCCCCACCCAATGTTGAATGAGAGTGACCATCAATTGATTCCTCCTTCATTTATTGGGTCTGATGTGCACAATTTATGCAATATCCATCAATCACCACTTCCATTTCTTTATCTTTGATGATGCTCGCTAATGAAATCTGCATCTACATCTACCCTGCTCCCCCTATTTTCCAACTTCCTCCCTTCCAGGGCTCAGTGCTGGTGAGCTTGCGGTTCCTGCAGACCGCCATGGAGGCAGTGGCGGGGAACGAGAACACAGAGATTGAGACGGAAGGGTACTTGCTGGAGAAATCAGTGAAAGAAACCGTCATGGAGTACCTCGAACCCGTGTTGAAGTTCTTCCTGCTTACAAACCAGGTGGAGGAGGGCGATCCTGCCACCACCTAAACCACAAAAAAATGTGTACACACATGTAAATAATTTTTACACAAAGATAATTAATGATTTGAATTTGAAAATAGAATATTAATCACAAATTTCTATGAATTTCACAGATTTAGGGATAGTATTTTTTATTGTGAGATGACCAGCACGGGTGAAGTAAATATTTACTATATTACTATATTGTACTTTCACACTCAAATTCTATATGCTGAGCTGATACCCCCTCTGTTATCCACATACTGTACAACATCAGAAAAGATATACACAAATACACAAAATCACCTCACTGCTTTTGACTGTGATCTGCATTTAATTGCATTCACACACAAGTCCGTGTCAAAAGCAGTAAAACAATCACCACTCAGTCACTCGGTAAACAGTGATTCACGAGGCAGTGTACAAAAATGGTCTTACAAAAATAAGGAAGTAAAGCTGACTGTAGAGAGACACGAGGCACAATGCTCTGCTGCGCAACAGGACTACTCATGGGACATAATATATAACAGATGACTTTAAAAAAATATTAAAATTTGAGGTTACTAATTGCCTTATGGAGTGGAGTCACTTATTGCTTATTTTTTTCTAACGACATGCAGACATTAAAATACTTCACCCTCCATAACAGCTGCTCCAAGTTGCTAATTTCTTCCCTGCCAGTGAAAGGAATAGGATTATGGAGATGGATATAATCGATGTCAGTAATGCAGTGAAAGCCATCAAGTGTGTCCTCTGTTCTGACACCTTTCTTAAAGCTTTTAATCCAATTTGTTAATACCCGACCTGCTGCCCTTGCAGTTAGACACCTGCGTCAGGTGAATGTAAGATGCAGAGTGAACTATGCCATGGCTTTATTTGCTTATGGAAATATAAGTACTTAAAAAATTATAATGTTTGATGATGATTTTCAAGTTTGGAGGAAGAGTTTTTGTTCTTTTACCCATGTCCCTGGGCAGTTCATAAAAAATAAGAGATTTATTCTACACTGTCTTTATGAAACAAAATATTGGTTAATCTCTAGAATCAATTTCTAATATCAGCCCATGTGAATAGCTTTATTAAAGGTCCTTTTAAAAATATATGTTTGTCTTGAGTGATTTTTCTGGGGATAGGCAGACCTCTTCTGACTCGAGTACACCATATTTAGGTTTAGAATCACCAATAAAGATCTCAGAGGGCTACTTGTTATTACAAAAGCTCCAAGCTATACATTTTGATAGTATCTTGATTGTCTGGTTTGCAACTATAATTACTGTTATTCATGCATCGCCTTGTCTTTTTATAATATTATTATTATTATAATAAATAATAATAATAATAATAATAATTATATACCTGCCAATAATCAAATAGAATAATACAATAACAAATTGAGCAAAGCCAGACCTGTTGTAAGTCAGAGCCATGAAATAAATATTACTTTTGTCAAGGTTAGTGACAGTTTTAGTTGAGACCGTTTTAGAGAGGTGTTGATTCAGGGTCATTTTTGATGAAGAAGTATTCAGATGTTTTACTTAAGTAAAAGTAGAAGCACTACTGTGTAGAAATACTCTGTTACAGTAAAACTTCTCCTTTCTAAATGTTACTTAAGTAAAAGTACAATTAGCATCTAAATATACTAAAAGTACCAAACGTACAAATACTCATTATGCAGAATGGCTCATTTCACAGTGTTATATTAGCCTATTATAAAATATTATATTATATTATTGTGTTTTTATCACTATTGAATACTTTTTTAATGTTGTAGTTCTTCAATGTGGAGCCAATTTTAGATACTTTGTGTACTGTATTGGGTAGATTACTTTTATGTAAAAGGTAACTGATGATGCTGACCAAAGAAAATATTAAATATAAATAATATAAACATTAAAATCTAGATCTGAAAAGTAAACTAACTATAGCTGTCAGATATAGTGGAGTAAAAAGTACCATATTTTGCTCTGAGATGAAGTGGAGTAGAAGTATAAAGTAGCAGAAAATGTAAATACTCAAGTGAAGTACAAGTACCTCAAAATTGTAGCTACTTCATTACAGTACTTGAGTGAGCTGCTTACAACAATCTTTGCATGATGTTGTAATTGATTGCATGAGAGTTATATGGTATTTCTGTCCACCTGGAGGACAAAACAAACATGTTAATATGGTACGACAGTTGAAACAACTTGTCCAACTGGCTTCAAACATTAAGCCTACCATAAATTTGATGCATGACTCAATGGCCTAAAGTGTGTATTACAGTCATGACTACAGTACAGTGTAGTACTGAAGAGCACTTCCGCGGTGAGGCAGAGAAAGAGTCTGTTTATGATATTGTTTCTAATAAAAACATGGTTTAAATTTGGCTGCAAACTTTTGCTTGTGAATGAATATATCAGCAACAATTTGTTTGTTTATTTTGTTTATTTGTTTTGCACAATTTAAGACTATACAACATAACAAAAAAATAAATGAATAATATACAGTGCAGGAAGAGGCAAAAACCACTGGGCTTATCAGAAGCCTCCACCTAGAGACAAGATTAATATAAAGAAATAATTTGACTATAATAGTGATAACAAAACAATTAGGACAAGATATATATATAATAACAACAATAACTATACAGTATATATATAAAAAAGATGTGGTGTATGGTTAGTGTTTGTGAGGAGGATATTGATTTAAATATCTATAAAGACTTCTGGGCAATCGTAACCAGATACATGGACAACATGGAGGAAAAGCAATTACAAGACAGCAATTAAATCACCCTTTATCTAGAACAGATAAATAAAACTAATCTGCTGCCTGCGTAGTTACAACGTCATGACGTCTTGCCAACGTAACGAGACGACGACGTGCTCTGCGCGCCCTATGATTCAACTCTTTTTTATAACTCACTCTCCGGATCCTACCTTTTTGAACCTGTCCCGTGTAAAAGCATTTTTAAATGTACAAAGTCTGTTGGTCAGTGTTCTTTCAAATTATCTCCTAACGAACACTTTAGATTATTCGCTTTTAGCTGTTTTAAAATCTACCTCATTCATAAACACGTCAGTTGAAGCGGTATTTCAAACCTCCCAGAGTGACTGTCACGCCCAGTAAAGAGCCGTTCAGAATAAGCGAATCGTTCTTCAGTCGCACACTCTCTAACTGTTGCAGCTGCCCGGAAAGCTAGTTTTAGTGAACTGGCTAGCTGCTAGCTGTAGCCAGGTGGATAACAGCGACTTGTTCATTAGCTACTTGATGTGTTTAGCTACGGTGTTTACTAAAGTTGCTTTCCCAGACAGCGCATAAGTGGAGGGGAATTCACCAAAACTGGCAGGTAGGTGGACAACAGAGACATTTTGTTCCTTCACTTGTTATTGACAGTATCTCAGACTGTCGGGTGAAACACCAAAAGGGAGCTAACTAACCACTAAACCACTGTTTTGGTTTTGTTTGGGCTTGTAACGTCAGGACATGGGTAGCTAGCTAGCTCTTGTACCCAGGAGGGCCTCGGGATTCTGCCGTTATATCACTGTATTTACATCCTCTCTGTATTTAGGCTATTATATATCAATGCTCGAAGCCCTAAATACCATAGAAACGGTGCTGAGTAACAGTGACATATTGGGGCCAGACGTCAACAGGGTGAGGTCAACAACACTAGTCGAAAGGGATGTTCTGATTGAACACATGGTCTACCACATGGTGGCGCTGGTGCATAGTGAGTCCTTTTGCTAAATTAGCATGATTACTTACTTGTTTATTCAAACATGACTAAAGGAAATGGATGGGGTGGCATATGTCAGTGAGGGAGACCCACCCACTAGATAGACCCAGCCATCAAACTGTACAACACCTCTCTAGGGAGGGAAGGGACAAAGGAGGACGGTCTGCTGGACAGATAATAATGCACACAGTGCACTTTTATAGACTAAGCTACTGGAGTTACCCTGCACTATATTCATTTTTAACAGTCTCTTCTGCACTATATTCACTTTTTTAATAGTCCTGTATCACAGCTGTTACCCTGCAGTATATTCAGTTTTAACAGTTTTCTTCATCTCCTTGTATTTTTATATCTGGTATATTTTTTTGTACTTTGCACTACTAACTTTTTTACTGCCTTTTTACTAACATGTTTTGCACTATGGAACTGTGATTATGGAAACTTGAATTTCCCTCGGGATCAATAAAGTATCTATCTATCTATCTATCTATCTATCTATCTATCTATCTATCTATCTATCTATCTAATATTGCTAATATATCTAGTGAAGTGAAGTAATCTCTGAAGCAGTGACTAGGCCTTTCTTTGAAGGTATATGAGACTAATGTTAGTTTGAGCACCACATATATACTTTTACTGGCCACTCTGGCTAGCCAGCTGTACATAGATAACTTTGAATTTAAGAAATCATGAAGTTCTGTGTTGACAAAATGTCACACTTTTCCCAACCTCATCACATCGAATGAGTTCATCCAGGTCCTATGTCCCACATCAGACAGTTAAAGCTGCAGTGGGTAGAAATATAGCAAATATGATTAAAAAATCTTATTTTTAAAGCAGTCACCATATCCTGAAAGTATTGCATGAGACAGGTAATCTGAAAAAAATCATGTGCCTATGTGTCCTCCGGTGCTCCCAAACTTTCTCCCTCCAGGTCCTATGTCCCACATCAGACAGTCTAGGAAGCATGGGTAATGCATTCTGCATGGGCTAGATTGGAGTGAGCTGCAGATGTGCTGCCCATGTTGGCGTTTGTACATCCGCACAGATGAAAACTACCACATGTGGAGTTTCCATTTCGATTTTTTTTCTATCCATCTCACACATTAATACTCCTCTGGACTACTTTTCCAGTTCAGGTTTACAGACTTTTTCAGGCCGTTTCTAAAAGATGTTGTAATGTACATGTTATGTTACTGTGTATATAATTTGACTGTTTTTGTGTTTGGTTGTTGTGTTTCAGAGTAGCGATGGAAGGCGACGACTGCAGTTTTCCTCCAGATTCATCGGATGATCACTCGAATAGAGGAAGTGTTGCTTCTTCTGCAACACTTTCCCGTGGTACGGTGCAGAAAATATTATTAATGTAACTCATGGAGGATAAAATCACTCCTCAGTATTTCCTAGCAATCATTATTTTTATTTGTAGCAAATACAATTTTGACTTAGTGTTGTTTCTCTGTGTTTGTTCACACAGCTCAAGATGTGCTCATATACCTCTGTGGTGACAGCGCAGTGCACTTATCAGTAGAAGGGCTTGGTAGTGTCTCCGTGCAGGAGTTGGGCCGCAGTGTTCGTGAGGCTCTCCACATTCCTGAGTCTACACAGGATGCTTTTGCCTTTTGGCTTAGTTCTCCGCTGCTCGGTAAGAACTTTTTTCCCCTCACTTTCTACGCTCATAAATGCTGCGACTCTTCATCTGGCAATGTGTGTATATGTGTGCTTCTTTCTTTAAAAAAGATCATAGTCTGGCTCCAAAATATTATATGATACATTATATTTTTGTCAGGATGTTAGGCAGGATATGTGTCTGTGTAGAGTCCTGAACAAGCCAAAATAATAAAGCCACTATACAGTACTATACTGCTTGAATAAAACTGTACAAGCAGGTTGCAGGAATAATTTAGTTTAGAAATCAGGTCAGTCACAGATAATTAATTATAATTATAATAATGATGATAATAATAATAATAATAATAATTGCTTTTATTTTGTGGCTTTGCCTTTTGAAATGTCCATTTACTCTTTGAAATGATTGTGCCTTACTTCGATGTAAGCAGCTCTAGTATCACAACAGCAAACGGCACAATAATCAGAGCAGGAAAACGGACACCTCTCACTGTGTTACATTCGCCTCCTCCTTGCTCCTCAGAATTGCAGTTAAAGGCGAGGCATCAACCATACAAACTGTGTCGGCAGTGGCAGGACCTGCTGTATCGCTTCACTGAGGCCTCCGAGGAAGACATCTCACAAGGTGAGAGTTCGCTGTGTTTACATGCATTATTTAACTGCATTGTTGTCAGCTTGCTGCAATAAGCTAATTTCTGTGGAAGTCGTCTGAACAAGAAACCGGGTAAGATAAGGATTAGAGGGCTTGGTTTATAAAGTCAGATTTCTGCCGGAGAAACATGATGTCTTGGCCATGTATACACTTAAAAGAGAAATATCCAATCAGTGCTGGTGGTAAATGTAGTCCACTGAAGAAATTAATTTCCCAGTGCGTGCTATATTGACAGAGAAAGCTGATCTCTCCTGTTGTGAAGCAATGCTGGCTGTGCCTACATGTACCAGGATGCATTGCATGCGCTACACAAGCTCTCTTAGCTTTTTAGTCTGATAAATAAACAAAATAAACTCACAAAATGTCAATAAAGGAAATATTTTCACACCATATCCATAACTCAGATAGATATAGAGATAAGGTTGACAATTGTCAAATTTTCCCTTTTAACCATGTTTCTAATGTGAAATGAAGAAGTCTAAATACTGTGTGTTGGTTTCCACATTTGAACAGTAGATTATTTGTAAAAATGGTTGACAATAAGATAAAGTAAGGCTCAATGACTTCAGAGCCTGTGCCCTCACTTTGCCCTCAATTTAAAAACTCCAACCAAAAAAATACAACAAAAGTCTGCACCATAATAAGCTGTATCAACTAACTAAACCACATAAAATGTGTCTAGGGGAGAGGAATGTGATTACTTACAAACTGCATGTAGATGTTAGTTTTAGAGTTACCGCAGTGCAAGTACAGTACATCCCCTGCCTTCAGCTGGTTGCTCTCAGTAACCTGGTTCCAAAACACACTTTGTTTCTTTGTATGGCAAACACAGCCAGTTTCTTTTCTGCAGCTGTTCCCTGTGGATTTGTAGCTTACTTCTAAATGGTGCTTAGTACCTCGCTCAGGGTAAAAGTGCTGTTAGGTTTGTTTGGAATAAATAACAGGAAAGAGAGGGAGTTGGCATGATAAGCAATAAACACCCGTGGCTGAACAAGCAAAGTAAAAGCAGGAACATGGAGGAGGAAGTCAAACAGCATGGAGGGGAACCACTCTGAGAAAGAGAAGAGATTACACTACACATTTTAGTGAATATTTCCTAGTGCAATTTTAAAACTGAACAGTTACCACATTACAGCAGCACATCACCCCCACCCTCATCCACCTCCACTGGCTCCCGGTCAAGTCCCGCATCACCTACAAAATCCTCCTCCTCACCTACAAATCCCTCAATGCCCTGGCTCCTCAGTATTTATCTGACCTCCTCCACCCATACACACAGCCCCGGAACCTTAGATCCTCAGGCACGGGTCAGCTCTCCATCCCTCACACAAGAATGCGAACTTTTGGGGACAGAGCCTTCAGTGTGACAGCCCCCACACTTTGGAACTCTCTCCCCATAGAGCTCCGCAACGCACCATCTCTGGACACCTTCAAAAGACTCCTCAAAACCCACCTCTTCACCAAGGCCTATGGCCTCTAGCTTCTGTTACAGTTGTTGTGTTTATTTATGTCTTTGTTAAGCGTCCTTGGGTTTCATGAAAGGCGCTATATAAATCCAAGCTATTATTATTATTATTATTATTATTAGTTTAGACAGCAGCATTCATACAGTATAGAATAGATATTGTCAGCTCTTTAGACATTTTAAGCCTCAAATCTTTCACATCATACAAATGTTATTTTGAAGCACTTATTTTAGGATGAGGGATGTTCAGCAAACCTGACCAGTGTAACAGTGTCCACAATATGTTGACAAACGTAAAGGCGATGTCAGGGGAGTCTCAAAAACCCACACACAAATGCAGGGAAGTTCACACATGACAAGCAGTTTGTAAATTGAGGTTCTTTATATAAATGTAACAACATCCAAATATGTTTTTGATGAAAATTGCAAATAAGTTTGAATACATATGTCGATTTCTATTACATTTATTTAAAACAATAAATATTTGTGCATGCATCAGAAATATATTTGTGAACCTTATTTTTATTTTTTTATTTATGTACAACGATAACTGTTTTTGTGTGCATTGAAAAAAATACTTTTGTGCACAGTCATTTATATATAAATCACAAAATACATTTGTGAATCCTTCTTTATGCATTCATTAATATTGAAACTGATCTGACTCCATAGTTGATCGCCAAAACAATATAGGCAACAATTTTGATAAAAAATTAATAGTAATTTTTTGAGCAAAAATGCCCAAAAGTCTTTTGTGATGTTAAATTGGAGGTCTTTGGATTTTGGATTGATGGTTGGATCGAACAAGCAACTGGTGCAAAGTGCATTGCAAAAAAACAAAATCAAACAGTGACTGCTTAGCACAAATAAAACTAAAAAGTATCACAAAGCGGTATATGGGGCTTCCACCCACAGTACAGGACTATGAGTCGGCGCAGAGTGAGTTGGAGGGGGCATCTACCACAGTGTTTGTCGCTATACTTTCACTCCTCCACTCTGGGCATTGAGGCCGAATCTCACCCAGTGACGATCGGGCGAACGGAAAAAACTGATGTTAACCTGAACCCTAATCCATCATTGTCTTCTGCCTTTTCCTCAGATGAACCATGTCTCCAGTACCGTCGGAACGTTTTTTATCCTAAATCTAAAGAGCTGCAGGTACTATTAACCCTCATTCAGTGCCCGAATATTCAATAATCCTAGATATGAGTGAATTATTAAGACATTTTTATCCAGCACTGGGTATTTAGAGACCAAGTTTAGTAAGCCTGTTGACTCACAAAATGCAAAGTGGGCTTTAATGAAGATCTAATGAAGTTCTGTTTCTTTTCTACTCAAAGATGTTGACCTCAGACTAACTCTGAGCTAATATTCCTGATGACTGATGGATAATTGTTGTCTTTGTCATACTCCTGAGCAGATAGATGACGAGGGAGTGCTGAGGCTTCTGTATGAGGAGGCCAGGGGAAACATTCTCACGGGTCGATACCCCTGCGACCCCGAGCACTGGACGGGTCTCGGAGCCTTGTCTCTTGCTCTTGACGAGGGAACTGGTCTTGACGAGCAACATTTTACTACAACTATAAGGTACGTTATAAAGGTTGGCTATAAAAATGTTGAACAAATAAATTCTGGATGTGGGTTTTAAATGCTTTACTATTTTTTTTTTATTGTTGACCCTTCAGTTTCTCTTAAAGGAATAGTTTGACATTTTGGGAAATACGCTTATTCGCTTAGATGAGAAGATCGATACTAAATGTTTTTTTTACCTTGGGTCAGCGCCAGTATAGCTGTTTCCCCCTGCTTCCTGTCTTTATGTCAAGCGAAACTGACCGTTTCTTGGCTGTAGCTTCCTATTTAACAGACTGACATGCGAGTGGTATCTTCTTAAGTTCATTTTCAAAATGTGCTTTATTAAATAAGTCTATTTTAAAGTAAATTACAGATTATACCTAAAGTTGGCATTGAAACATATTATTGAAATGTGAACTGTGATGTCACAATATGCACACACACTGATGTTAACTTGAAAGTGAGCCAGTTGTGTGCCATTTTCTGGGAAGATAAACAACACACAGCTTCTCCTTTTCAACACATGAATCCTACTTGACTTTCTGCTTAAATGGACATTTTGTGGAGGTCACAGTCTACTTGGTCATAGTTCGCCTTTTTAGAAAAAGAAGAAGTATGTACTGGCTCCTGCTATTAATTTTTTCAAATGGTGAGAGGGCGCCTCTCTTTGGCTTAAAAAGCACAACCAAACTCATGTCCCTCAACCCACATATTGTAAAGGGCAGCTGGTAGATGGAGCAGCTTCAAATACTTCGGCACAATCGGCAACAACATGTTGCAATTTGATGAAAATCCACAGGCATTGTGAAAAAAGGTCAACACTGCTTCTTTTGTTCGAGGGGGCCCTGTTTATGTTGATGACATTCATATTGTGCCACAGCAGTGTTTTTCAGTTTCTTGCTGTTTTTTAAGTGCCAAGTACAAGAATGCACAACATGACATTTTTGATTGGAGAAGGATAGACATGGGAATGTGTTTCTTTTTTCTTCGTAAAGCCTTTTGAGACTTGATTGTAATTCAAGGGCTGATGATTAGAGGTACTTGACGAGGCCTATATGTCAGTGCACATATAATACTGCAACCTATTTTAGGTACTCACAGGTCACAGGCTGCCTACAGTTAGTAGGAGCATACTTCTGAATAGATATTTATGAGGAAGTCTCATATTTTTTTGCTTACAGTGTTGGGATAATGTCTTAGTTTGTGTCTGTTGAGTCTACTTCCCTTTAACTGTTGCACAGCCTCATACTGTGAAGAAATCTTCTTTTATTTGGCGTTTAATAATTAGTAAAGGAGCTAAATGCGAGATTGGGAGCATATCTATTGCCTCCACTCGGCTCTCAACATAGCGACTGCTGAGCCGGCGGCTTGCAGCTAACGTTGCTAACAGTGAAAACAATGGCAACAGTGCTGACAGAGCTAACAGGGTTAATCTAGGAGGGGGTTATCAGCTGTAACCGCCGTATGAGAGCAGTGCAGAGCGGCGGCTGTGAGCTAGGCAGTGGGGCACACTCACATGCACTAACATCCACTAAAAGCACACGCGGCCGACCCGGCTATGTCAACAAAGCACAGAGAAGCTCGGATTACAACACACAAAGAGGGAGTGACTTCATTCTCTGCTCAGGTAGACATTACTCCTCTATATCTTTACATAGCAAATAGTTGTTGCTATATTAATCCTCTGAGTATTTTATAGAAAACCTTTCAAATCAAAACAGACAATTCAATGTATGCACTGAATCAAAACAAACATTAGGACTTCATCCAAAATTCTAAAAGTCACTTTCTTTATTGTAGGAGCTATTTATTTGTTGTTAGTATTTAGTTGGACCAGTAGGACCAGCATGCACCTGGGTGGGCGTGTGGTTTTTTACCAGAACAAGAGAGGCAGCGACATCCATGTTTTCTTTGTACTTCATTTGCTTGCTTGCTTTTGGACAAATCATCAGAAACACATACATTTTGCATGGACAATGTACTCTTGCCTGCGTAAACCACATACCCATGGTGCGTCAGTGGCCCTTTGATTAAAGTTTGATGTTGATTTTTCCGACAAATGGGCACTACACATATTTTTGTCTGACCAAGAAACTGAGCATACTGTTCCCTCAACACCAGAGGAAATGAGAGGAGACACTTTAGTTTATCTTTTGCACATAAATTACATCATGTTTAACAATACAGTGGAATCAAATCCTCAAATTATGAAGTGATTGGACTATTGTGGAGGAGAAAAACCCAACTATAAGCTTGATAATCTTGATATCTACTGATGGAATCATGCTTTGTATTATAATTACTGGTTGCAGATTATATTTTAGACCGAGAGTTTTTTTTTTTCAGAGGATCTCTAGGTCATCATCAGTTGACGTCTTTTATGACGCTGAAGAACAGAAGCTGTCCCACTTAAAGAGATTTTGTTTTATGTCAGGACGTGAGCGGTAGTAATTTAGGAGAGGAGGTCAAAATACCAGCAACACTTGTACTGTGAAGATATTTATTGTGAGGCCGACGCGTTTCAGCTTGTGGCCTTAATCAGGGTCGTCATAAAACATATTACAAAGGACATTTAAATGGGATGAGCATGAAAGGAAACAATCTGTAGCATTGAGTTCTACAGCACCTGCAGGAGTGAAGGAAACAGACGATTCAAGGAGAAATGTATAATGCCACAGTACAGTAGAACAAGATGTTCTCAGCATCCTGTCAATCATAAAAACAGAGCTACCGAAGCGAGGGACAACACACGATTATACAGTCAGCGTTTAATAAATTAATTTTGAATTGGATATATTCTTGAGCCCTGATCTGCACAGATAAGATGCACTTTATGAATAATGCAAACTTCTCTCATCTGCTTTCCGCAGAGAGAAGAAGCTCGCCTCTTTTCTGCCTGCACACGTTGCCATGGGGAGCGGCGGCTTGCTCTCCACTCTGAGGGGGAAGTCGAGCCGTCAGACGGGGCTGGAGCAGAAACTCTTGGAGGAGTACAGAAAGATCAGCCCATCTGCTGGAAACCCTCCTGAGCCCACGCAGCTCCTACACCAGTACCTCAACACATGTCACACTCTGCCTTATTATGGGTACGAATTTGTGCAATGATGAGACATTCATACTCGCAAGCTTATCTTCAAATCACTTCATATTTATTAGATTTTAATGAACATTAACCACGCAAACAGGTGCGCTTTCTTCTTTGGGGAGATCGACAAACCGGTGCAAGGGATTCTCCAAAGGGCCAAACGCAAAGCTGTCAACGTTGGGATCTGCCTGGAGGGAGTCTATGTGATGGATGTCAAAGAGAAGGTGAGTGTGTGCATACTTGGATAATCATCGTGCATACTTGCAGAAATGTTGAAAGCAGTTTTCATTTATCTTCTTAAAAACTAACCTGGTTGAACACATTTTGCTTGCAGCATGTGCTGCTCGGTCTGCATTTCAACGAGCTTTCCTGGGACCACAGCTACCCCGAGGATCAGGGGGACTCACACATTCTGTGGCTGGAGTTTGATGGAGATGAAGACGGCACTCCTGTCAACAAGTTGCTAAAGATCTACTCAAAACAAGTAAGAACAAGTTTTGTGAAACCATCTTATACGATTACATTTAACAACTGGACTTATGTATGCCGATTTTGAAATTGATTTTTTTAATGCCAGAATCAATATAATTGCTTCTTTTGAGTCTATGCAGAGGTAGAAGGAAGTTTCCGCTTTTATTGTTGTAGTCTGAGTAACGTGACATCATATGCGTTTCAAAAACCAAAACAAAGCTGGTGAGAGCCGAAGCGAGAGAGAAGAGGGCGGCGGAGGGTCTGCGGGGATACGACTTGCACCCTCACATTTTTAAATCCAAAGTATGTAACACAAGTAACACTACACATACAGTAAAGTATGGAAACACTTTGGGTTTCACACATTGTCAGGAAAAGCAGAGCTAGACATCATGGCTAAAGCTGCATGCTAACTCTGTCATGGACAGGTAATGTTATCGTATTGCGGTAACGTGCGGTCAAGCCAGTCGTCACTCGCATCTCCGTGGTCGAATCGGCCGACGCAACAACTGTAGAGCACCCATATACTGACATTTATGTTAAATGCATTCAAAAGGCCCCGATAGAGCTGACAATGGATGTATAAAGAGCTGACGGGAGAGCTAGCGACGGACTTGGCAAAGTTAGCGGAAGTATACACGTCTGACTACGTCCGGTGTTAACAAAGGGTATATACAAAATTCATATATGGAAATAAGATTAACTGGATTATATTCACCAGAATTATGAAACATTACATGTCCCTTATAAATTAAAATTAAAATACCACTCATTTATGAGGGAAATGTCTTTATTTGATTTTTGGGTTGCTGAAAAAAATTAAATAAATAATTCTTGACAATGACTAAAATATTTGTCTTCAGGACATCTCTGACTACATACATGCTAAAAATCAAACATTTTTACTCTATTAATTTCGAGATTTTCCAAAGTAAAAGTCGCTAGAAGTGAATGATTCACATTTTTCCCATGGTCTCGTGTTAAAGAAGTTAACAAAAATCAAAATAAATCGTAATATCAGATCGCAATACATATTGAATCAGCACCCAAGTTTTGTGATAGTATCGAATTGGGAGATACTGTAGGTGTATCGTCCCAGCCCTAAGTGTCACCAACCAGCACGTGTACTGTATCCCCAGATTGCCTCAGAATTGTTGAGCATGTTGTGTTGATTGGCTTTTTTTTGTGTCACACCTGTCGTGGTTGACTCTGCTATCTTTGCTGTAGTATGAACATCAATTTAAGGACGTCCTGCCGGCTGCTGTGACAGATGTAGTCATTTTCTGTGGATCTCACTTCAAATGTTTTCGACAAGGAGAGAGGGTATGCAGCCATCTCCAGAGAGCGCACTGCACCTGGTGTTTTTGAGAGCTTCAGGATCGGGTGCAGCTGCTCCGCCCATTTTTTTCTAAGAGGAGCACAACACTCGATATTAGTGTTGAAACCTAATATTTTTTTGTATTTACATTTGTATCATCCTTTTCAATGGTTGTTGAATTGAAAAAGACTGTCTCAGCCAACAGATGGTGAAAAGACGTTACATAATGGTAGAGGCAGTAATACTTAATCATGCTGGCCCCAATCCAAGGCTGGTAATCTGACCCTTAATGTGCCTGTGGATCACTAATGGACCATCGAAAAGTAAAGTACAGCTGTTTATACGTATGTATACGTTTAAGGCTCAGACTTAATTGGTATTTTTTTTTTCTTTTGTCAACCAGGCAGAGCTAATGAGCGGCTTCATCGAGTTCTGTGTAGAGCTGAAGTCTGCGTCTGAGGGAGGAGCTGCGGCTGAAATGGACGGCGAGGTGAGTCTGTCTCAGCAGTCCGCCGGGCAAGACGGCAGCAACAAGAACGGACGCGGAGGAAGGCGCGGGATGCTGCGCAGGCAAAGCAGCGTCTTGTGCAGCCGGGTCCATTCTCTTAACACTATCAGCTACGTGGACAATGGTGAGTCTAGTAATGGTTACAGTTAGTTGTCCAAGCCTACTAAGGAGCCGTACACATGCCGTGTCTAAAAACTTGTGGAAAATTACGCTTTTTCTACTTTCCCATGTGCTTGGGAGGTTGTGCACCTGTCGCACCTTCCGTTACTAAGCAACCAAAACCTGAATGTTGCGAGGACAATGATGATGAAGTCGCGATAATTAAGCAGGAAGTGTCACTCACTAAACAAAACACAGTCAAAACAAAGATAAATGGATTTCCAGCACCGTAAATCCCTCACAGTAGCTTTACACTAGATTTCTCTCAATTTGTCTGACTTTTCAACCGGATCTTATGACGTTCTTGGACGGAAAGGGTGAAGCAAGTAAAATAGTCTGTTGGACAGATAATAAAGCTCTGGAAATCCCTGCACTAAAAGTATTAACTTCTCCATACTTATCATAGACTGATATTTACGGAAGAAAAAAAAAGATATCTGTTGGCTTGCTGTGATTGGTTGTTCCTCATGCGGTGCGCGCTGCAGCGTTCCAAAAGTTTAACTATTTTTAACTCGGGGCGCAGCCGTGGTGCCCCAAAAAATAGGCACTTGGGAACGCTTACGCGCTGCGACGGCGCAAAAAATGCGGCATGTGTACGGCCCCTTACAGTATAATCTTTCTAGAGTGAGCCACATCTAAACCGAGACAGTGTCCCAGTAGTAACTTTCAATATTTCTGTTTTCTTTCAGGAAAAGAAATCAAACGCTTGAAGCCGAAAAGAGCTGCGTCCTTCTTTGCCCGACAGGCGTCTGTGCCCACGTACTCTGCTGTGCAGGTGACGGAGAGCCTGGAGCAGGGTTAAAGTCGCCGATCGGCTCGGCCCCAAGCCTCTCAAATAAAGACCAAACCTGAACATTTTACACTGAGATTTAAAGACTTGATACAAGCTTGAGACATTTAACTGATAATATATGAACATGCAAAGGACCAAGCGAGGGATCTAAGTGTGAGTGACAATATTTATCTTTTGAAGTTGTGTGTATATTAAGAGAGTACGGTAATGTGAAAAAACAAAAGGATCTATTAACCGCTATGCTTCCAAGGTTAAACTGAAGTGGCTATTCATTAGATGGCCTTACATCCAGAAAATCTAGCGTTCTCTGAGCACCATATCATCGATCTCCTTTTATGAGTCTGAGACAAGCCTTAGAGAAATGACTGTATGATACCTTCCTGCAGCGCTCTGGAGCTGTTTGCTGTTAATATTGAAAAATGGAAAACCTCATTAGAGTATAACCACTGCAGTACCTCTTTTTACTCTTATTGGGGGTTTGAACATCGAGAACAGTATATCTCCGTATAGCATTAAACATTTTGTAAGAGTTACCACAAACTCTTTACAGTCAGCATGACAAACACTTTCAGGGGATGATCAGAGGGGGTGTGTTCCCACTATTCTGCTTTTTCAAACTGCCAGTGCCTTGTTCTCATCAAAGGGTGAAGACACTTTAGAAAAGCACTGGTTAAAAACGTTTAGCGGTTAGTGTTACTGGTCATAAAGGGTCCGTATGGGAGGACATTGTCTGTGTTGTGGAAGCTTCTTGTAAGTACATGCTTTTTAAGAGATAATTAATATTTGCAGTTCACTTTAAAAACAATTTGATTTTCATTTGTAAAAGCGGATTAGCGTGAATGTAGTCTAAACATGTAAAATAACAGGATAAAATAGAAATGTTTCCATGTATTGCAGTATCAAGTCCTCTTTGGTGAACATTAATTTAGTTGCAGCAATAAAAGGATCAAATTAGTGTCAAAAACCACCCAAACCATACACTAAGTTAGTAAAAAATAATCAGATAAATGCTCGTCAAGCAATTAATGAATCTTGCAACTCTCTTATTCCTGCCACTGAATGGTTGGTATGTCATATTCAAAGTTTAACTTCCAGTTGGCACCATCAGTACACCCATGCACAGGTCATGACTTGACTATAACTCGCTTGGTCAAACCTGATTAGCAAAGTAGAACTGATGCAATAACGTACTTGTGCAACTTCTGACATGAGAGTGACAAAAAAAAGAAACCTTCTTGTTTAGTTGTTATCAGCACTACCTACTGCTACCACCTACTGCCTCTTAAACAACTTTGAAAAACTCAAACTGAACCTACATGTCTAAGTTTTGGTTGGCCATTTGAAATGATTGTTTTCCTTGCAAACACAATCATTGTTGACATTATTTGAAAGAGGACAAGGAACATAGTGTTCATACAGTGTTTGTATAAAAGTGTTTTTTTTTTCTGGGTTATTTTGTTTAAAAATAAGACCGTTTTCTCAACCCGTTAAAGGAACACTGTGTAGCATTTCGGTGGATCTATTAGTAGAAATGGAATATGATATTCATAACTATGTTTTCATGAGTGTATAATCACCTAAAACTAAAACATTGTGTTTTCATTAGCGTAGAATGAGCCTTTCATATATACATTGGGAGCGGGTCCTCTTCACAGAGTCCACCATGTTGCTCCGCCATGTTTCTACAGTAGCCCAGAACGGACAAACCAAACACTGGCTCTAGAGAGAGCCTTTTTACGTTACCTGGAGGCCACTGTAGTTCTCCAACTCTGCGGCTCACGTTACCACAGCCTTGGAAAGACTGCAACCACACCACTAGATGCCACTTAATCCTACACACTCTACCTTTTAGGAACATATGTGCTTCAGTTTATCTGTAAAAATCGCCATACTCTGAGATACATTTTCACTGGACAGGACTATGTGCTCTGTGCATATGGCACAGACCAACTGACCAAGAACATCAGACTATGCTGTTGAAATCTCAGCCTGTACACCAAAGCAAGCCTATGTAACGTGCTGCAACACAGTATGCTACCTTAACGCTCCAGAGACTGGCTTTTAGTCTCCACCACATCGCAAAGTCATCCAGGTGTCTCTCTCTGAACTTCACCCTAATGCAAATACAGGCAGTTTCTGACTTTGCAAACAAGCTCACTTCAATAATGGCCATTTATAATACTGCCTTCCACTTGAACGCATGTCCTTATTTCAGATGTGGCGACATCACGTCTTCTTCCCGATTCTCCTGAGCATGCAAAATGTTTTTACTTTTCTACGCGTGGACGTGTTATACGTCAGCTACCGTCTGTAACTGCAGCAGTCCAATATATTGTTGCTAACTTACACTATGCATGTCACATTGTAGAATAGCCATTCCACATCAGACTACACATCATGTGATACTGCACTATTAATACTACACTGTTTATATATCTGTTTTTGTATTGTTTGTCAGCTTTTATGAGAAAATATTTTTATTTCATTTTCATATACTTGTCTGTGTTCGTACACGAGTGAAATGAAGAAATAGGTCATTGAAAGCATTATCTTCTCAAGCAAATCACTTTGCAGAAGCGTTAAGTGCCTTTTTGGTTGTACTGAGTTGGCATCTGAATGAGTGTTTTGGTGCTTGGAAACCAAGAATGGACAATTATTTGTTATTGCTACATGGGTTTTAAAAAAGTATTCATGTTTTGTAATATAGTACCCACATTTTCAGCTAGACCATGCATTTCATCTGATATCTTGATATACTGAATAACACTGGGCGGCTGTTGAACAGTGTATTGTGGTCTATGGAGTGGTCAGTCTGCCTTCATTAAAATATCTATGTGTTTTTAAATAAACAGCTGCAAAGTGGGCCCATTTCTCTGGAAATATCTGTTAAAAAAGTGTGTTTAATACCTCATGTACCTACAGCCTAAATATACTGAAGCCATGATTCTTTTCACCAACACTAACTGTTACCTTGTGTGTGGTTTTTATTGAGGTAATGTTTTGTATCTCTACATTTTGACCCTTTTTTGCAATAAGTGCCGTTAACTGCTGTCAATGTAAGCCTGCCTGATGGGGATGGAAGTCATGCTCTCAAGAAAGATTGATCTAGCTTTAAAACAGATTCTGTTGCAAAGTATTGACCTTAAAGGAACAGTATGTAGCATTTAGTAATTTTGTAAAGCAGCAAAGGGGATAGTGCAAAAAACAAGATGCATCAGCTAACACAGTAAAAAAAAGAGCTAAACAAAGTGTAACAAAATATGAACCATTTAAATAGAAGTATAAAAACAGGAGCAGTATATACGGTATTGACAATAAACAGACTATTAACAAAATTGCATAAGTGGAAAATGATATTGCAGTGAGAATGAAATGAAATTCCACCTGAAAATATTGCACAGTATGAATTACACCTTAGTAGTAATAACGATAATGATATTGCACAGCCATTATACCGTATAGTGCAGTTATTGTCAAATGCATTATACGTATCTATTCTTTTGGTTCATTTGACAGCAGTAGAATAGCATGACATGCGCAGTAGTGCACTTCCAGACTATCAGACCAGAAGTACATTTGAGAAGCCAACTCTCTTGACTCCACTTACTCTTTGACGACGTCAACACAACGTAACACCGGATAGGCTACGAACCCGGAAACAGTGACGTTTTCAACGCTAGCTGCTTGTGTACTTGTGTATCAGGAAGAATATGACATTTTCCAATTCATTATTTTGAACAAAAAAACCTTATTAAGAGCAGACAGCTAAGCTACACGAATATCAGTCACTTTGGAGCAAGAAGTTAACGTTTTTAGTTAGTTGTCAGTTTGCTCTCTTGCCAGCTGGACGCTCGTCGTCTTTGTTTATCGTCGTTTTGTTTGTGCATTGTGTCAGCTGGCCGGTGGACAGTATGGACGGAGAGGCGGACGGCTTGGTGGACGAAGCCGGTAGGAAGCGCAGGGTGCACGGCATGCTGAAGCTCTACTACGGGATGAATGAGGAAGGAAAGGTCCCGGAGCTGCCGGAGTCCCTGGATCCCTGCGACATTAACGGGCCGCATTTTGACCCCGAGGTTTTCCTCAACAAGGTGAGAGCCTCTCTCTGCTGTCATGTGAACTGTTTCCACTGTGACACACATGTTAATGCACTCTGCAGCACTGTGCATGCTATCAACTGTGTGCCAATATCAGTGTTACCTGGATCTCCTAATGGGCCTAGTAACTTTTCTATATGCTGTTTTTAAATGATATTTAGTCCCCATTGAGTATTGTTGCTGAGCTCACTGCTCATAAAACTACAATACCCAGAGGGCCATTTGCTGTAATGTGGTAGGGAAATTGAATTGAATTGATAATATGAATGATAATTTAATTCAATTCAATTCATCTTTATTGACAGACTCGAAGTCCATTAAAAAACATACAACACAAACAACAATACATACATTAAAATAAAAAACTGCCACTTTTTTATAATCAACAATTATAATTTATTATTAATTTTATAATTTTATAATAATATTTGACTGAAAGGAAATTTGAGTGTCTGGGATGCATCACCAGCAGTCAGTTTAAAGTGATGACACACTGGAAAGGCTCCTTAGGTGTACCAGGGAATATGGACACCTGTAAAAATGCAGACAGTTGTGAATTGACATGAGGTCATGGGATAAAGGCTAAAGAACCAAACAGGTCTGGGTATCATCGGATAATCCGTTTTTCCTTTGGAATTCAGAAAGGAAAAAACGTTTTTTTATTTTTTCGTTTCTGAATCAAAAAATGAAAAACGAACCCAAACCGGGCCGTTTGTTTGTTTTTGCGAATTCCTTTTCTCATTATTCGTTTTTAATTGAAGAACGGAAGTCACGTGGGTTTTTCGTTTTTTCGTTTTAAACCACAAACGAAAAACGGAATCACGTGGTGCTCTGTTTGTTTTTTGTTTCCAAACGAAAAACGAAAAAAACAAATTAAAAAAACGACAATTTATTCCGAACAATTAATGTTGCATAAGTAAGATAACAGAGTTTACAGAATTCTGGATCCAATCAACGTGTCCCTGACAACATACAATGCATGGGTCAGTTCGCGAAGTCTGAACCCCGAGCTATCCCTGATCCAGCGTTTTTATGGTTTACACAATATCAATAGTCATGAGCTTATGGCACGTGATGTTTTTGCTGCATATCTTCTTTTTTGTTTCTTCTTCTGACTCCATCCTCCCGTGACCTTGTGAAAAGAACAGAACATGCAGTCCCGTGTGCCTCCCCCTTGTCCTCGCCCTTGAGTAGTTCAAAGCCTCTCCAAATGCTGCCGGAGATTATTACAATGTGACTATATAGAAATCTACAGTCACCGAATCACCTCCTCAAGGAACAAAGCAGTGCAACAACAACTGAACAGCCCCAAGTCCTTCATTCCTTCACCCTGAGTTATGCCCTTAGAAGCTAATAATTGAGAGACAGTTATTGAGCAATTATGAAACAATACAACAGTTTTCAGCTTCCCTTATAAGCAGGTTATTTCAGGTCATTGTAAGCACTTTTGTACATAATAAATCCAACAGTTCACTAAAAAACTGAAATCACTAACTTTCTGTATTCTGTTTGGTGGTTTATGAGGCTTTTCAATCATTTCTAGTCTATTTGGTATAATATGTAATTTAGTTAATTTGTTCGACATCATGATAAGGCTGATTTTTCAACCAGTGGTTATGACATTAATGCCAGCTAGACAGAATAAAGCTCTGTCTGTCATGACAATAGAACTGTACTGAAAGCCTTTCCTTTACTCGGGTGACTCTTTACAGCCGTCTGAAGACAGCAGGTATCTGTTAAATCTACAGTATCTAGAGTGATGGAGTGGCCTTCAGTCCAGTACAGTATTGTCATGACAGACAGAGCTTTATTCTGTCTACCTGGCATTAATGTCATAATCGCTGGTTGAAAAATCATCATTATCATGATGTAGAACTACTCGGCTACAGTCTTCCTAATGGAGTGCAGGGGATCAGGTGGAAGTGTCAGGTGTGTTGAAAGGATTAGCCACATAGTGCTTCTCACCTGCCGACATAAAGAAACAGCCCATAGTGAGGGTGTGAGAGAGAAAATTGTCAATTATGTGAGAATTCTGTATAACATCTGTAGAGACCCTCCCTGTAATTTATCACACACTTTTTGGATAAAAGACATTCATGTGTTAATGAAAAGAACAAAACAAAAAAGTATCTATGTATGTACTTATTTGTGTATTTATTTAGCCTATTTATCTTCTACTATTACTTTGATCATGTGCTTAAATAATGTTACACTTTTATAGAATGACCAAACTATCTTCTTGGCTTTTATTTTGACATGTTTGCCTTCACTTCCTGGTCACGTGACTGCCGTTCTCCGCACTTCGATTCAAAACAGAAAATGACAGAAAGAAACTTGAAGAAACTAAATCGGATCATTTTTTTAATTTGTTTTTTTCGTTTTTCGTTTGGAAACAAAAAACAAACAGAGCACCACGTGATTCCGTTTTTCGTTTGTGGTTTAAAACGAAAAACCCACGTGACTTCCGTTCTTCAATTAAAAACGAATAATGAGAAAAGGAATTCGCAAAAACAAACAAACGGCCCGGTTTGGGTTCGTTTTTCATTTTTTGATTCAGAAACGAAAAACGAGAAAACGGCCGTTTCCTGGTTTTTGGTTTAAAACGAAAAAATAAAAAGTTTTTTCCTTTCTGAATTCCAAAGGAAAAACGGAATATCCGATGATACCCAAACATTAAGTGGGAATATAATTCAGTTTTCTAGAGATGTTCCAATACCATTTTTTCCTTCCAGATACCGGATCCGATACATGAACTTGCGGATTATTATTATTATTACTACTGACCATGTATGGATGTGATATGATTACTATCTTTGTTGTATGGCCTGGCTCAGGTTAAACACTTACTAAAACATGAAGAAATACATACAGAGAATTAATGCAATATAACTTTCTTTTATTATTGAGTTTGTCAGTTACAAAAAAACATAAATTAATAATAACAAAAATTCTAAAATATTAAATAATCCGTTTAAACAAGTTGATTTTTTTCTGGGTTAATAAATTATGGTATCGGATCGGTGCATAGATACTCAATACTGATTTTTGGGCAGTATCGGACGCATTTCCGATTCTGGTACCCGTATCGGAACACACTACAGTTTTCATTACCAAACAATGCAAAAATTAACTAGTGTTCATTCAACTGACATTACATCTCATGGAAAAGGCAAAGAATGAAGTGGACTGGACTTGTTAACCACATAATACAACAAATAATTATCCAAGAAATCACCAGTAAAACCTGCAGTAACTTAAATTCCATACACATCATTGCGCTCTTTCTTGTGGAAGAACGGTAGTGATTGAATGTACACACATTTACAGGCAGTGGATGATAATTTAACACTGCTTTGGTGAAATCAGTTATAAAAAAAGCTGCAACATGAATTTTATATGTACTGTTTTTAAGTGTCCATGTGACCATTGTGTGTTTTGTGTCCGAATGCAGCTCAGAAGGGAGTGCTCTCTTGCGGAGTTGATGGACCAGGAGACCTGCATGGTCAAGCAGATCCGCTCTTTGGACAGCGACATGCAGACGCTGGTGTATGAAAACTACAACAAGTTCATATCTGCTACAGGTGAGGGGGACGTCTCGCTCACTGTTAAGTTACTGTTGAAATGTTGTCCGATTTCGTTGAATTGTCTATAGCTGGATAGGTAAACCATCTTGCCGTGTTTTTTTCCAGACACCATAAGAAAGATGAAGAACGATTTCAAAAAGATGGAGGATGAAATGGATTGCCTGTCTGCCAACATGGCTGCAATCACTGAGTTCAGTGCTCGTATCAGTGGCACTCTTCAAGACCAGCACGCACAGATTACAAAACTCTCAGGTGAGACCTAATCAGGCAGTTAGTTTTGTTGAGTCAGTTCATGATGGTTATTTTCATATTTTTGTCTTTTCGTGTTCCAGGGGTTCACACTCTGTTGAGGAAGCTGCAGTTTCTGTTTGAACTGCCTGCCAGATTAAATAAGTGTCTGGAACTGCAGGCCTATGCTCAGGCGGTGAGATCCCACCGCCGCGCCCGCTGTGTGCTACAGCAGTACAGCCACTTGCCCTCCTTCAAGGGGATCCAGGACGACTGTCACGCCATCATGGACAATCTGGCGCAGGAGCTTCGACAGAAGTTCAGGTGGGAATCTCTCAACCTACATTTAGATTAGAGACGCCACTGTGAGTGAACATAACACTTAGGAGTCACGTTTACTGCAAACAAGAAATGTGACTGACGAGGACAACCATATTTTATGAAAAGTATTTACAAAAGCGCGGTGCTGGACAGAAAAGCATGTTAAAGATGGAAAAATGGAGTTCATAGAAATAAATTAGGATTGAATCAATTGAAAATGACAAATCCTCATTTGGTTCTTTTAGACTGTTGCCATTATTTCATCCTGATTTCACTCAAACTAATATTGCCATTTTGCTACATTTTATATTAAAGATATTAATGCTGCTCAACTAAAAAGTCATCTAAGAAAATATTTGCCGTAATACAGATGTTTTGTCACTATTGAATGTTGTGCTTTCCTGTACAAAATCCTTTTTACAGTTTGAATTTCGACATGTTTAAAGATAGATTTGTTTCTTTGTTGTTGCCTTAAAGGGATGGTGGGTCAAGCGCTAAAGATTTATCAGAGTGTGTGGAGCTGCTGCTACAGCTGGACGAGCCAGCGGAGGAGCTCTGTGATAAATTCCTGAGCCATGCGCGCTCTCGGCTCGAGTCGGACCTCCAGGGTCTGGAAGCAGAGATAAGACCGTACCCGTCTGCCTCAATCGTGAAAGATGCTCCCGCACGCAAGTTGTCGTCTGCTGCTGCGGCCCCTGGATCTCCGACTGTTAGCTCCCCCAAAACGAGCGCTCTCCCTTCTCCCACCTCAAACACTGACATCCTGGAATTCATCGACAGAGGCTGCAACGAATTTGTCAGCAGCTTATGTTTAGTAATAGCATCCTATCAAGAACTATTTATCAACCATGCTCAGACAGGTGAGCTCGCATCCAAAAATATCCCTCAGATGGCAAATGGTAAGCTGCACGCCTTTGTGGATGATCTGGCCGCTCGGTATTTCTCGCTGGTGGAGCGAAGGATACAAGAGGAGAAAGGGGTCGGAGATAACTCCCTCCTGGTCCGCGCGCTCGACCGCTTCCACCGCAGACTTCAGGCTGTGGCCAAACTGCTGCCGGGCTCCGCCGTGCCAAACCAGGGGACAGCGATTGTGGTGCGGGCGGCGACGGAGCGAGTCAAGCAGTACCTCTCCGCCCTGCAGAGCTTCTACATGGACAGCCTGACAGACGTGAGGCAGGCCCTGGCGACACCTCGGCTCTCTGTGGCCAGTGCTTCAGTGGCTGGAGGCGGAGGTCTTCTAGGGGGACTGGTGTCCGGCAGGGATCCGACCAGCCTGCCAGAGCTGCTCTCCTCCCTGTCGGCCTCGATTCTCAATCAAATCAAGTCAGTGTTGGCATCAGTGCATCTCTTCACAGCTAAAGACATCACATTCTCCAACAAGCCGTACTTCAAGGTGAATAGTTTTTCCTGTTTATTTGTTAACAGCTTGCCCCAGACAAAATCATTTTCTGCTCTACCCCAGAGTGACAGCTGTTTTCCTCTGTCTTCTCCTCACAGGGTGAGTTCTGCAGCCAGGGTGTACGTGAGAGCCTGGTGGTGAGCTTTATAAAGTTTGTGTGCCAGTCTTCTCGCCAGTTTTGCGAGAGTGCAGGAGACAAGGGGGGTTCGACTCCTCCGGCTCTTCTGCTGCTGCTGTCTCGCCTCTGCTTGGACTACGAGACTTCTACTATCTCCTACATACTCACTCTCACAGATGAACAGTTCCTCGTGCAGGTAAATGGCTTGTCAGCTTATGAATGCAGCGGTTTTCACAAAAGACCATATGACACTGTAAAGATACAGTATTTAACAGTATTTTTCTCTTGAAAGTTGCATTTTAAAAGTGCATCAGCCCCCATAAAATTACTATTCTGTAATGTTTTTGAATGATTTTTTTTAAACTCCTTAAAATTGACATATTTCAACTCCCAAAATGTAACCTGTCTTCTCCTTTTTGTACTTTCTCAGCATCACAGTCCCGTAACACCCGTCACAACTTTATGTGCAGAAGCCAGGGAGGCAGCACAGAAACTGCTGAACCATTATGTAAAGGTAGGTTTTCACCTTTTCTTACTGAGGGGGAAAAAAGAGAGATCAATGCAGGGAAATAGTTCCACAAATCTCTTCTCACAAATTTGTTTATTTTATTGTTTGTTTTTGCAGGTTCAGGGCCTGATTATCTCTCAAATGTTAAGAAAAAGCGTCGAAACACGAGACTGGGTCAACACCATCGAGCCACGTAATGTCCGCGCTGTGATGAAGAGAGTAGTAGAGGACACCACCTCCATTGATGTGCAGGTCACAGTTCACAACATCATCATCTGCATTATTATGTCCTCACGTCCACTCATGATGCTTTCATCACCATGCGTGTGTAGATTGTCTTATGAACTGTCTCTGCTCCACCATAGGTTGGTCTGTTGTACGAAGAAGGTGTGAGGAAAGCACACAGCAGTGACTCCAGCAAAAGGACTTTTTCTGTGTACAGCAGCTCGAGGCAGCAGACCCGCTATGCTGCCAGCTACACTCCAAGGTAAACATGCTGCAAATAGACTGGTGATGAAACAAAGTGGAGTCCTCTAAAATGCTACCTCATTTCCGGGTTTTAGGACTCATTCCTGTAGCACTCTATTACCGCCTTCGCTTTCATTGCAGGGGGGACAATTGTTACCGAGTTGTCTTTAAGCATAAGAATAAGCTCTTAATTGTGGATTTACTTGAGCATTTTGTCTCCCTGCAGTGCTCCCATGGATACTAATCTACTGAGCAACATACACAAGCTGTTTTCAGAGAGGATCGACATCTTCAGCTCAGTAGAGTTCAACAAGGTGAGTGCAGGTCTTTGTTATGCTGTAGTGTTATCTTTAGTGAAAATCACATCTCACACACAAACCCACACATCCCTTCAATGTCCCAGGTCTCCGTGATGACGGGAATTATCAAAATCAGTTTAAAGACATTCCTGGAGTGCGTCCGCCTGCGCACCTTTGGCCGTTACGGGCTGCAGCAGATCCAGGTGGACTGCCACTACCTGCAGATGTACCTGTGGCGGTTCGTCTCCGACGAGAACCTTGTGCACTTCCTGCTGGATGAGATAGTGGGGAGCTCCGCCCACCGGTGCCTGGATCCCGCCCCGATGGAGCAGAGCGTGATCGAAGTGATCTGTGAACGGGGTTAAAGCTCAAAGTGCGGCACGGCCAGCTAAGTCTTCTCCAAACACCAGGTCACAAATACAGACAGAATAACAATACACACTGGAATTTAAACTCTCTGTTACATAATTACTGTTAAATGTTAAATTTATTAATCCAGATTCAAACAATACTGTAAAATGGGGTAGGGGTAGCACTTTCACTACTGTAAGAATAGCAGTAAATCTTCCAACACTAATCAAACAACATTTGGCGATTATGTTGTCAAGAAGATTAAATCAGACAGATCAATATTTCATTCCAGGCACTTGCCTTATAAAGTGCACATGAGCCTTGACTACTTGGGTTTAATATTACAATAGTGATTACAAACCATAGAATATGAGAAGAGAAACCCCTCTCATCTCCTATATTGGCAAAGATAAAAATAAATGAATTACCCATGATGTAAGCGAAACTTTTTATCACATGTTCCCCTTGAAGGAAACGTGTTTAAAACACGTTTTGAATACAGAATATGAATGATTAAAGACAAAAGCTGTGTCCTGTGGAAATCTCCTGTATTAATACATTATTTTAGGGGTAATTTTGCTGAATAATATGCAATCTGAATGTCATCTGATTATGTAATCTACAGTATGTCTTAACACTAAAGTAACCACAGCAGATTTACTGTAACTCTTGACTTCAGGTTAGTTGATTATCTTGTTTTCTGTGCATGCCTTCCACAGATAAACAGGAATGGTTTAAATGTGTACGTCTACAATAAAAGTGTATGAATGTGTGAGATTCAAAATGTGTGTTCTTCCATTACAAAACCAGTTGAAACAGGCAAATTCAAGCTAGAGACCTTCTTGCGATGGATGACATCACACTGGCACCCCAAATCGGGCCAAAGGTGTAAAGTGTGGGGGCCAATTGCACCTTCCCCACTTCCTACCCCCCTTACTTCTGGCGCCCTTGACCGAACCACATCTATCTTCGAACTCAGTCTTAATTTTGATCTCAGCTACATACCTGTAAAGTTTTGTGACTGCATCTTGCACGGTTGTGACGCTATCGCTGTGACAAACGCTGTGTTCCAAATTGCATACTTTTTCTTTTTCTTTGTAGTACGTACTACAGCTGCCCTTACAAAGTACGTACTGTTGCATGTAGTATGCGTACAACTGGGACATACTACTTCGTCATAACATTGCGCCTTGAACTTTGACCCTCTTGCTCATATATCCGCTGCAACAGGGATTGTGGGTCAGAATAGCCAGAAAAGCAAACTGCAAAATACAACGGGATGCAGAGTAGAACATCCAGGTATTTTTGGCATACTGCATTTGTATGCATGCTATGTATTGGGACGTACTTGTTACTTTTCTTTCAGACTAAATAGTTTGGTAGTATGGGTATTGGAACACACAGAAAATTTGTCCACATACAGACAGAAATATAATCACTTGGCAAAGTACTCAAAACTGCATCTGTGGTAGTTCCTGCTACAGTAGGTGTCTCCAGGACCACATTTTCATGTTCCTCTGCTTCTCCTCGCAATTCATCAACCTCTGGAAGAACTTGGCTTTTATGTCTGTTTTGACTATATGGACTTTATTTTCATCCTCTCTATTGTCTTCTCCTCCCACATCTCCCGAGTTTGCCAATGCCTCATAAATTGTCTCCAGATTTTGCGGTCTGGTTGTGTTCATCAACTATGAAAAACAGTTTACAAGATTGTAAAAAGTAAATTGCAAAGAAATACACAAACTTGCAGCCAATTTTATTCTTTATTCTTGGCATACTGCATTTGTATGCATGCTATGAATTAGGACGTACTAGTTATTTTTCTTTCAGACTAAATAGTTTGGTAGTATGGGTATTGGAACACACAGAAAATTTGTCCACATGCAGACAGAAATATAATCACTTGGCAAAGTACTCAAAACTGCATCTGTGGTAGTTCCTGCAACAGTAGGTGTCTCCAGGACCACATTTTGCCATGATGGCACACACAGACAAGGTGAAAACAGTACCAGCCACATGGTATAATATTATTACATGAATATTTTCAGTTGCAGCCTCACTGTTAACATACAGGTTTTAGAAGTCGTTTAACTCCACAATATCACAAGATATCAATGGAATTCAATCAATCAATCAACATTTATTTGTATAGCCCTTTACAATAACCAAAAGGTACCCAAAGTGCTTTACATTAACATCAAGAAATAACGAATAAAAACATATATCATAAAATCATAAAAAGGTACATAAAAAGCACAGGAAAAAATGTCACAGCGCTACTAGGTATTAAAAGCCAATCTAAATAAAAAAAGTCTATTCAGGAATTCAGGTGTATTTCACAACGTCTGCAGCCATCCCTCTCTACAGCACGCAGCTCACTGTCGCCACTTGATGAGCTCATCTGATTGGCTAAACGCTCTTCTCTCCACCCTCTTCTGATGACCACGGAGGGATCTGATTGGCTGAGAGACAGTTTGCTTGTTGACGTGTTTCGGGGGCGTTTCCATCTGCAGGTTGGATGGATGCATGAAGAATATCATTACCGTCCCATCTACACCTCCATGCTTTACACCGGTAAGACACTGTATTTACTGTGTTACAAGACTAGTAGCTTTTTGTTCTTTACATGCACTGTAATTTAATGCAAAGCTGTTAATTGTTTCTCTCGTGTTTAGGTTATTGTAGCATCCGCAAGTGATAGGACAGCGACGTTAAAGGGCCGGTTGTCTCACGTCTCATAATAGAAATGTAGCTGCATGGACACACAAGAACTAACAGGGTGACCTGAACTTTGTCACGGTGGTTTATGACAGCAGTCGCAATAATATAACAGTATACAAAATAACAGCTAATCTACATTATGTCATAGAATGTGGAAAATGATTTAAAGAATATTTGAATATACTTTTTGTTGACACTGAAACATCAAATCGTTGATACTCATTTTTTATTGACTGACCACTGACCAGTGGTGGAAGACTCAGATCTTTTATTTAACTAAAAGTACAAATACCATTATGTAAAAAAAAAAAAAAAAAAAAAATACTCTGCCACAAGTATTACCAACTAATGCACTTAAAGTATCAAAAGTAAAAGCCCCTGAACGCATCAGAATGGCCACTTTCATAGCGTTAAAGGTGTTATTGATAACATTTTTATGTGGATGAATTAAAAACTAAATAAATAATAATACATCCAGAGAGCCTTAAGAAAGGTGCCGAATAAAAGTATGGCTTTTCCTAAAAAAAATTATTATGAATGTGAATTAATAATTGAAAAAATTGATGGGTCCAAAATGAATGTTTTGTTTATCTCTGTGTTAGATATCTGACGTTTGGTTCCCACTTCTAAGAAGGCTTGTGAGCCAATTGACGGTAAATGCCTGGCAATGACTTGTTGTGAAGTAAATGCAATGGAATGAGGGAGGTAGAATGCAAGATCTAGTGGCTGAATGTTATCAATGTTATCAATAGCACCTTTAAATATACTAAATTTATATATCATTATTATTATTATTGATGCGTTAAAAGCTAGGCAGCATTTTAATGTAGCTGATTGAGTGAAGCTACTTTGAACTATTTTATAACTTGTTGGGTAGTTGTCACTATCCTGTCAAAAACGTTCTTGTTGTTACAGTTTGGTACCTCCATGTAAATCCCAGCATAGCTACAGCTATGCTGGGATTTTTACTAATTGACATTACCATCTAATTACTATTCATTTGTTCCTCAAATGCCTTAATTTTGACTGAAATATATCTACCTTAACACCTATATATGTTTTTACAGGAAACCAATAATGAGGCCAAACAATCAAGCGCTCAAACAGAGATCCTCACTTGACACAGAGAGGGAATTTGGAGGAACCCTGGGTGAGTGACAGCAGGCCTGACCGCCTTACCCATGAGCTATCACAATACACCCACCTTCATTTTATTTAAGACGTTTTGCACTTTTACTCCACACCGTATAGAAATGTTTCCTATTACACTTGCGGCAGCTAAGCAGAAAATAATCATTTCATTATTCATGCACTCCTGTCACTTGTGTGTCACTTGTTCACACTTCTTCTGTTTGGAAATTGTGAATGCTGAATTACATTTTCATTATGTTGCTCACAACAACACACAGCAACAGCGGCATACAAAAGAGCATTAATGCTAATTTGCTATTTATGATATATAGACACTGTCATGATATTTGTTGTCTCATAAAATCATAAAACTGCTGCCACAATAGATGTAATAAGATGACAAAACTCGCTGCAGTAAAGATCACAGCATGAAATCCATCATCACAAGACTTTTCATTACAGCTCTAATTATGAATCATCACAACCATCCAAGTAAGATTTGTTATTGTGAACATGACATGAAATGAGAGAACAAATACATCACAGCTTATGTGTGTGTGTGAAAGCACATTTTCCTGCTGCGTTCCTTAAATTGAGCATCACATCCAATTTGCTATCCAGTTGTTTTTAAAGTAAAATCACATTTTGAACATGACAGCTGAGCTCTCTGCTGACTGCAGATATGACAATACTGAAGTGAACTACGTGGTTTGTTGCACCCGCGCTGACAGCTACTCTAATAGTTTTGCTACTACGCCGTTATTCAACATGCATAATTATTCACCGTTATCACACATTTGCTATATTATATACTATCTGGTACCTTAAATGGTCTCACTGTGCTCCATTATCAAGTTTTCCCTGTGATGCTGCTTCACTTTTTTTTGTATCTTCATTGCTTCTGACTACTGCTCAGTGATGTGTTGTCAACTTGTCATCTCACTTTTATCTGTAATACCTCTCAGGTGCCTTATGCATACCCATCCTCCTCCCGTTGACGGTGCTGTTCCTGAGCTGTGTGAGTCGGTCCCCTGATGCCAGCGTGCTCCAGTGGCCTCCTCCTCTTCCCTCCACTGACCAGCTGTGGGACCCTCTGGCGCTGGTGCTTCTGCTGGGATGGATTTCTCTGCATGCCCTCCTCTATGTGATGCCATTAGGAAAGGTATGACACGTTCATCAGCCTGGCTCAAGGTTAAACTTGCATTAAAACTAGCTGTGGTGATGAACACACCAATAAGATGCTGCGCCTGGGAAAAAAATAATGTTTTAGGGCAAATGGTGACTTTGATGATACAACCAACCATAGAAGCACCTGTTGTGTGTTGAATTAAACCATGCATACTCAATGATAAACACTTATTTATGATGTAGGGTTAGGTGATAATTAATACTAATAAATTAAATAATTATTGTCTATCAACTTTCAGTGGAATTGTGATAATATGATCATATAGTGTAATCACTGTTTAAATGAGTGATTCCAGCTAGGGCTATTTATTTTTTCTCTATAATTTCACTTAAAATTGTTATGTTCATTTTGCACTCGTGTTCTTAAAATGAGAATATAAAATGAGAAAAAATACTTTTCATTTGTCAAGTATTGAATTTACACAGGATTTTACAAAAACAGGCTTACCATGTGGTTATTTCATATAGATTATTTATTTATTGGATTACCAGAAAACGTGCTATATTGTGATATACAGTATATATTGTTATCGAGATATGAAATGACCTATATCGTGATAGAAGATTTTGGCCATGTTGCCCAGCCCTAATTCCAACCTAATTGTATTTTTAAACCAACAAAAGAAGTTGTTAAAGCCGGGCTGAGTAACGTTTGCTGAACAGCGGCCACAAGTGGTAATTACAAGATAATGGCACCTTAAATGTTTCCATTGTTCTCTTGAGTCAGCTGCAGTGGTTCAACATTTTGGGAAATAGAAGACAAGATTGATACCCCTTCACATGTGAAGAGGTTTTTTTTTTGTGTGTAAGCCTTAAAAACTTGACTCAATTTATAATGTTATTTGTGATTTTGCATATATTTTCCATACCATGATATACAGTATACTCTTGAATTTGGATTAGTTGACTTTTTCTAAGATACAACTTCATTGGTCCCCCCACAGATAAAATTAATATGCTTTACCTGGCCTATGACTCTGTTCTAATTATTAAGAAATACACAGAATATGTTTTATGTGTTCAAATTGAAAATGATTGTATTTACCTGCAGGTGTCTGAAGGATTAGTGCTGAGGGATGGAACGCGTCTCAAGTATCCCATAAATGGTATTTATATGACTGATGCAACGCATCATATGTTTTGTTTTTATTTTTAAGAGTTAATATGAGTTATATGAGTATAGTTATGTTAAAGGCACAGTTTTGATCTTTTAGTCATATTTTAAGTGTGATTTTCTGCAATGTTGTTGAGCAATGACCAGCTTTGTTTACTGTGAGTAATGATAATTGTGCTCTTGAATATTGTTGTCTATATACTGAAGTATTATAAAGTAATGATAGCTGTAATATTTCATTGTTATGCTTGAGTTTTTACACAAGTTTTGAGAGTTTTTTTTCCCGATTTGTAATGCACCTGCTGTGACATTTTATTTTAAGGAGGATCTAAAAGTGTTTCTTTATGTATCTTTTACTTTAACCTCTACGCTTTCTGGCTGACCTGACCTTGAGCTAAAGTTTACATAAGTTACACAATCTGAAGTTCCATCTCTTCCAACTTTTACCTATTTTTATTCCAGCCTGTGTCAGTCTGCTTATCTCTTTCCCCCGGGCTTCGACATTTAGCTTTGTTTGTTTCTCTCCCCCAGGTTTTCACGGCCTGTGCATCAGCGGCGTGTTGCTGATGCTGTTACTGGGGCTCGGGGCTCCTCTGGGGTATCTGTTTGAGCTGCTGTTGCCTCTGGCTGTGTGTGCAATAGCAGTGTCATTCCTGTTCTCCGTCTACCTCTACATCCGCTCCTTTATGGTTCCCGCTCATGCTCTCGCCTTGGGGGGCAACACAGGTGAGGGTGGAAGTTCATCATTAAAGGAAGAATCCACCATAAAAATACAATTTTAAAACAACTTACTGGGCATGTACTGTGCATTTGTAGGACTCTTTTAATGTTTGTAGGAGGATTTTTGGTATTCCTGTGGGTAATTATCTAACAGGCCAAGCTCTTCAGGAGCCTGCAGGCATCAAGTGAACACTCTTTCGAGTAAGATGACCCCGCTGCACCGGCTACGCTGTGTGCTCTGCTGCATCTGAAGGCAGAAACCTGAGAGCATCCAGTATTGTGATTCAGCCTCTGCTCGCCGATGATGGCGCTCATCCCAGTTTGTGAAAAGACAAAATGAGCAGAGCTACAACGACATGTTGTTCTATGTGCACATGCTGTAGAGTCAGACTTCTTGGTGATTCAGTTCACATGAAATTCATTTAATTAACATGTAAAATAGGTACATACATGTATGATTTTCACAGAATATAGGCAAAATAAATTAAGCCAGTGGCTAAAGAGAAGGATGGAAACAAGATGCTATGTAGCTATAGCTGCAAAAATCCCTGCAAAACTAATAGTATTCTCACTTCACCGACATGTAATAACTGATGCAATGGATTGAACATCACAGATCAGCATAGGCCTTTTTCACAGAAGACATTTTACCTCGACCTTTTTCACACATCTAAATGGAATGCAGCCGTCAATTAATGTTGATCACAGCTGTGCTTTTCCCACTGTGACATGTGAAAATGTCCGCTGTGAAAAATGCATATTAATGTGACAGTGGATTTGTCAAGCTAATTGCCCTAAACAGCTTTATACTGCAAACAGGTTTTTAGTTGCTAATTAATTGACTGCTAATATTGAAATGATTGCTGATGAAGTCAGTGACATGACAGACAGATCACCTGTAAACATGATATTAATTCACTTTTGATTTACTGTATATGCTGTACCTGCAGACACTGAAAGTACAGAATTAGATTTTTTTTGAATGCGTTCATCTCTCTGTCCTGTCTAGGAAATCCCCTGTATGACTTCTTCATCGGACGGGAGCTAAACCCCCGGATTGGAAACTTTGACCTTAAATATTTCTGTGAGCTCAGACCGGGTCTGATGGGCTGGGTGAGTTAATCTGCAGGGGTGAAGAATCAACTCACTTTCAAATCATTTTTTTTGAGATTCTGTTTCTGTTAAGATTATATATCATACATATAAATGTATACTATACCGTATTTTGAGGTAAAAACTAGTGAAACTGCCTCTGATCAAGTGTGAAGAGCCGTTTTATATTAAATTTTGCTTCATAGAATCTTATATTTTACTTTCAGAAAAGGTCTTTAACCCTAGCTGTCATTTTCTCATACAAAGAAGAAGTAATACAGCAAAACAATGTCATTTAATTTAAAAGCAAAAGAACTAAAAACAACAAAGTGTTTATTAAAACACAAAGCTGATATATGTACTTCTAAATCTGTTGTGATGTGTGGAGTGTACTGCTTAAAACAGAATACGTTTGTAATCTTTCACTTCATTAGTAAATATGAATAATTTAAGATGCATGCCTCTAAGCATTAATTAACGCTGTAACGTGGTGATCTCTTTTAGAGAGCCCAACAACACCAACAGGTGGCGATGTTGCTCTCCCCTGATCTTTCATAATATTTTGCAGTAAGAATCAGGAACTTTTCTCCCTGATGACCTGACACAGTAAGACGTTTGTTGGAGGGCAGGCGTCGTTCTCTGTGTCTGAGTCGTCAGACCGAATGAGACGAAATATAGAAATTCCAGTGAGAGTTTCAAATCAGATTCCTAAAATTACAACAAGGTTATCTCCATCTTCACTAGTCATAAAAAAAACACCATCTATGAGACAGTAGTAGAGACAGTAAAAGGATGGAGTCATACTGCAAAATTGTCAATGTTATGAATCCATTATTTACGTATTTTTACTCTGTATTTACAGTATAAACAGTAAAACCTTTGCACATCTGAATGTTCTAAAGCCAGGTGCGTAGGAGAGGACAGAAAAAGCTTCCACCAGCTGGCTACAGACAGTGTGTGGGAGATGTTTGCTTCCTGTTGAATGTTTAAACTATGTACTTTCAACATCTTACAATTGCTGATAATGACATTTTAAGGGCTAAGTCTCCTAAATTATTATTATTATTATTAGGAAAGGAAAGAAAACACAATAGGTCCTCTTTAACATACCCCCATTTGCTCATTTATAAGGTCTATCTGTACAATCTAATGCAATTCAATACAACAGCTCTGCTATAAATTCTACCTTTACATTGTTGGAAATGTGTAAATTCAATTTTGTTTATTACTGAGGTCATAGCTAAAGGTAGTGTTGTACTGGATGACATTATATTGAGAGTTTCCATTTTTTTGTCCTCCTTATTTACGTACATGACGGGGGCAGTATATTAGAAACAAAGCTCTGATTATAATGCAGTCCAGTGCTAAAACATGTAATTGATTAAACACCTTTATGGCAGTGTCAACAAAAACAAACATTGAAGGCATCATAAAAGATTAATAATTTATGGTAGTGCTGTTGTATTGGATTGCATTAGATTGTACAGATGTACCTAATATAGTGGTGCTGGTTGCAGTTTCTTTGCATTGATTATTGGATGTTTGGTGTTTCACCTGACATTGGCTTTTTGTAGTTCTGATCCAATTAATCTCATAATGAATTTGTCTACCAATACTTGGGAAATGTAGGTGACAACTGTCGCCTAACTGGTGATATTAATCCCCCGTCTTTTCTCTCAGGTGGTCATAAACCTTGGCATGCTGATGAAGGAGGTGGAGCTCCGCGGTTCCCCCTCACTCGCCATGATACTTGTCAACAGTTTCCAGCTGCTGTATGTGGCGGATGCTCTGTGGAACGAGGTGAGGGCTCAACAGAGTCACAGATAAAGATTATGCTTCCTTGTAGATCCTAAATGTCATACATGAATTCTCATTTTAATCCTGCAGACATTTAAAAAGATACCAAAAGATCAGAGAGATCTTTGTAACTATTATTATTATTTTTTTCACTTAATCCCATGCACCGTTGTGTCCTAACAGGAGGCTGTTCTGACAACCATGGACATTGTGCATGACGGTTTTGGCTTTATGTTGGTCTTTGGGGACCTGGCATGGGTTCCCTTCACATACGGCCTGCAGGCTGCCTTCCTGGTTGTGCATCCGCAGGCCCTAAGTTCACTCGGAGCAGCAGCTATAATAGCAATGAATGGTAATCATGTGTGAGCTCTTGTTCATCAGGCTGTGTGTCGTGGTTAAAGATGGCGATGTTAACATTTGTCTTCTTTGCCATCAGGTATTGGATATTATGTTTTCAGAAAATCCAACTCCCAGAAGAACCAGTTCAGACGAGACCCTACACATCCAAGTGTTGCAAGTCAGTCATTTTTTTATACACGATCTTTTCTAAATCAAGACAAATACTCCCACTTGTGCTCTTTCACATCATTTTCTATCTAATTATGTGTCTGAACTCATGCTGCGTATATCAGAATGAAGTGGGAGTTGATCTCTGAAGTGACTTTCACATCTTGTACTCAGAAACATCTGCGTTTTTTTCCTTGCAGGACTGGAGACCATCGCCACAGCAACAGGGAAACGGCTGCTGGTGTCTGGCTGGTGGGGTCTCGTTCGTCATCCCAATTACCTCGGTGACCTCCTCATGGCCCTGGCGTGGTCCCTGCCATGCGGTAAGACAGCTTAAAAGCCTCCGCAAGGCTCGTTTTTACACTGATGTAACACGGTCACAGAGAGTCATCGTTAGAAAATGTGGATGAAGTCATAGGTAAGAGATTAATGTCAGGCTCAGTATTAATCTTGTCCAACCATATTTATCATTAGAAAGAGATACATTTAATGACATGATCTAAAACACAATGTGGATCCTACTGTCACTACTCTCCATCTGTACAGTGGTACGGTGGACAAAATAACAGAAACAACTTACAGTTCAATCAGTTTCGGGGTTTCCTTGACACGAAAAGGTTGAGAACCACTGATCTAAATCTTTAGTTTAAAGGCTTTATTGGGGGGGCAGCAGAAGTTGCGAGCAAACAGTTGCAAATTTTTCAACTATAGCTTTCATTTGGAGTCACGTTTGTGGTCATCTGATGAATATAAGTCAAATATTCACTTTCTTTTTATCTCTGTTTTGGTCTCCACCAACTGGAGGTGAAAGGTGGTCGTATTGTTAACTGGTGCATCACCTTAAAAGCAACATTATGCAATTATCTCTTAACTTTCTAGAGCCAGTGTTTGGTTTTTGTTTGTTCTGGGCTACTGTAGAAACAAGAGGACCCGCTCCCTGTGTAGATATAAAGGGCTCATTCTAAGCTAATGAAAACACAATTCTTATTTTCAGGTGATTATACACTTAATGAAAATATAGTTATGAATATTATATTCCATTTCCTGCTAATAGATCCCCTGAGATGTTATACACTGTTCCTTTTAACAGTCAATGCAGTGTGTCTAACACATCCTGTGCATCAAATTTGCCCCACCAGCTGCTAAATGCTCCACTAGTTTAGTCGCTTACTGTGTCTGTTTGCTGTTTGGTGCTGAGCAAATAGTGTGCATTGGGCTTTTAGAGCTTTTCACTGAAAAACAGCTGCCTGATGCGGCTGAAAAACAACACTATTATCAGAGCAGCGAGACTAAACCAAAGCAATAAAGCTGCAAGCTGGAAAATCAAAACAATGAACTGAAAGACGCTTAAAAGCTCAGTAGAGCTGAGGGGAACTGCACAGTCACGTCATAATTATCTGTGGGTTTTCCCCTTCCATATACAAGTAATGATATGATACATTGTTGCTATGAAAATATTAATTTTATATCTGCTTTAAATCAGGAATTACTTGACCAAAAATAAGTTGAACAAAATACAAATCGGCAAACTTTCTGTAACTGACGGTTTCCGATATCAAGACATTTCAGTAGCTACCAAACAAGTATCCTATTTCCTTCCTGTCCATATTAGATAATTACACCGTGTTTGTGACTGATGCAGAAGCAATAAAGGCAGCAACAATGTGTTCTCTTTGTTCCTCTGTAAGCTGCCTTATGTTTCCCGTGAAAACTCACTCCTTAAAATGGTGGCTGTCAGACTTTTGTTCCAGCTGTCACACTGTGCTCATTGGTATTCAAACTTTGCGTGACTCACTCGTGTCGCTGCCTGTGTAATTGAGATGTACTGTAGATTCTGCCGCTGCAAAAGTCACAAACGGCTAAATTATGCACTCAAAAAAAAAAAATAACAGTGTATTCCAGACGTATGAAAGCTGCACTCACAAAGAGGAACATTCAGACCCTGACTGAAAGACAAAAAGGTATTTTCTGAAAAACACTCTCAAAAAAATGACCAACACTTGGAACATTAAAAGCGTAATCAAAGTGGTATTCACTGCAGGGCTCTTGTGTAACACGGATTGAAAAGAAAAGGTACAGCTACTTGCAGAGGAGGGTGTACACTTGATTACAGCTTGTTTGATGTCATTCACATCGTGAACAATGTACAACAATAGTAAAAGAATGTGTCTTGATCATTTTAAATAACTTCATCTGTGAATCATAAATATGTTTTAGTTTTCTCCTGCTTACAGTTTATGAATGCTTGTCTTTTTTTTTTTAGGATTCTCACATCTTCTGCCGTACTTCTATGTCATATATTTCACCGTCTTGCTGATTCACCGGGAGGCTCGTGATGAGAGACAGTGTAGGGCCAAATACGGACTGGCGTGGGACACCTACTGTCGACGTGTCCCCTACAGGATCTTCCCCTATATCTACTAACTGAACAGGAAAGCAGATGGGTGGAACGGGACCAAAACTGTCTCACAATATCCTTGTTGTGACTTTTTTTAAATCCACACACAAACCTAGCAATAACTTGAAATGTGAATCCATTTTCAGTCACACAAACCGCAAATAATATCCGATGCTGCTACTGGGAATCTGCAGGGATCTCACAGTTTGAATCAGCCTTGATTCGTTGGACGGATCGCAATTTCTTATTCATTGAATTTTTAACTCTCAAACCTCAGAGGAATCTGATACAGGTGAATCAGTCTCTTGTTCAGCTAAAGCATTCCAGCATAAAAGGCTAAAGCTGTAGTACATCTGAAGACAGTGTGGCCTTGTGATTCTTGTCTGAGGAAAATATGATCTCAGAAAAATAACAAATAAACGCATTCTGCGCCTTTTTTAATGAAAAGACTGGGTCACAGAATATTTACCATTTTTTTGTTTTTACAATGTCCTCTTTTTTAAGTGTGTGTATCTGTGAAATACATTTAAAATAAACAAATACAAAACGACACTTCATCATGCATCTTAATTTCACTTATTAGACAGACAGTGAATCTCTCTTGAGTATTGTGGAATACACAATAATGTTGTGTGTACTATGCGGGGAGCTCAAATGCTTATGGAGTTTTTTCAAGCCTGTGAAGGTGGCACCTAATAGCCGTGTCAGTTTTTAATAACCTTTTCCAACCTGTCATCATCCTGTTTAAATGGATTCTCTTTCAAGCATTCAGGCCCTTAATAGCAGACGTTCTCCGAGCCTCTGGGCTTTTTCTGTCAGGCTTGAGCTTTGAATACGCTCTGTTCTAAATTACTATGAAGGAACAAAAAGTATTTGGACAGAATTAGTACAAGTAAAATGCAGCCTGAAAAATGGCCTCAATCATCATTAAAGTAATGCTCCTTCTTGAAGCTTTGAATCAGAGGAGGTTGATTCACTGTGGAGGTGGCAGGTGGTCGTATTGTTAACGGACTGATGCGTCACCTTGAGGAAAACTTTTTGAATAGGTGCTTACTAAGTAGTAAATCTTATCATGGCCAGCAACATTTTAAAAGTGGAGTTTTTTTCTTTGTTGCACCTCTTTTTAAACCCCTATTCTGTTAACACGCAATGCAAAAATCAGCATTTGCAATTCTAAATCACTGTGCATTTACACTGCAAACAATCTTTCTCTGATATTGAAATGAGATGTGTGCATACGGATGACAGAGCTCTCTTCTGACGCACACCTTAATTTTCCACCTTTTAAGCCCATTTACAGTACAGCTGGCCCCTGGCCCTGCCTACACAGCACTCAAGCTATTTGGTGTTGTTTTTCATACACTAAGTGCCAATTAGGAATGTGCTTGTATAATACTGTGGTGGCTGGATTCATGCTGAATTAATACATCATATTCTTAGGTTTTATATATATATGTACTGTATCTGTATTTATTTTCCACCCCGATTCTGTTAATTTTATTGCTCTTGTACCACTTTTTACATGATATAATGTAATATTATTGTCTTTCTCACAAGAGATTGGTTATTTGAATGTTGAATTGTTTTATACAAAATTTTAGTTTGAATGTAATTCTATATTATGTGGTACCTGGCAGATAATAATGACAAATCACTCCAATATTTCATCTTTTTATAGTGCCATCCAAAACCAGAGGTTCGAAAGTAATCAAATACATTTACTCAAGTATTGTACTTAAATACAGCCTTGACATACTTGTACTTAGGAGTGGAAATAATGAATTGCATTTACTCTCGTTACTGAAACAGTCATTTTTTTGTGTACTTGTACTTTTTTGAGTATTTTTAAATATTTGTAATTTTACTTTTCCTTAAGTAGGCTACTTTCTGTCTTAAGAATTGTACTTCAGAGTAAAATTCACGTGAAAAAGTAATGACAATAGTGTAAGATTAGATTTATTTTTCATAAACTTTGAAATGAGGACGTTTCATCCGAAGAGGGGGAAGAATGTAAGATTGGATTTATTTTTTTAAAGACTTATTTTGCAGATAACCTTAGATTATTATTTAGAATTTATGTAAATTAATTAATGGCAATCACACATTGTTTACAGAATACACATTATTGTATTCTGCTCCTTAATTTAGATCTGGAACTATATCATATGGCGCACCTTACTTGCTTGTAATGTGAGTGATGATGAAGATTAGCGGAGTGATATGATGTAAGAAGTAAGGTGCCACTTTTTTTGGTTATTGGTGTTCAGTTGTCCTACGCTGGAGGTCATTAAAGTGGATCCTGTTGCACAGACTAAGCTGTCCCCGTGCTCTTGCTTTACCCACAGCCCTACAGTAGTTTAATTGAGTAATAAATTTATAGTTAACGCAACGGGAAGTCTGCCTTACAATAGTGTGAAAATGGACAATAGGAAGGAAGAGGCCCCGGAGCTGTTGATGTCTTACACAGAAGGTTTATTGAAGCTTGATCAAGGAGCAATTGTCAGGTCTCCATCATTGAGGTGCTCTCTGCGTGAAGGCCTCACAACTCTGCCCTTCTTCCCTGGTGCTGAGTGTTTTAACCTTATCATGTTTTGACGGTTCCTCTGGCATCTCTGACCCTGGTTGCCCCAGCGACAGGCTCTATGGTCCCTACTACAGACACAGCTGTACAGATAACGGTGGCTCCCCTAGACAGGACTCCAACCCAATAATGTCAACAGAGGGACACTCTGAGAAACACTCTGACCTCCCGACCAAGGAGAGAGGAATTGACAGAAAAGTCCATCACAGTATGTACCTTAATTAATCACCACTTTAATGCACCACCCGGAACTTCCACCTTCAGTGAGGTGTTTGAGGACTCTCTGTTGTTATTATTTTCACCTCAAAATGTTTGAAAACGTTTGAGATCAGTGTGACAGAGAGTCTGGGACTATAGTGAGGTTGAGTGGACTGGATCAGCAGAGAAGTTGAACATGGAGCAGAGGAGGACTTCGCGGTGCACAAGACAGGTGAGTACAACGAACTTACCATGATGGTTGTAACTCTCTCCATTGTGTGCCCGTGTGTGCACTAAGCCATGTGTAAAAACTACAGTTCTCTGTTATCTTTAATGTGTGTTTGTGGCTGCAGCTGTTGTGGAGTTTGTTTAGACATCTCTGTGCTGTCTGCCTTGGGGATGTTTTATTCTACTGTTGATTGTATAAGAAGTGTTAGGTTATTTAATTTATGTTGCTTAATAATGCTCGCTGCACCCGCTGCGGTGTCCACAGCTTTTTTTTTTTTTTGGAGTTTTGTCTCCTTTCTGGTTAATTCTATTAAGGCTCTTACCTTTTTAAAAACGTAACAAAATAACATTTACTCTGACTACATTTTTACAAAAGGACATTACTTTTACTTGAGTACAGTATTCTAGCACTCTTCCATCCCTGCTTATACTTGCACTTGAGTATTTCCATTTAATGCTACTTATTTCTACTCCACTACATTGTAGAGGGAAATATTGTACTTCTTATTGTACTACATTTATTTTTTCATTTGTCATCTATAGATTGTAGTTCTTTTCAAATTACAATTAAGATTGCATACAATTTTAGATTACAAAAACACAAGATCATAAAATATGATAAAGATTCACAGATGTCTATGCTTTGCTAGCAGTTTGACTAAAGATGGATTTCCCCTCTAAGCCTGGTTTCATTTAAATAACTGTTCAAAAAGGTCAAAATATTATTATTTATTCGGATTCGGAACGACTGGACTGTATACCTATAACTGTATATAAAGAGTAAGATACTGCGAAGAATGTAATACATAATAATATATCAGTCAAGGGACATTTTCTGCAGAATACATACTTTTACGTAGATTTATTTTTGCTAATACTAATATTTTTTACTTAAGTAGGATTTGAATGCATGACGTTTTCTTGTAACTTCTGCGTTTACATTGTTGTATTGGTACTTTTGCGTAAGTAAAAGATCTGGGTACTTCTTTCACCATTGATCCAAACATCCATCTTTCCATCTTTAGTGAAGATTATGAGAATTTTTGACAAAAACGCCCAAATTTTCTGACCATGCAGCAAATACTTTCTGTTCATTATTGTCTAAACTGACTGAACATATTCTCTGAATCATTTACATGTGTCTCAGTTTGATACTGATCTGATTTTCAGACAGTCAGTTTGTGTTTTTACTGAGAAAAATGTCCCGTTGCCCGGCCTTTCTACTCATAAGTTATAAAGATGTGTATAAAGTCTTAAACCACCGTTACCATCAATATTACAGTAGTCTATCATCAAAGGTAAAATTAGACAGTCATGAGCAAAGGGAGCTCAGCAGAAACCTCAGATATAAAAGCCTCAGGGCCTCATTCATAAAAAATGTACTGTGAATAGACCTTATATCAACAACTGTCAACCTGCAGTCTTAATTGATCAAAAACACCATCATGGCTACAGACGAAGGGATTTGTTTTGTTTAGTTTATAAATAACACCACTGATTTGTTTTTTCATTTTTGGCAAAAACATATTTTGAAGGACATATTTTCTAATTTGTTGTAGAGATTAATTTGCTCATAATTGACAAATGAAATGTCACGGATTTTATAAATAAGGCAATTAATTGAAAAATGATCTTAGTATTTAGTTACAGATGAAAGCGATGGATATTTTTATAAACGAGACAGCATCTGACAGTCAGAGTGAGTCACGCTCAAGTCTCTGTCTGGACCGACGATCCACCGTCCAAATAAAAACACAAGTGCGAACAGGTTTGACACATTCTTGGGCACAAACAGCCACTGTTAAAGAAGCACATCTGCTCCTTCTTCATTCTTAGGTTGACAAAAACACACAACATCTTCATTTTGTAACGACAAAATTTAAATAAATTAAAATAAACCGAATATAAATGTATCTGATTTGTGAATAAGGTGGTTATTTAAATTTTTTCCTAGTCCACTTTTGAGTTGTTATGCTTTCACTTCTCTCTAGTCTTTCTCATAATGTACAGTACAGTATGTACTTATCATCTTCATATCTATGCATGTCTGTACAGCTATAATAATATGCAAAATATCTCGAAGTGTCTTGCATAATAATGAATGAGCAAAATGTGTGTGTGTGTGTGTGTGTGTGTGTGTGTGCGTGTGTGTGTGTGTGTGTGTGTGTGTGTGTATGTGTCCGCATGCATGCACCTCTGGGTGTGCGTGCACTTGCCAATTGTGTATGCCAATCGTGACGTTTCAGGCCCATCAGTTGTAGCCAGTTTCCATGGTAACATCTCTCTGAGAGCACAGACGTAGGAGAGAGGGGAAAGGAGTTGAGACAATTATGGTGGTGGAGGGTGCAGAAAAAGGAAGAGCCCGGGATGATGAGTGTGAAACAGTGTGAGCTGTGAGATGAGACAGAAACAGATGCATGTGTTGTGAGTGTGTGTGCGTGCGTGCATGTTGCTGTGTGTGTGTGTATCCTGGGATAAGCAGGTGTCATGCATAGAAGCGTTGGGGTTGTGGTTGTCATGACAACATACATGAACCTGTTATATATACGTACCGGATGGAATATTAATTTAAAAAAAAAAGTGTTGTCGCAGAAAAGCAGTGCTTCCAGGCATGTGAACCAACTTGAATTGGATTTTTCTGTGTTTTGAGTGAGAGCCTCATAGTGAGTCAACAGGAATCTCTAATACAATTTAGTTTCTATGGTGACAGCGACTGGACAGGGAATGATATGTCCTTTTCAAACAGAGGGAAAACGCCAGCTTGAAGCCTCGTTGTTGCTCTGTTTTCTGTCTGAATCATTATTTAGACAAGTGATAACCTGGCAAACCTTACAGCCCTTACAAATGACTCCCTGAGGCGACTTAGAGACATACTCAGCATTTTCTGCTGTGTCTCTTTCTTTTCTTCCTTATGAAACCAGAAGAAAGAAAATGTTGCTGAGCATGAAAATGTCAGAAAGTGTTCAATGTAATACAGCTGCAGTGACATTTTCATCAGTAATCTCTTGCTGTGGAGATGTACTTGTGTCAACTCGGTGTTGTTACGCAATCCAATAGGCATCCAGTGCTCTATAATTTGAGATGTTAGTATTCTGGAGGTGCAGACATTAATGAAAGGCTATCATCCTCTCTTTGCCGCCTCTCCAGTAGAAGCTCTTTTCACATCAGCGAGGCATTTTCAGGGAATTCAGTTATTTTGGTGCATTTTAAGAGCTTGTGCGAACGTCTCTGAAACCACTTCTAAATGCAGCTGTTTTTCAACAGCTTTCCATGTGGCAGTTCGTCTCCTATACTCCATCTAATGCACCACTCAGTATCCTCGCTCATAAAATCCCCTCATCCTCCTCAGAGTTTTATTTTTTCTTCTCCAGTACATCTCTGGTGTTGGCAGAGCGTCGCGTCTGCAAAGCTCCTCACAGATGGCCAAAACACTGACCCTCAACAGACAGGAAGTAAGAAGCTTGGAGATAATCTTTTTTGGCATTACTGTTTTATTAGAATACGGCATGAGAATCATCGCTGTTTATTAACTGTACATCATAGTGTAACCTAATAAATTTAAAGTAATCCACCAAATTTACTGTAGCGTACATTGATGATAAATGTATAAAAGACAGATACAAATAGATATATTTAAATACAATTTTCTAAAATGCTTTGTTTAGAGCAGAGGTTTTCAAAGTGGGAGGCGGGCCTCCGCAGGGGGGTTCCAAACTGTGTCAGGGGAGGCTCAGTGAATGCAAGTGAAACAATATTACATTAGATATAACATTAGTTATCACAAGACGATCATATAGAATAGCCTAAATGTGTGTGATTTGCTTAAAGAGATACAGTAGTTTTTTCCACTTTCCCAGAAACGAATAAAGTGCTGCATGAATGAGTCCTAAAACACGGAACTGAGTTAACATTTTAACACTTCCGGTTCCCTCGTCTGGAAGTCAATGGGTTTTTTAAATGGGTTTTTAGTTGGATGCCTGAAATAAGGTCTGTGGTTAACACAAGCTTAAGATATTTTAACGTTTTGTTCTATGATATAAAATAAATATCCCACTCAGGAATTCGTTTATGGCCTTTAACGTTAGCTTTTTACTTCTGGCGATTGCATTCACACTTTCAAAAATCATAAAAGTGGTGTTCATTCGTGGAGATTATTTTGCTGAACAAAACGTTAAAGTATCATAAATGTTTGTTTGCCACGGTGCTTATTTTCTGCAATAATCCAAAACCCAACGGAAAAATCCCATTGGCTTTTTGACGAGGGAACCCAGGGCGATGCTAAATTCCTGGTTAACCTACAAAATGACGTCATCCACTCTATGAATGCCTTGGGACAGACCTTTTTTATGTATTTGGTGTAGTCTGAAGTTATGTCAAACAGCAATATTAGGCTATCTTGGCTCAATTGTTGGGTGTCTATAGGATCAAATAACATAATCATGACCCCATAGGCATCCAGGAATTGAGTGAAACTAAGCAAGTAAATTAAGGCTGGGTGAGGGGGCGTCTTCTTCCAAGCTTTGTCTGAGGGGAGGCCCACAGTCTCACAATTTGAAAACCCCTGAATTCAGAGCATCTACATAATGACATTCAACCGAGCTGTATTTCTCCTCCTTCCCTCGTGTTCCTGTGCTTTAATAGTGATTGTCCAGACTCAACACGCTCACATTTGTTGGCAGAGTTTTGAGGTCTCAGGGTCCTGTGATTACTTTCGTGAGAACATCATTTGGCACAGCATGTACTGTCTATCTACGGCGTGTCTCCAAGAACACTGACAGATTAAAGTTGCTTCAGTCAAGTAAATGTTGCAATTTGGCTGAGATTGAAATCGGTTCAAGTTGCTCCCTCCAAACCCTTCATTAGTACCAAAGTGACATGAAACAGACTGTGATTGACACAAGAAGTGTGTGTGGTGAAGCTCTGCCACAGAGCTTTTTTAATTGGTGGCACTTGATTTCTAGCGATCAAGAATGTTCTGTCACATATGGTAAGACATATGATACAGAACGACTGCTGCAGCAGCACTGAGGACAAAATGTTATTTAAAGTCACTTCAAATACATTTTGAAAATCATTTGACAGTGATGTATGAATCACTTTTTAAAACATTTTTTGACTGTGAATGAAACTCGTGTTTAAAAGATAAGACTGGTGATATCCATTATTTTTCTTGCTGTCAACAAATCCTATGAAAAGATCAAAACCAACAATGCCTGTGTAGCAAATTATTGATCTAGCTTATTCCTCTTTGACATAGAGCAGTTAACTATTAAAACTAGGGCTGTCAATCGATTACAAATATTTAATTGCGATTAATTGCATGATTGTCCATAGTTAATCGCAGTTAATCGCAAATTAATCACCCATTTTTTATCTATTCAAAATGTACCTTTAAGCAAGTATTTTATACTCTTATCAGCATGCTGCTTTATGCAATTTATGTATATTTTTATTATTGGAAATCAATTATTAACACAAAACAATGACAAATATTGTCTATAAACCCTCACCCTCAACATGAGCACTGTAGTTTATTTTAAATCCAACCCACATACATCGTCCTACAGCTGTAGCAAATATGTATTAATCCGCTGCTGAAAATAGTCCCCTAGAAATGCTCCATTTACTCTTCTTTGAGTGACATTTCCTAAAAACTACAGTGCCCCGCTGTTTTAGGACATTCAGCCTTTAAGATTACAATACAATATATTTGTAACCTGTTTTTAAAGATTTAGAAACAAATAGGCATGGGGCTGAGTGCCACTGACAGGATAGGTAAGATAGAAAAGATATTAACACATTGTTGGTTTTAGTCCTTTCATGGGATTTATTGACACTAACTAAAAAATAGAACTTTGCCAGGTTTATCCTATTGCTTAAATAATTTTGGTATCCATAGTTGCTCCCAATTGAACTATAGTTAAACCTGTCATAAATATACTAACATACACAAAATGTACAGCAAAATGATTTGTGTAGCAAAAGCAATAATATGTAATATTCTGTTTTCTGTATTTAAGTTTTCAGAAGTCATTTTGCCAGTTTAAAGGGCCAGTGTGTAGGATTTAGGGGGATCTATTAGCAGAGATGGAATATAATATTCATGACTATGTTTTCATTAGTGTATAATTACCTGAAACTAAGAATCACTGTGTTTTCATTAGCTTAGAATAAGCCCTTCATATCTACATAGGGAGCGGGTCCTCTTTACGGAGTCCTCCATGTTGCTCCGCCATGTTTCTACAGTAGCTCAGTATACCAAACACTGGCTCTAGAGAGAGCCTTTTGAATTTTAACATTACCTGAAGGCCACCGTAGTTCTCTGACACGCTTGGAAAGGGAGGAGTGAGCGAAGGGTTTTCAGTTGGTTGCAATCTGCAACCACACCACTAGATGCCACTAAATCCTTCACACTGCTCCTTTAACAATGAAAAAAAAATCCTGAATATCAGTAACACAACTACTGTTGAAACTTCATCAAAGCTGTTGTTGAGGTGTAAATTTTAGTAGTAAATCTTTTGACAGAATTAGAAACTACTTCTAGGGCTTCAATATGCTGTTATTTTCCTGTATTGAGTCCCACAGTTTACATACCAGACGTGTCATCACCATCATTTACTACATTTGGAGCCGGCGTATTACAAACATCACAGTTTGTTCTCAAGCTCCAGAGATTCTGTTTTTCTACTGCTGTTAAAATCACACATTTGTACCACCACTTATCTACTAACAGATCAAACTAATGAACACATGATAGCAAAGGCAGCGCCAGCTGAGGAAAGGCTTCGCTGTTTGCCGGACGTCAGCAGCATTAATGTCTGTCCCTTCGGAAACTGCATGATTGTAGACGTATTTATTGAGATGACTTTAATGTCTTTACACTTCTGAAATAACCGAAACATTGTCATTATTGTCTCATCTGCCACTTTTGTCCCACTCACTGTTATTACATACACTGAATAACACGGCATCGATATGTCTCATGAACCATATCACATTGCTGTTTTTAATTGCTTTTTCGTACATGAGATTTCTATATTCTACCTCAGATCAGAGAAAAGTTACTGTGCTAAAATGACTATAGTATAGATGCAGATGAGTAAGAGCAAACTGGAAATAGGAATAAGGCGCTCCCTGCACACTAAAAAATACAACAAAACTACATTTTTTGTCTATTTTTTTTTTTTCAAAACATTGTGCCAAAATGAAATGCGTGTTACAGAAAGTGAAAATACAGACAAATGCACATCGGTGCATGTAGATGAAGATACTGCCCCATCATTTTTCTTTTCACTTGATTTCACTAATTGACTTTTAAATTGGCACAATGTTTTTCCATATATAAACTTTTGGCATTAAATGTCTGAGCACGAAGCTCTTTGGAAAGCATGAACCTAGCATGTAGCATTAAAATACCTCCTTACAGCTATGGACATACTTATTTTGAATGCACATTACAAACACTGACCCTTGAAGTCAAACTCTTGATTAACCCCTTATTGTTTTTGTTACAGTGTGAAACTGGCGTCAAGGAGATGCTGAGTTGGTCTATGCTCTACTCCATCCTGGTTAAAAGTGCACACACACCTATCTGTTATTTCCCTGACAGGCCTTTTCCATTTCTTACAGTGCTTTAAATATGTCCCGTACAATTTAACCTGCTTCTTAAGCTTTTATGTTCCTGTTAACACAATCAAAGCAGTGGCTTGATATTAGAGGTGCCTATCATCTTAAATACATGGAATGATTCCAAAACAATCCTGCTTTTAGTACATTGTCAAAGTCAAAGAATACAGACATATTATTTTGTCTTCCAGCCCCTAAGTGTTTGGAGATTCACAGTGAGTTGAGCGACTCTATCAGTAAGAGCAGCATGGGAAAACTCCAGCCCTTCAGAAATATATTGTTAATTCGTAGAGTGGGTCAAAGGCAACACACCTGCTGCGTGCTCTTTCTGTTTCGTTTCAGTCCTTCAAAACTTTGTCCAGTTGTCCGACAGCAGTATCTGGGTCAAAGCAATATAATTGAGTGGAGGCTTTTACATTCACATTATCAGTCAGATTGGCCTTCTCGTTTTGTCCAAGGTTAGATTGTTCAAAAACCCAAGTCAGTGATGGGAAGGATACATGGAGAGAGGAAGAGTTGATGTGTCCATTTGTTCCTCTGTGTCATTATTACAGATACAGATACTTCCTCTTATTTCTCCAGATATCCTGTCTGTTAGAAGCTCACCAAGGCGTAGACCATACTTCAGCGGCAAATAGACCGTGGCAGCAGATGGAGAACAAGGGAGTAAAACAGTAATTGTGCTGCCGAGTTCACACAACATCGCAACAAATCTGAAAGGCGTCGCTGAAACCTAATCAAACGACATTGAATTGAAAAGATTGTGAATTTGTACTGACCTGTAGAGATAATAGAAGAAAGAGAGCAGATAAAAGCCGAGTTTACACCAGGACTCCTTCTGGCAGTAATTGAGAATGTCGGCGTTCATCACACTGACGGGATCATACATGACCTCTGACCCGTCAGCTGGCCGATGAAAAAACCTGAAAAAAAAGCAGAGAGGTTTGGCTCACGCTCGCACCGGATCAACAGAAGCGTGTCAGACATCTGTTATGGGACTGTACCTCCACAGATGGTAGAAGAACAGCGGGGTATTTAGGCCAAGTGTGACCCACTCTCCAGCACACATGAACATCAGACAGAAGAGCCCATGGATGGAGTACTCCGGCACCACCAACTAACCAGAACAGACACAGGGAGTCAGGTTATGGGTCTGCGTATAACCACAGTAATCGGTAATCACACTTCAACAGCTGCTGGGAAAACACTAAAACGCTCATGGGTTGCATATTGTGATATAACTACAATCTACGAAACCAAAATCACACTGTCTGCAAGGCAAACACTTTCACGCAGAGGGTGTTAATGTTACTCATGGCTCGCTGCTGTTACTAGTGCAAATATAGTTTCATATACATGACTGGGTTTTAGATGTTAGTAGAAACTGATGTAGTTTGACATTGCTCAGATAACTAGCTTGCTTCCTGACCTCTGAATCGACAAGCTGTGAACACAACAGTGACATATTATCACCTTTTAAAGCTGATGTCGCAAACTTGTTAGCAAACAGTCGCTTATTTGCACATCCAGCTATACAGAACAACATTAGCATTCATTTGAAGTCGGCCATCTGGCCACCTGATGTAAATGGAAGTCCGATATTCACTCTTCTTTTGGCTCTGGCTTTTGGTCTCCACCAACTCCTTTAACAGCCCGGTCTCACCAAATGGCATATGAATGACACAGCGATTTAAGTCATTTTGCGTGCAATAACAATGCTGTTCTTGGCGCGTCATTTCACGCTATGTAGTCTGTAGGCTATTGACTGCAATGTAAACGCATCCATGTAAATATGCTACACTCAGAGCTAATAATGTAGAATAAATAGTGAGAAAGACTGCTTATGGTGGACGGGAGGGGAAGTGCATGGGTCAAACAAACACAGGACTTTCAACCAAGGGAGCGGTGTCCCAAGGTGTTCTTGACTTTTGAATTATGTAAGTGACGTTTGTGACATGTTTTCCGTAGGCTACTTATGTTATGTTGTTTCCATACGTATTTTACTTAGTTTACATACTTATTTTAAGCCTGTTGTTGACTTATTTTGGAGACGTGTGTTCCGTACTCATGTTAGGTGTACGTTGTTTACGTATGTTTTTTACGTAGTTTACATACTTATTTTAAGCCTGTTGACTTATTTTGGAGACGTGTTTTCCGTACTTACATTATGTTACACCTACATTGTTTACAGACATATTTTACTTGGTCTACATACTTATTTTAAGCCCGTTGTTGAGTTAATTTGGAGACGTGTTTTCCGTATTTACAGTATGTTACGTCTACGTTGTTTACAGACGTATTTTACTTAGTTTACATACTTATTTTAAGCACGTTGTTGAGTTAATTTGGAGACGTGTTTTCCGTACTAATGTTAGGTCTTTGTTGTTTACCTACATATTTTACTTAGTCTACATACTTATTTTAAGCCCATTGTTGAGTTACTTTGGAGATGTGTTTTCCGTACTAAGTTTATATACTTATTTTAAGTCCAACCATGATGTTTTTCCTAAACTTAACCAAGCTGTTTTGTCGCCTAAACCTAACTGCTGCCATAGTTTTGTTGCCTAAACATAACTGCGACTGTTTCACTGTAACAACGTGTCGTGAAATGACACGCAAAAAGCCTAAAATGCGTTAACATGACATGTGGAATGTCCTTAAAATGACGTGCTATTTATACGCCTTCCCATGAGAACAGGTTGGCTTTAAACAGCAACTTTTAAATCGGCATAATTATTTTGTTGACCCTTTAACCCTTTAATTGCTCCAATCAACAGCTTCTCTTTGACTGACAACATTATTGAATAGACAGATACATATGTCACCACCTGGATGTGGCAAAACAACCCTCCGGGCTGGTTTGGCATGAACACGATGTCAGACTGAATAATGGAGTGAAAACTAAATATTAAATTAGTTGAATTAGCAGGTTAGATTGATCACCTTTCTAATAGAAAATGGATTAGGAAACAGATTTTCTACTGCATCATGCTCTGCATTGGTGAACATTCTCATGGTACCTCTCTTACAGTTAAAGGTAATTGAAATATTTGCCCTATTAAACAAAGACGTGACATCTAATTTCTTTTTCAATTATGGAGTAGTGGAGTGGGTGAGTAATCAGTGGCACTTAAGTTCCTTTCACTGCACCACTGTGGAAAATAATGATTTAATAAATCAAACCATAAGTCAATAGAAAACATCTGTGAATCACTAGCTAAATACAGGTAAACCTTCAATAACCATTTTCCTCCTTTTGAACCTAATAAACTGACTCATTCAATCATAAAGATTTAAATATAGATTAAAATACATTATGGTTCAAATTGTGATCCCAGAGCTAACCTTGTAAGACAATACTGTACTCTGCATAAACAGTATGGGCCCCAATAGTGCAGTTAACATGCTACCGTCCCTAAAGCTCCCGTTGTATTATGTTTCTTTATCAATATAATAGCTTGAGCTCATTTGAAATCCTCTGTTGTACCTAATGGTGTTTCTAACACATGCACGTTCAAAATGGCCTGGACAGCATGTCGCATTTCTTTTCAGGGACAATGCGTTCTCTTTCTGAAAGCCTTGAAATGGGAAGAAATAACTACTTGACGGTGTAACTGTTCTCCATCTCTGTGTGACTGCAGAGCGGCGATGATGGGTTGTGAGGACGGACATGTGAAATGAATCACTGTGTGTCACAGCCCTCACAATGGTTAGAGAGACAAATTGGTCATGGTTGTCTGAAGCCCCTCTGTTGAGTCATTCACCATCAGCAGGTAAAAAAACAATTTTTTACTCACTCTGCGGAGCAGGTTGCAGATCCTTTCAATGTTGAGAATCCTTTCCCTCTGTGGATGTAAAGAAAGTCTGAGTAACAGTCTGCGTATTTCTTCATCATTCATCATTCACTAATTGTGTCTGTCCGTTAAAATGAATCTCAAGGCAGAAACAATACATGCTTTCAAAGCTTCAGAGAATTCTGTTTTTCAGCTGACACACTTCAGTGAAATGCAAAAACTTTGAGTGCTTTCAATTACAGAGATTCCTGCTTAAATATAAACATTATGGCCATGGCAAAAGATGCGTCTGTACAATATAAATTGATTCTGTCTGCCCTATAAGACCTTACAACTCCACCTTAGCCACTAAAAAAGTTATCGCTATTGGGATTGAAAAAGTTGGATCGGTGCATCCCTAATAATTGACTTACTAACCAACTTAATTTTCTATCTCTTAAGTTATTTTCCAATATATACCTAAAATATATATTTTACATGCAACCAAGCACAAAAAAATAAAATGTGGGTTGTTGATTTAAGCCAAACTGATGGAAACTGTTCAAGACATCAGCCACATTCGAAGCAATAAGGACAGTGATGCTTTTTGCACTAAAGACAGTTTGGTGTCCCCTGTGAGCCATGAGAGAAGGCTCAATGATCCGTTTTAGAAATGAAAGCCATCCATCTTCTACTAGCCAGCAGGTAGTGGCCTCTCAGGGTGATCTTTTATTTGGTTGTCCATTGATTAGCTAGCAAGGCAAATGATATGTTTTGCTGCATTTCATCCACCTGGATTAATCTGTGTCCATGGCCAAACAAAAGTACTAATAGTCAGGTAATTAACAGATGGACTGTTAATTTGTTTTGCTTCATTTATTCTGCGAAACAAAAATATATCAAGTAGTTAATTAGCATGGATATGCCATACTGGTGTTTGTTTCTTCTGTATTTAATGAAGCCTCAGCTGGAAAGACTCTCTCACTCATTTTGTGACATATTGAAGCATCTGTCTTAGTTACAGGGTGGTGGCTTCCAGTATTGAGGCCCCTGCCGTTCCTTTTAGCCCGAGCCACAGGCTGCACCTTTTATGAATCTGTGGACATAAATTCAAACTCCCCGGGTGACGTGAAAGTGGATGTTGCCCTGAATCTACAACATCCAGCCTCCGAGCCAGACACAGCATCACTGTCTATTTACAGTTTTGGTCTCTGTCATTTTCTTCTTTTCTATCTCTGTGTGACTCATGCACCGCATCCTTCCACGACACTGAGCTTTAAAATGCAAAGAGTAGGGATGCACTGATTTATCGCCCAAACATCGGTATCGGTCAATTTTTCGCTCATTGACTGCAATAGGGCATATCGGCAAATGAGATGACATTCACCGATGGCAGTGGCCGATGTTTGTGTGTTGTGTTGCATTCATTTTGTGCCAGCTAAATGTTGTGAGCTGCTGATATAATTACATTTAATTTATGTTTCACAAAATGTTTTTGTTGGGTCAGATAATAAATTCCTCTCATAGAGGTAGGTAGTTGTATGCAAGCTTAGGGGCTTTTGAAGCAGGTATTTTTAATATGAAAGAAGGTCATTTTATGGGTCGTTTCATAAATTTGTACAATTTGTGCTCATTCAAGATATGAATGAAGGGCTGAAGAGAGAAGACTGTTCAATTATTTTTTTCGAATGAAGATGTCTTTGTTTCCCTGGCACCAAAGAGGGAATAAACTGGTATTGGTATCGCCCATAATTTTGCAATCGGTGCATCCTTAGTAAAGAGGACAGCGCTGGACCTGCCAGCTAAGCTACTGTACAATTAATGGTTTCTAATTGCACTTATAAATTGCTGTCCTGCAGTAACGCCGCTTAGATTTTACAGCCTGGAGCCTCTGTTCGATGCCCTAATTAGTGTCAGATCATCCACTTCACTATGAATTTTTAATTGTTCCAACAAGGGAAACACGACCGAAGACATTAATCAAAGGCAGCAGTGAGGCTACTTTCACAATATAGTGAACAAATAAAAGAAACGCAGGGCGATGATTGCTGTCAAGTATGTAGAATAAGTAGTCTTATCAGGTAGCAGGAATAAAAGGATTGATTTCACTGATAAACAGCCTTGTGTTTTTCTATACAGCCACTAATATTAAAGAAGGCTTGTAATGAAGGAAAAGTCAAGAGCTTGACTTTTGTTTTATTTGTTATTTTATTAATAGAGATGTAATACTGCGGCCATATGGCACTGCTCTTTTCAAGGCATTTCAAGAGGAAATAATTCTACATATCAGTCACATTTTGTCAACCAGCCAATCACAGTGTTGCGTTCAATGACAGACTGTCACTGTGATTAATGGCTGTGCTCATAAACCTGATTTGGAAACACGTGTTTGTGTCTCTTCCGTTATATTCTTTTATAATTTCTCTCTCACTGACAAATATTTACAGCTTTTGTGTTCTTTGCAGATAATTGCAGTTGCGTGAACACGTGTTGCTCTCTGCTAACATCAGAAATGATTGCTGTTTATTTCCCAAGGCTGTTGCCATGTGTATATCTTCTTCTGTTTGTGCAGTTTATTGATTTTGGTAGAGACTGGCAGCATCACATTCTAGCAGATCATGTTCTTTCTTAACACATCTGCTGACAAGTATAGGTTGTTAGTTATAGATTGAAAAAACACCTCTTCAATGTACTGCAATCCAAGGATACAAATCCTGCTGCAGGTAAGCTTGTAATTTTCAATATTTGTTAGCTCTCCATCTTTGTCTGAAAAACGACACATTCCGCTTTAAACCGATTATTCGCATCAGTATTTATTTCGGAGCTACTGACTTCAGTTGCATTATACTTTACAGGTGTTGCAGTTATTGTGTCCACCCCCCCTTAGCTGGCGGGCCTCCACACTCCCACAGTCTGCTTTCACAGTTTCCTCTCCCACTCCTCATCACTCTCGCTTTGCAGTTCAGATGCAGGTTCACATGATTGCTAGAACATTAGCTAACTTGTGAAAAAGACATTCACAGCTGCTGGTAACTTGCTAAATGAATAATGGCCGTCGTTACTGACTCACGGTGATGTTGTTTTATGTTTCTGCAAAAAAACGATTGAGAGAGAGATTTTCGAATGTGACTCGAGTGAATAAGTTCTTGTTACTGTGAGGTGAAACCTCGTATTTGCACTTTTATTGTGGCGACAGCACAGTATCTCACTGTATAAACAGCGGCTTCATTTGGCATCAATCTCTTTAATTGATTAGGCCAACAAGCCTCCGGCTTTAAGGAAGGTTGATTGCTTAATCTGCATACAAATGAGTGTTCAAGGCAAATGCTGCCATGAATGCTTGGATGAATTGTTTAGTACAAATATTTGATGTCAACTAAATGTAGCTGAATAAAACATTCCAAAATCACAAAAACTTTCATTTACATAAAATAATAGCTTGTTTTTTCAGTATGATTACAGGCATAAATGGCTATGGGATTCCTCATGAAATTCCATTCTTCATAAATTCAGTCTGTTTCTGTACTCTGTTTTTGGAAATTTCTAATATTGACTGAGGAATTCAAGGCAATTTTTGGAGCGAAATCCTCAATTTGTTCTGTGTAGATCACTGAAGGCTCTTCTTGGAGCTGAAAAGAAGGGATTTTCTGTGTGCACGCGAGGGTTTGATCATTCTTGAAAGAAGGGAAACAGCAGGGTTCTTACCGCTCTGGTGGGATTGCTCTGATCAATGGGGTTTTTGAAGTCTGTGCGAAGCTCATCAAACGCAATGATCTGAAAAAAATAACAGACGTGAGTTTGTTTTCAATTAGTTACCTTTGGAGAGCACTAACGAATGCACATACTGTAACTGTAAGGTGTCAAATAAAGACATAGTTGGTATCTTTTCAACGCTACACTCTTAAGAAAGTGACTTGTCTTAAGTCTCAGCCTGTTCAATACTGTTTCAACTCTGCTAGAGCAGCTTACTGTGCTGCACACCCGCTGCATCTTATACAGCTGCAGCCACATCGCTCACTTTGCCCGAGCACACGTGGTAATTAAATGGTGAATGAGTACATATATAATTACTTACAGCCTTTCTCTTTTCCTTCACACTGTGTGTGAGCTCCGACATGCGTCATGTGTCATTATGTCGTTTTTTACTATTTAAGGTGCAAAAATTCTGATTTAAATTCTCCCTGTATTGTGTGTTGGATTTTACCCTTTCTGTTCTGTTTTTCATCTCCTCTAACATAATATAACAGTCTCCTTAAATTAAGCCTGATAATAAAGTTCACATTAGAAACATAGAATATCTATTGAGACATAGTCTGCTGTCAAATTAACTAATAACAGCATTTATTTACTCATAATATGGCAGGATTAAAACAATCACCACATTCAAAGTTATGTTTGGCAAAAATGTGTTATATTTAAGGAGGCTCTATCATGTTCACTTTTTGCATACTTGTATTTTGGGTTTCTACTAGAAACACTAGCTCTATTTGAGCCCCCCCGTAAAGCCCAGTCTGCTCTGATTGGTCAGCTGGCCCACTCTGTTGTGATTGGTTGACCGAACCAAACTCTTTGGACTCAACTCCAGGTCTGCCCATATCTAGCTGTGTTTGAGGGCGTGCCAAACTAGCCTCGAGGCAGGTTTTATGCAAATGTATTACTTGGTGACATCACTACGTTACGGACAAAAAGGCGGGACTTCAATCAAGGCGTTTCAGGCAGTTCAGGAGCAGTGTTTCTGTGGGGGAGAGTAACTCCCTTTGGCGTGGACTTTGGGGCTTTGTAACTTTGCACACCTTTTACATGCACAAAAAATCTATATAACACACTAAAGGAAAGTGATAAGCACAAAACTATAATAGATCCTCTTTAAAATGCAAGACTTAAACAATATGCGTTGTTGAGTTTGTGTTTTGAGGATTATGGTCTACTGGATGTCTGTATAATATCTTGCCCAATTTTACCCCTCTTTAGTATAACATCATAATATAATAAATTGAGGTCACTGTGGAGAAAGTAATGTCATTGTTTGGATAGACTACGCTGATAGCTCTCTAACTGCTCCCTGTGAGGTGAGTATAAGTGATAATTTTTCTCGCCAGCTTCCTGATTAATAGCTCTATAAAAATACAAACAATTCTCGGTGTAAAGGCCACCCGCTGTGCCTATCATCAGTTCGGCTTTTAAACAGCGGAGCTTATCTTTGACGGCTCATTGAAAAGCAATAAAAAGGCAGACATTATTTGCAGATAAGTGAGCATCTGATTTGCGTCAACAATGACTGACAATGTGAAAACACTGTGTGTTCGAAATAGAAACAGTCCTGGTGGTAATTTCCCCACACGAGTCTGTACGGCTCTCCCTCGTCTTCCTTCACACTTAGCTCTGTTGTAAACAGATGCAGTTTCCATGGCGACATGGTGAGCCCCTCAGTGGGCACCATGGTTACTATAGCTGTGAACTGATTGGTTGAGAGCCACATAGAATTGGGGTGCTGTGCCCGTGGGTGGAGGCAGACTGGGGGGAAGGGGTGATCATAGTTTGATAAGCGTTTCAATCACATGGCTGAATGCTGAGCCAGACGCACGCTTCTCCCCGTCTCTTTCACACACAGACACGCTGACTGACTCATATGTAGTCTCACCCACTTAGTCAATTGGTACGTTAGTCATTTCAAGTCTTATGTTCGTTATGATGTGTTTTGTATTTCACGTTATTCCTGCTTCCGTGGGTCTGATGTTAAAGGTGAGGGATCAAAGTATTTGTTCAGTCTGCACTGGTGTAAACCAGCAAGCCGAGCTCACCGGTGTCCGGCAATAGCTGTGTAAATTCCACTCAAAATGCCGCGGGCAGACAGATTCACAACAGTCTGGCGGTGGGATTTATGATCATTGTGTTTTGTCGCCTCCCTGTACTCATTTTGTGCAGTTTGCTGAAGCCTGAACACCTTGTTTGAAGAACTGTTTATTGTTAGTTACTCTGGGATCCTACGTTGCTTTACTGTGGAGAGATGGAGCCGGTTGGTCTTTTTGTTGAGTGTGTCAGAGGTCAGACAAGCTTCAGTTAATTAGTGATAAACCAGCATGTAAGCAGGTCACTGTAGGGAAATAGATGAAAAACAGACAAATAAACTTCTGTGTTTTTCAGGCTTATGCGTCTCCTCTGTTGTCTGTTTCAACCAATTATTCCTTCGCAGCGAGGTGTTTGACATTAAAGGGAACAAAGTGTCACTTGGTGGCTTTTAAAGAGGCAATTCAAGATGTCAGTCACAAATAGTAGGTGCAAATTCAGCTGACACCTTTATGCATGCCATTACCTCCAGAGTACCTGAGCGAGGTGTGCGTATGCCGTGTTCCTGTCAGTGTTCTACAAGCGTGTGTAGGTGGATGTGTTTGTCTGCCTGCGTGGGATGGAGCGTGGACCTTCACAGGGCCCTACTGTACATGCGCCTTATTTTAGTTTCTGTTCTGTGTGTGCAGTGGCTCCAGTGTGCTCAGTGCTACTCACCTGCCATATGACAAAGAAGATGAGAGCGGCGCACAGCACCAAGGTGAGCATGTAGCAGAAGGCCGCAAAGGTGAATGCCATGGCTGGGCCCGCCATCCTGACGACGGGATGGGTTGAGAAAGGGAACTTGTCCCGTTCTCTCTGTCTCTGTCTGTGGCTATTGCCCTCCCTCCTTTCAGTGGAGGTTATTTCCCGCTCCGATGCGAGCGGAGTCTGTGTCCTCCAGGCAGGTAGAGCGCTCAGTTTTAGTAACAATCAATAATCAGCTCTGCTTCACTGCTTCCACTCATGTCTTTGTCTCTTTTTGTGTATGTGACAGCAGGGCGACCCCTGTCTCGCCGTGATTTTAAGGAAGCACTCATATGCAGCCACAGTTGTCTGTCGTTGGCCTGATGCTCCTTTTTTTTTCAGTCTCTGACAGGCAAGATGTCTGTCTCCTCCTCCTCCTTCTCCATGTAGTTTCTCTTTAGAAAAAGCCTACACATTTCCCCCCCCCCCCCCCCCCCCCCCTCACAGTAAGTGTCTGACTGACGCGCTGACAACAGAAGCACAGGATTCTTGTCGATACTAAGCACAGCACTGCGTTGTAAAAAAAGGATTTGTCGTCTTAAGATGGTTATGGCTTGTGATAGTTCAGCAGTTTGTTGTATGGCTTTTCAGTTCATCTGTTGCTCTGAATCAAGAACACCATTAATGACGCATATTTCTAAAACACAGTTGTAAACAACCATAGTTTGCAGATTATCTGTGATAATTTGCAGAGACAGTCTCTTGGTATATTACTTATTACATTTTTGGGGAAATGATTTACCCCCACATGAATCTGATCCAAGCTATTGCTTTGCACATTTAGACAGTTATATTCTGACAAATTTCTAGTGATTTTGCAATAAAATAATGACGTATAAAATAATAAGTATAAATCAGTGAGGCAGCTAATATTGGAATTCAAATGAAACAACTATTTAACATTACAGTGCCAACATCACACAGCCAATAGGACTTACAAATACAAGATCAGAGTACAATATTAATGATAGTTTGAGTTAGCATGGATCAACATCTTGACCGGTCTTAATATCGAGTAGAGAATACCTGTGTCTGGTTGGAGACGTGTCTGCCACTGAACAGTCCACTCTTTCCTCGTCTCTGTCAATTTGGGTCGGCACCATGTCACAATTCTCTGCTCTGCATCTTTCCCTCAGACGCATCCCTCAGATTGCTCCAAAAACATTCAGATTTGTCTTTTGCTGACGTGCAGGGTAAAGTATTAAATTCTGAGGGGAGGAAAAAGGGGGGAAATTTAACCAGAAAGATGGAGAACATCTACATGTTGAGCCGCATTTATTCTGATTTAGAAATCTCTTCTGTTCTTAAGCAAAAATCTCCACAGCCCTCAGAAGTCATAAGTTAATTAGTCCACCTTTCTTTTCTTATTTGCCTTTCTTTCTTTCTAAAGTGCTCTTTCTTTTTATCTCTCCCAGAGACCTGAATGTGTTTCCTGAGTCTACCGTCTCTGTCTGTCTCTTCCTCTATTTCTTAGACTGCGAGAGAAATATTTCTATCACGCTTGATGTTATAACGGTCAACCAATAGCATCGCTCTGTCTCCCTCCCTCTCTTATTTGCTCTCTCCTCTCCTCTCCTCTCTCTCTCCCTCTCTCCTCCTCCTCTCTGTCTGTCAGTCGCCCTCTCTCTTGCATTTATACATTTCCATAATCCCTTGTTCCCCAGGGAGTGATGAGGGGGCAGGGCAGGCTGCAAATGTGTTTCCTTTTGTCTGCATCTCTCTCTCTCTCTCTCTCTCTTTCCATTTCTCTCCCTCCCTCTGTCATTCCCTTTCACCAGAGCCTTCAGTCAGCCGTCATTTCATGAAATGTACTGCGAGTCTGTTTCTTAGAGGGTGTCATTTCTTTCATTTCTCTGCTCTATTAGCGATTCACTCAACATCTATTAAATTGCTCAATTTCACTTTTTCTTCATTCTCTTTTTCCCCCCCAATCTCAGTTTATTGTTGAACAGATTTTAGAAACCACTTGTGCCATCTAAAGCACATAACTGCCACATCTTTTGTTACTGTAAGAATCACCTGCTTGACCACCCATTATGTTCCAAATATCTTCTCATGAATGGATTATAATCTGGTTATTTGACACTATTAGTTATAGAAAAGTGGTTACATTGTTACAATACTTTTTGAATTGTCAAAGTTTGGTCAAGCTTGAATTTGTACTATACTACCACCTGGAGTGGCAGAAGCTGGATGCCATTCATTACCTATTTCAACCGTTAATCCATTTTTTTCCGCCAACTATTTCAACTGTTTATCCAATACTTTTACCAATTTCAACCATTTATCCCTTACTTTTAGCTATCTATTTTAACTTTTAATTTATTACTTAAGGTGTTTCAACATTTATCCATTTTAGCTATAAGTATTTCCTCTTCTCTTTTGGCGTGCTAACTATTTTAACACACATTAAGTGGCATTAATGATTAACGTCACCACGATTCAGGCTGATGGACAGCTTACTAGCTATTCAAAAATTGTCTTAAGAGCATCACTCTAATTTGTAATCCTATTTGGCTGTTTATTTTCTTCCTTTAACACAAATATGTGAATAATCCTTTAATCAAATCACCATTTCTCTATTTTTAGTTGAGTGTAGCTGAGCTTTCCACCTACACCATGCGACTGCAGAAGGACCCTGATTGGGAATCACTTATGTGCTGGATCGAGATGAGGAGAAGCATTTGATCAGTACTTTGTGGGCGACAGGAAACAGATCATCTCCAGATCCTGTCAGCTCCTGCATTTCTCCTCCTTCCCTATTGCAATATAACAGCGTGTTAACCAGCAGCTGCCGACACTTGGAGTGTCATCCACATAATCATAACCCAGATTGCATAGATTATAGGAAATATTCAATCCCTGATCAGCATAGTGACCCCATATACTATATTTTTTATGACTTTTTTTTACGACATATTATACTATCACTTTTATATGACATTTGTATGGCACACTATACTATGACTTTTATGACTTTTTTATGACATACTAAGCTATGACATGTTTTTATAATATTTTTATGACGTAGGCCTGCTATGACATTTTTTTTGACATACTATACAAAGAGTTGTATAGTAGTAGTATTTTTATGACCTACTATGTGGTTCTCAACCAGGGGTCCAGGGATCCCACCGGGGTCTTTGAGGGAATTCCAGGGGTCCAACTATTTTTGGCCACTGGGAGCAGTGGAAACAAGCTGTAAACATGACACTGACATATCATAACCTTATTTTATATTAAACGTGTTAGCAAACAGTTGCCTCTGCACACAACCAGCAGATACAGAGCAACATCATTCATTTAGAGTCATGTTTCTGTCCACTTAATGACTGTAAGTCAATTATTCTCTCTGCTTTTAGCTCTGTTTTCTATTCCACTAACTCTTGAAAAATATATCTGTCTCTTTAGCTGCTAAATGCTATGTTCACCAGCTAGTCTTTAACTTTGTCTGTTTGCCATTTGGTGCTGAGCAGGTAGTAGTTAGAGTTGGTTTGTTATAGCTTTTTCACTGTTTTCTGCAGGGGGGTCTATGGGGATTGACAGGATGGCAGCAGGTTCCTCAAAGTTGGGAAATAGATCTTTATGGTGTTCATAAGAACAAAGAAATTAGATTATATCAACTTCCTTGTGTCAAATGTTTAGGAATCTGCGGTAGCTTGCTACATAAACATTTGCCTTGGCTGTTGTCAAAAATTCATTGACTCATCTTGTCAGATTTGATTTAACTGTATATACTGTATAAGGTTTGTTAGATAGCTCGAGTTTATTAGTGTGCATGACTTATCAGTAATTGTTTTTGGACATTCAGGATTCTTAGACACTGATCAACAGAAAAAGTATTGAAAGAAAGAATGTTATGCTGCATGTGTCCTAGTGGATACATTGCTGATCTGACTGTATACACATGGGGCATGGTTCCATACCTCTGAATCGCTGGCCTCATCTTAAAGTGAAAAGACCTGGAAATTCAGTCAGGTTATCAGGTTCATATGGACACAGCAGTATATATGGCTTGTCATTAAAATATGGTGTGAAAAATGCAATCTGGGTTACAGCACACAGCAGTGAATGGGTGGTATTCAGCAATCTGGGTTAGTGTGTTAGCCATCTAATGGTTAAGCAGAGGTTGTTGGTCTATTTTGGTTTACTGTGTTGTCAGTGGTCGGGGATTCCCTGCAGTCTGTTCAAACTGTGTCGAGATGTTATTTAAAAAAAAAATTACTTTCTCACTTATCATTACGAAAGCAATTTGGGTTGTTAAACTGGCTAAACCATAAGATAACAGTTATGATAAACACACAATTTGGTTGTAGATATTCACCTTCAGTTGCTACAGTAGCAAGTTTCCTCTCTGTGTCAAAGTGAGACACCAAGCGTAGTGTGCTTATGAGTTTCTTAGATTAGTAATATAGTTATATTAGCTGCAGTTAAATGCCAAAGGTGCTGAAGACTGCCAGACAGCCCTGGGCTTAGAGCTTTTGGCTCCCTCTTGAGCCAGTATTTTGGACCAAAACCACCGGAATAAGTCCAAGAACGTTAGTCCTCTGGCCTTCAGAGTGAACACTTTAACTACTGATCTTGCTCTCATTAAAACTACCTTACTTGATGTTTAGCCATGTAATATTATTAACTATAGTAAAGCACCTTAAATGCATTCTGCAAGTGTATGCTGCTTTGTCTAGCAAGTTATTGTCAAATTTGACTCAGGCTTTGACATTGGTTTGCCTGAGCAGCCTGTTACAGGGAAACCAAAAGAAAATCCAAAATTGCTAATATCAATATGGAATATGCTTATAGGGAGTGTATAAAGATGGGCCGTCTCCACTCTACATTATTTAAACTTAAAAAAAAAATAATACTTTGCCCCACTTGGGTTTTTTCATGTTTTATTGATGGAAAAGGATTAAAAAGTTGTATTTTGAAAAAAGGCATAGGAGGGTATGTAGAAAAAATCTGAAAAGAGTCATAGTATAGTAAGTTGATAAAAGTCATTATATAGTGTGTCGAAAAATGTCAAAGTATAGTGCATTATAAAGTCATAAAAAGTAATAGTATGGTGTGTCATATTAAGTTATAAAAAAGTCATAGTATACGTAGTATGTCGAAAAAAGTCAGAATAGTATGTAAAAAAAAAAGTCAAACCAAAATATGACAAAGAAAGTCATAAAGTCATAATATAGTATGTCGAACAAAGTCACAAAAAAGTAATATAGTATGTCGAATAAAGTCATAGTATAAATTGTCAAAAAAAGTCAATAAAAGTCATAGAATAGTGTGTAGAAAAATGTCATGGTATAGTATGTTGAAAAAAAATCATAAAATAGTATGTCGAAAAATAAAAAAGGCATTGAATACTATATCAAAAAAATTAAAAAGTCATAGTAAAGTATGTCCAATGACCTTTTTATCACTTCTTTCGACATAATATACTGTGACTTTTTATCACTTTTTTCAACATACTATACTGTGACTTTTTTTTGAAAAACTATACTATGACTTTTTTATCACTTATTTCGACATACTATACTACAACTTATTTATTTTTTCGACATACTATACTATGATTGTTTTCGACATACTATACTATGACCTTTTTATCACTTTTTTCGACATACTATACTATGACCTTTTTCGACATACTATACTATGACGTTTTTATCACTTATTTCAACATACTATACTATGACTTTTTAATTTTTTCGACACACTGTAATATGTTTTTTTTTCAACAGAGTATACTACAACTTCTTTATTTTTTCAACATACTATACTATGACTTTTTATGACATTCATATACCATGACCTTTTTATCACTTTTTTCGACACACTATACTATGACCTTTTATCACTTTTTGGACATCCTATACTATGACTTTTTTCGACATACTATACTATGACCTTTTATCATTGTTTTCGACATACTATACTATGACCTTTTATCATTGTTTTCAACATACTATACTATGACCTTTCGATGACTTTTTTCAACATACTATACTATGACTTTTTAATCACTTTTTTCGACATACTATTCTATGACTTTTTTCGACATAGTATAGTACGTAGAAAAAAGTCGTATGTTGAAAAAAAGTCATAGGATAGTTTGTCATAAAATTGTCATAGTATAACATGCGATACAAAGTCACAGTAAATGTCATAAAAAATTTCATAGTTTACTATTTAATAAAAAGTCATAAAACGTCATAATATAGTATGTCATGAAAAATCTCGCAAATGGTCATTGTTTAGTGTGCCATAAGAAATGTCACATAAAAAGTCATTGCACAGTGCAGTATTGTTTTATATTTAGGTTTGTTTCTAAATGAGGTTCAAAGAATACAGAATTAGCCGCTTTCTGTTTAAAAATTGTGATCAGCCTTTTAACCCATCGATGGTTGAAGATGGATTTGGATATCCTTCTGAAAAGTTGGCTGTATGGTTTGTGTTTATGGTCAATTTTAATTCTCTTTTAAGTTTCTATGTCCACTATGAATGAATATGCTATTTTGTAAAAAAGAAAGATGGTACGGTAAATATATATGGGTTATCTATTGGTCACATGATTGATCAATAGACTGCGAATAAGTAGAGTGGAAATAACGTCAGATACCCAGATAAAAGCAAGATAACTGAAAAGTGAACATTGATCATCGCTGTCAGTGCAGTGCATCATGTACTATGCAACTCACAGTATGTGGACTTGCTGTTGTTCCATTGCCGGCATTAGGCTTCCCACTAGTGGTGATAATAAGTGACTGCAGCTCTGGTATTTCCACATTCCTGTCGCACTGCAAAGACATAACATGAAACCTCTTGAGTGAAACCCCAATACTTTAACTAGATGCCAGGATAACTTACTTAACACATATGCAATATTTGTGGTTCATTTATAGTTAAAAAAAAAAAGAAGTTAAAGTCGAGGTACACACTGTCGATAATTTCATTTTCCATATTTCAGTGATGAGAATACTTTTTAAAATGACTTTTTTTGTAAATGAATTCCTTTTTTATTTTATTCAAAGAAGCTGGTAACTACATGAGACAGATGGTAGAATAAAAAGTTTTGAAATAAATGTGAGTAAAAGTACTAAATGAAATGTTACTGTCCCTCTTTATGATAATGTAAATGCTAACACCACCACTGACCACAGCTTTTTAGCCTTTAAGCCAATTATGCAGATCTCAAAATCCTGATAATGTACATGGCAAAGTGAGATTATTTATCTTATTATCACAAGTCTAACAGTAGTCTGGTGTGTTCACTGATGCATCACTGAAAAACTGCTGGTTTAATATAGTTAACACCAAAAAGCTCATATGCATTACTGCAGAATAAAAGCATTCTTATTTTTTAAATCAGTTTACAGTTGGACTCTTGACATGCCGGTTGTGTTGACTGCTACCGCTTCTACAGCAATGAAGACTGACGCTGTAATTCATTTAACGCACCTGGTTCAAATCTGTATATCTGAGAGCATTTTAATTGGTGGATTAGTGCAAAATGAAGACTGACAGATTTTAAATTGTCCACAAGATGGCAACATACGAGCAGCAGAGGCAGCAACAGATGGCCACATTAGGTGTCTAACAGCAGTATTGATTTACAAATGACTCACTCTCACAACAGAATTCTAAATTCCTCCAATGGTTTTATTTGCTGTACATTCAGGCTTTGAGGCATCCATACAAGCGCAGTTGATGGAGAGAGCATCCTTATTGATAATTCAGATGGCGGTGTTTGGTGGGATATTGCAGCACTTTCTTGACCATTCTGAGGTTGCAAAGAAGTCATCAGCTATGCTACCAATACATTAAGAAACAAGATGAGATCAATTTAATGTCTCCTGACAGGCTGCCCCTTGGGCCTAAATGAAATGTTTTTCTAACAGCTTTATTGATCATTTTAACAATGAAGACAAAAATAATCTAATTAAACTAACAGAGCACCCAAAGGGAACAGTGTGGCATAGACAGGGCCGGCTCTAGCCCCAGAAACCTAACTCTAGCCTTGTAAACCGCAACACACGTCAGACCTCGCAATGGTTTCAAGACAAAAATTAAGAATTTCATCAATTATTTATTTATTATTATTATTTGTATTTATTATAATATAAAGAAACAATTGGTCCCCAAAATTGTTGGCTTAAAAGTGTTAAGTCAGTTTCACCACAACAAGAGTTACAGGGGTGAAAAGTGTATTTCTTTTTTTATTTATTTCTTCATTTGTTACCTCAATGGAGAAAATGAGGAAGGTCAGCATTTTTTAAATTTCTTTTTAATTATTATTTATTTATTTTATTTTTTTAGAGGGCAACTAGCAACCCCCCCAGAAGGTGGCGCCCTAGGCGACCGCCTATTGGGCTTATGCCTTAAGCCGGCCCTGGGCATAGAGGTATTAAAACAAAATGCATAAATTTCAGCGCACAGCACATCACTGACAAGTTTACAATATCACACCTTTATATTTTGGTTAAGAAGCTGTTGGATACAGGATTTAATTGTGCCCAGATGCTGTCAGTCAAGAACAACAACAGGAAACAGTATTTCCTGACAACTAAATCACTGTGATACAGTGATGCTTTTTCTAGCTGCCCTTCATGCCATACAAACAAACATCTATAAAATAAATTACATAAACAGCTCACAGGTTTGCAGATGACGGCCCTTTTGGATTGTTGATGGACAAATAAAACGCAAACGAGTATGAGTGTGTTAATGGCGTGTTTATCGTGACCTCATGGCAACAAAGAGATTGCAGACATTTTTATTGACCTTGATGCTGGAAGGCAGCAGAGACTACACACAGAATGATGTAGAGCAACAATACGACAAGCGGTTCACTGAACATTATCCCATTTTTAATGAATTTATTCCAAGCTAAAAATAAATATACAAGTGTCTGCCAAAAAAAAAGCTCAGCAGGCCCACAACCGTAAAAACGTCCTCAACATCCACGGGTACTCAGTAGCGGAACAGTTACCATAGCAACAAAAACAAATCCAGTGAGGTAGCTTTTCAGCCTTTAACCAGAAATCTTGTGCCCTTTAAATACTGTTTAGATCATGCTTCAAGACCTTTCCATGTTTTCATAGAGGTTAGCTGTTGCTTTGCAATAACTTCTCTTTGGCAGAAGGTATGAAAAACTGAGAATAAAGCATGAAACATGAGCACACAGCAAACTGTACCGAGACAGCAGGAATTCAGATACCATGTATATTATAGCAATGAGTTATGTGTGTTTTACTAAATATATTCCAGTACCTGTCCCTCTCTAAACCACAGTGAACCTCATTACACCTGGCAAAGAAAAGAACAACTTCTTTTCACCGATAATGCAGCTACTGTACCTTCCATCCCACCTAATACCACCTATACCACCTGTTGCCATCAAGATTCTGAAAATTGTGCTTTAAAGCAGCAGTGCATAGAAATGGAGCAAATATGATTTAAAAAATATATATATTTTTATAAAACAGTCACTATATCCTGACAGTAGTACATGAGACAGGTAATCTGAAAAAAAATCATGTGCCTCCAGTGTCCTCCGGTGCTCCTAATGGCATCTGCAGGATTTTACAGACCGGAGGAAAACAACCAATCAGAGCTGATCTGGAGTCTGCCGTCCAGCTTCCATCTATGAGAGCCACGAGTCAATCACTTGCGAACTCCGATTAAACGGTCAAACTAGGCAGCGCTGATCAAATATGAATCAATAGTCTGTTACTGTAATGCCTACTGTGTACAGTGTACTGTTTAGCAGTTGTTACAACCCGGAGTTGGTGTAGGGGTAAAGGGAGTAACATAGAGCCGATGTTATCAGGCAATCACTTGTTTATTTGTGAGTGATTGAAATTAAAGCAAAATAAACCATACAATGGATGGAATTACTACTAAATGAAAACGAGGGTTTAGGGTGGCCGAAAAGGAGAAAACAAGGCACACACCCTAGCCCTGCACAATCCTAACACACAGACAAATTACACAACTACCTCAATGCACCATTAAGTATAAACAAACACGAGTACCTCAAACTAGTTAACATTCAATATCACAATCTAAAGTCCACTGACTCCAGTGGGACTTATACACAATTTCTGGTTAACAATGTCAACACACAATCGAGAGGCACGGGGAACAGATCGATGATAATCACTGCCCCCCTTGGTCTGGTCACAGCTGGCCTTTAATTATTTCCCCCTCGGCCCAGCCGGCTGGTGATTGGCTAATCACTTGTGTCGTGGCAGAGGCAGGACCACAAACGGCGGGAAACAAAGGGCATCCCCCTGAGAGCGTTCCGGAGGCGTGGCCCCGAAGGGAATCTCCAAGACGTGACGTCGTCTTGGAGCGACGGGACAGCTGGACGCACCAAGAGAAAAAGAACACAGGGAACAGCGCCGCACAGCAACATACCACAATACAATACTAACAATACCGAACGGTCACCTCGGCGACCGTAACACCCCCCCACATAAATACAAACCCACCGGAGTTGTCACAACCTCACATCCAACCAATACTCCTTACCCTCTGGACAAGGCGTCGGCCACAATATTTTCTGAACCCTTTTTATGTTTAATCACAAGGTTGCGTTCCTGTACCAGCAGGGCCCAGCGCATGAGCCGCTGGTTGTGGTTATACATCCGCGACAAGAACACGAGCGGATTGTGATCTGTGTAAATCACCAGGGGCAGAGTACAGGAACCGAGGTATACATCAAAGTGTTGCAACGACCACAACAACGCTAACGTCTCTTTCTCAATCGTGGAATAGTTGAACTGATGCTGGTTAAATTTTCTCGAAAAATAACTGACAGGGTGCTCTATCCCATCTGCATCCTCCTGCATTAACACAGCCCCTGCGCCCACGGCGCTTGCGTCTACCTCCAACTTAAAAGGTCGGGCAAAATCGGGGGCAGCGAGGACCGGCGCGTGACACAAAAGGGATTTTACACTTTCAAATGCACGCTGGCACTCCGGAGTCCATTTAAACTCTACCTTGGGACTCGTGAGACTAGTCAGTGGGTGGACCACGGCAGAAAAGTTCCTACAGAAGCTTCTGTAGTACCCTGCCATGCCGAGGAAACGCCGCAATGCACGTCGGGTGCTTGGAACGGGGAACTCGGCTATCGCACTAACTTTAGCCTCGATGGGCCGGACCTCACCCTGACCCACTTGACGACCCAAATACGTGACGGTGCCTTTCCCGAACTCACATTTGGCTAAGTTCAGCGTGAGAGAGGCCCGCGCAAGACGACTGAGCACTTCAGTTAAGCTGAGCAAGTGTTCAGACCAGGAAGAAGAGTAAACTATCAGGTCATCGAGATATGCGTTGCAGTTGGCCACACCAGCCAGAACAGTGTTTACTAACCGCTGGAAAGTGGCAGGAGCGTTGCACATACCAAACGCCATGACAGTGTACTGAAGAAAGTGGTCTGGTGTTACAAAGGCGGAGATTTCTGACGCGCGCTTAGTCAGCGGCACCTGCCAGTAACCTTTAAGTAAATCCAATTTTGTGACAAATTTAGCAGTGCCTAAATTATCCACGCAATCCTCCATCCGCGGCAACGGATATGAGTCGGGTACGGTGACGGCGTTTACTTTACGAAAATCAGTAATGAACCTGGGTGAACCATCTGATTTAGCCTCCAGCAAACAGGGGGAGCTCCACGAACTAGTGCTGGGCTTGGCCAGGCCATTTTCCAACAGATATCTTACCTCTTTTTTCATCAGCTCTCTTTTAATCTGGTTAACACGATAAGAGTGCTGCTTAATTGATCGGGCATCTTTTACATCTATGTCATGTTCTAGTACCGTGGTACGAGTGGGAACATCACCAAAAAGACACGGATACTCAGCTACTAAGTTAACAATGTCCTGCTGCTGTTCTGCGTTCAGATGATTAAGCAGATGTGGTAACTCTTTCAGCATCTCTGAATTTGGTAACCGCGCACTGTGCTGTGAGGAGGGGCGTACAGCCAAGCCATCCTCGTCACCAGGACTTTTTTCGGCTACAATGAGCGCGGAGCAACCCCTTACTGGAGAGGGGTCATGTCTTGGGGAGCGAGTTTTCACGTCACGAGAGTGATACATTTTGGCAAACACGAGTTTTGCGCTTTCGGTCAGGAGTATTTATCACGTAGTCTGTCTCACTAAGTTTCTTTTGGATACTATACGGTCCGGAAAAACGCGCAGAGAGGGAAGAGCCCGGAATGGGTAACAGAGCCAACACTTGGTCACCCACTTCAAAGTGTCTGGCAACAGCGGATCGGTCGAACTGTTTTTTCATCTCCACCTGGGAGCTGGCGAGTGCGTCTCTCGCCAAACTACGAGCGTGATGCAAACGGTCACGGAATCTACTTACGTAGTCAAGCACATTACTCTCCTCGGACAACTCAGCCACGAGGAATCTATCTTTCAGCACCTTTAAAGGGCCGCGAACGGCGTGCCCAAAAACAAGCTCCCCTGGGCTGAATCCTAGAGATTCCTGTACGGATTCACGGGCGGCAAACAACGCAAACGGAATACCCTCATCCCAGCTTTTGTCTGACTCCAGACAGTATTTACGCAGCATGGATTTCAAGGTCTGATGCCAACGCTCCAGCGCGCCCTGTGACTCTGGGTGGTAGGCACTGGAGATCACATGTTTTACCCCTAAGGACTGAAGAATCTGTCCGAAGAGCTTGGATTTAAAATTGGTGCCTTGATCAGTCTGTACTACTTTTGGTAGACCAAAGGTAGTGAAAAACTTGGTCAGCGCTTTAACTATGGAACTGGATGTTATTTGGCGCAGCGGCACTGCTTCAGGGAACCGAGTGGAGGCGCACATAATGGTAAGTAGATACTGATTACCTGACTTCGACTTCGGTAGTGGCCCAACACAGTCTACTATGACTCTCTCAAATGGTTCACCGATAGCAGGTATCGGGCGCAGCGGTGCCGGCGGGATGGTCTGGCTTGGCTTACCTGCTAATTGACAAACATGACAAGTGCGACAATGGTTAACGACCTCAGATTTTAACCCTGGCCAGAAGAAGTGTTTCAGAATGAGGTTGTACGTCTTGTTAACTCCCAAATGCCCAGCCCACGGGCTTTCGTGTGCTAGAGTTAAAACATGCCCACGATAACTAACAGGAACAACAATTTGGTGGATGACATTCCACTCCACTCCAGCAGTTATCGTGGGAGACCATTTACGCATGAGAATGTCATCGTCCATATAATACTGGGCATCAGGGTTACTGGATGCATCACTTACCGTGGCAGACAAACATTTCCTCAGGCTTTTGTCTGCCCTTTGAGCAGCGATGAGCCGCTCCCGAGTTACAGGCAGCCGGAGCTCAGGAGATGCGGTGCTAATATTTACCTGTTCTTTTACCTCCTTGGGAGGAGAATGGGACGTCACAATGGCGTCTAGTTCGGTCTCACCTGCAAGGACTTTCAACAGCACACTGTCGGTTAGATCAACATCATTACTCCTGTCACTCTCTGCAGCACGCTTCTGTTTTTGAGCGCGCGTAATTACGCACGACGGGAACAAAGCCAGCAGCTCCGACTCATCACTGTTAGCGGCGAGTCTTGGGCTGACAGAGAGTATCGGTGCCCTGTCTAACACCTCAAGCGTAGGCGTCACCTTACCCCCGGCAATGTCATTCCCCATTAACATTACGATGCCACGGATTGGCAACGCCGGGCAGACCGCTACCGGGAAGAAACCGCTTATTAATTTGGACTGCACATGCACCCGGTGCACTGGCCGCGGAACACAACCCATTTCGATTCCACTGAGCATCGTACTGTAGCCACACGCCGATTGCTCTGAAAATGGTAACGATTTTGCAATTATAACAGACTGGGAACCCCCGGTGTCGCGCAAAATCTGTATGGGACGCTGATCACCTGGCGCGCCGGTTAGCGACACTAAGCCCTCCATAATAAACGGCCTGAAGCAGGGATCAGGACTATCATCATCACACGGGTCTGTGGGATTTCCAATACGCCCTGATTTAATTAAGCCGATGCCTTTAGGCTGGCGCACAGCCGGAGACGGCTGCTGCTCCTCCTTACGTTTCAATAACAAACAATTTGCAATGACGTGTCCGGCCTTGTGGCAGTAGTAACACTCCCTCTCCTCTCTGCGCACGAGAGGAGCTCTGCTAGGACCTCTATCAACAGAGGCAGCGGGAACGAAACGAGGCCTGTCAGAAAAAGAGGACGAAGTGAACGTAACCTTGTGTGTAAGCATATACTCATCCGCCATAACAGCTGCAGCAGACAGAGTGTTTACTTTCTGCTCATTCAAATGCACAACCATGCGCTCAGGCAAACAATTTTTAAACTCTTCCAACAACATTAATTCACGAAGGGCAGAAAAATCATTACATTCCTTAGCGGAACACCATTTGTCAAAGAGACTTCCCTTATCCCTCGCAAACTCCACATAAGTTTGGGTGGCGGACTTTTTCTGGGCTCTAAATTTTTGCCTATAAGCCTCTGGCACCAATTCATAGGCGCGCAGAATGGCGGCTTTCACAGTGTCATAATCTTTACTAGCCTCAAGAGGGAGCGCTGCTACTACCTCTTGGGCTTTACCAGATAACCTACATTGTAGTAGTAGGGACCACATCTCAACAGGCCATTTAAGAGCCAGCGCAATGCGCTCAAAGGCGCTAAAGTAACAGTCCACTTCGGTTTCTCGGAACTGTGGGACTAAAGTGATGTTTTTACTAATGTCAAAAGCTCTTGGTGAATAACTAGCGAGCATTGAGGGTGAGCCAGCTGACGCAGAAGCTGCCTCTGCCGTAAGAGTTTCCCTCTGTAAATCAATCTCCATCTGACGTAACCTTACGTCTTTATCTGCCTCTATCTCCAGTTTTTTAACTTGCAGGCGGAAGTCAAGCTCTGCCTGACGTTCCTGCGCATGAGTCTGAGCCTCGAGGTGGAGACGAGCAAGGCGTACTTTTAAACGTGCCTCGTCTCGAGATCCTGCAGAACCAGGCGATAGGGGATCGTATCGAGGGAGAGTAACCGGCGTCTTAACCCGGCCCTCCGCCTCGAAGGCAATACCCGGGGCTGGTTTCGGCTCTCGCTCAGCCACAGTACTGGGAGTTCCACCCTCAGCCAGAGCGACTTCCTCCTGCATACTGGACTCTGCAGGCGCCAACATCTCAATCACCCTCAGCTCAACAAGTTTATTCACCACTAACTGCTTTAGTTCTTTCTTAATTAGCTGCCTCGATGCCGAGAAACAGAAGTGGCTGGCTATGCTTAACAGGTCGTCCTTTCTACACAGCGCAAGTTGATCACGGGTGGGGGTTTGAAGAAAACGCTCTAAATTGAACGCCATAGCACCCCCGGTGCAAACAATCAATCAATTAATTTAAACAAGTAATTCTCGGGAATAATTAATATCCCGGGACGAGCCCCCATTTATGTTACAACCCGGAGTTGGTGTAGGGGTAAAGGGAGTAACATAGAGCCGATGTTATCAGGCAATCACTTGTTTATTTGTGAGTGATTGAAATTAAAGCAAAATAAACCATACAATGGATGGAATTACTACTAAATGAAAACGAGGGTTTAGGGTGGCCGAAAAGGAGAAAACAAGGCACACACCCTAGCCCTGCACAATCCTAACACACAGACAAATTACACAACTACCTCAATGCACCATTAAGTATAAACAAACACGAGTACCTCAAACTAGTTAACATTCAATATCACAATCTAAAGTCCACTGACTCCAGTGGGACTTATACACAATTTCTGGTTAACAATGTCAACACACAATCGAGAGGCACGGGGAACAGATCGATGATAATCACTGCCCCCCTTGGTCTGGTCACAGCTGGCCTTTAATTATTTCCCCCTCGGCCCAGCCGGCTGGTGATTGGCTAATCACTTGTGTCGTGGCAGAGGCAGGACCACAAACGGCGGGAAACAAAGGGCATCCCCCTGAGAGCGTTCCGGAGGCGTGGCCCCGAAGGGAATCTCCAAGACGTGACGTCGTCTTGGAGCGACGGGACAGCTGGACGCACCAAGAGAAAAAGAACACAGGGAACAGCGCCGCACAGCAACATACCACAATACAATACTAACAATACCGAACGGTCACCTCGGCGACCGTAACAGCAGTAAAATGAGAAAGTTTGTGACAAGGCAGCCATGTTAAGATCTCTTGAGGAAATACCAAGCACCGCCCACCAGCCGGAGAACAGCCATAAGAACGCTCTCTCTTTCTCTGAAATGACCTGTGATTGGCTTGAACTTGAAGTTGTCTGTTAACATAATATCAATAAGTAAAAATGTATAAAAGCCGGAATCAAACTGGGAACCTTCAGATTACCAGATGACTGCTTTACCTCCTGAGCCACTGCCACCCCAACAAAAACATTAGAATACAAGGAACAAAATGCAAAAGATACAAGATACAAGTCAGCGATAAATGCTCACTGCTGCACTCTTAAGACCTTTTCATTTTACAGAGGCTTCACTCAACAGTTTTTCTCCTGAAAATGAAGCAGGAAGAAAACAGGATGTTTATATTCTCACCAGTGTTGCTACTGCAGCTGTACTGTCTTCATCAGATGAGTCATCATCACGGTCACCAGCTGTCTCTTCAAGGTCCAGTTCCATCTGCTGGGCCGGGGTCATTTCACCTTCATTCTGTATTCAATAGATTATGGTAGTCATAGACATTAATGGAAACACAATGGAAAAGTAAAAGATTACCAATAGCAATAGACAACTGTTGTGAGGTCCTACTCATCAGCTCCTCCTCTCGTCTGGTCATCGGCCACTTTCGACTTTTCTGTTCCCTCCTCTAACTGCCTGATGCTCTTATCCTGCGAGTAAAAAACAATATAGCAGTCAGGTCTCTGAGTATATTTAATGAAAACAACTGAGAAAAATCAATAGTATCATTCATTCATTTTGGGTGTGCCGTCTTTCTAATTACGTATTTTCACAGTTTTATACTTCAACAGTTTTACAAACTGAGACTTTCTTGACTTGCAAAATTATCTTTTAAATTGACAAACATCATAAGTGTGATTCATGGCGCAATTCAAACGAAATCCCAAAAATTGTGACACTTTACAATAAGGTACACAAAAATGTGAGTAGTTATTGGGGAACAAATGAGGAACTGAATGAGAAACTCCCTATCAAATGTGTTGGAGTAGGTAATGATTAGTCAAAGATTAGTTAATGATTACTTAATCAAAAAACAAATTAGGATCTAAATGCCAGGGAACCATTCCTTTACTGAGTAACTCCCAATAATTTTTTTAAGAGTAGGTAATGATTAGTTAATGATTAGACCGAAAGAAATTTGTAAAATAATATAGTACGTTCTGTTAAATTATATTTTTTGATTGTCTTTTAACAGTAATTTACTTTTGTGTCTGAACAAATACTACCCATGCAAACATAGAATCACTTTTTAACCACACATGCTTACCGACCTGCAACTGATTTCTATAATTTTACATGCATTTCTTCATTATCATGAACAGAAAAAATCTGTAAAATATTATCCCACATTTTATGTAAAATTACATTTACAAGCCTGTACAAATACAATAAACTTTAATTAAAAAGAAAATATAGATGTAATCTTAAACTATGGTTGATTCTAAAAATAAAAATACAGAATATTTCCGATAAAATTGCATTTTTTACATGGCGGGGAAATCACAGAACTCACAAATGGTTCGGCTGCAGCAACATGAATTTCTCTAATATTACATCAGAAAACTGAGGTCCACATATTCCAAGTTATTGGATGCTCATGCATAAGACAGTCACTTATAATGGCATTATAAGTGACAAGCTTATTGTTCCCCTAATGACACCTAAGGCAGTTCCATTTGCCGTGAAATGCAGTTGAAGGCTCTTAAGTGGACCTTGAGTTGACTTTTTTTGTTGAAGAATCTCCTACCAAGTCACAATTTTCATACAGGTCTGGGCTTAGCACCAATAATAATAATAATTACAATTACAATAAGTTCATTTATATAGCACCTTTTAAGAGCAGATGTCACAAAGTGCTTCCAAACAAAAGACAAAATAGCAAGTAAAAGAAAAAAAACAACAGATGTGAAATGCAAACATCAAGCTAAAAACATAAAAGCCACTAAACAAATGGGTCTTGTGCTGCTTTTTAAACATGTCCACCAATCTTAAGTCCAATGGAAGAGTGTTCCAAATTAGGAACTACAACCTCAAAAGCGTAGTCTGCTTTTGTGTTGAGCCTGGAGCGAGGAACAACCAACAGACCCCGATCAGAGGACCTCAGAGACCTGCTGCTGATGTAGTGCTGCAGTAGCTCTTTAATGTAGGCAGGCGCCTGACCACGCAAGGCTCTGAACGTGATCACAAGAATCTTGAACTGGATTCTAAATTTGAACGGAAGCCAGTGTGAAGAAATCAAAATGGGAGTAGCATGACACCTTTTGGAGGACTTGTACAAAAGCTTGGCAGCAGCATTTTGGACCACGTGTGGGCGATTTAGGGAAGTGTTGCTAAGGCAGGTGAAAAGAGAATTGCAGTAGTCAAGATGGGAGGAAATGAAGGCATGACTAATCATTTCCAACTCAGCTGGGGACACAATGGGCCTGAGTTTAGCAATGTTCCTCAGCTGGTAGAAACAGGAGCGAACCAAACAATTAACATGCTGGTCAAGGCTCAAAGCCTGGTCCATAGAAACACCTGGATCACTGAGGGTAAATGGCCTCCAACTTTCTACTTCAGTCACAGAAACACACACAGTTTTTGTTGACACTGTCGTAGAGGATTTAAATTATATGTTTTAGTTATATGTTAGTTATTAAACTGCATTACATTCAGATGTGTTTTTAAAGGAACAGTGTGTAACATCTGGTGCCATCTAGTGGTAAAGTTGCAGATTGCCTCTCCCGTGTGCCAAGCGTGTAGGAAAACTACGGTGGCCGACGTGAAAACACAAATGGCCCTTTCAAGAGCCATTTAGCGTAGGTCATTTGGAGAATAGCAGAACCAGTACGGAGAGTGTGTGTGTGTAGGTGAGAGGTGAGTGGTGAAGCAAGAGAGAGAGAGAGAGAGAGCGGTGGCGACTGTTTGCAAGCGAACAAGAGAGCCAGTGGAGCAGAAGACAGAGTTAGTTTAGCTCAGAAGTTGCAGTTGGTGCAGAAATAAATGCTGCTGCTCCTCAAGACCAACAGAGGTTTCCCGTGTCTTGTTTAACGGCAACTGAGTGGAATAACGGGGGTTAAAGCTGCAATAGGTAGAACTGGAGCAAATATGATTAAAAAAAGTTGTTTTTATAAAACGGTCACTATATCCTGACAGTAGTTCATGAGACAGGGAATCTGTCCTCCGGTGCTCCTAATGGTATCTTCAAGATTTCACAGACCAAAGGAAAACAACCAGAGTCGAGCTGGAGCCTTGCCGTCTTTGAGCCGGCTGTCAATAACTCGCAAACTCCGATCAAACGGTTAAAACTAGGCAGCGCTGATCAAATATGAATCAATATTCTGTTACTGTAATGTCTATTTCTCGCCTCAAATGTTTTCAGAAACATCTTGTAGTGTACTGTTTAGCTGTAAAATGAGAAAGTTTGTGACCTGGCAGCCATGTTGAGATCAGCTGAGGAAATACCAAGCACCACCCGCCATATTTGATCAGCGCTCCCTAGTTTGTCCATTTGATCAGAGTTCACGAGTGATTTACAGCTGCCTCCGTTGAATGAACAGCCAATAAGAACGCTTAATAGGACGATCTCTGTCAAAGTTAACAGTGTTTGGTTTGTCCGTTCTGGGCTACTGTAGAAACATGGCGGCCAGCTCCGTGAAGAGGAATCGCTCTGTATGTAAATAAAAACGGCTCATTCTAAGGTAACAAAAACACGATTCTTAATTTCAGGTGATTATACACTAAAGAAAACATACTTATCAATATTATATTCCATTTCTGCCAATAGATCCCCTAAGTGCTACACACTAGTCCTTTAATATTCTGCCACTCTATGTAGGACAAATCATTAGAGCTGCCTCACATAATAATACAATTCAGTACAACACCATCTTTAACCTCAATAATAAACATTGCATTTACACATTTCCGGCAATGTCACCAAAAACTGAACATTATAAACTAAATAAAGTGGCTACTGAGTGTATATTATACGTACTGTGCACTGGTTTTGAATGATTGTGTTGCTGCCCTATTGCTTATTTTCTCTCAGTGTTAAAGGAGGTCTGAGGTGCTGTCCAAGGTGCTGAATGACAGTGACTGAAATATGAAAGCCAGACACTGACATTGTTGGAGCTGACTGGCGTGTGACAGACACATCTGCTAATTTGAACACATTGGAGAATGTGATAGTTTGTGTGAGTGCATCTGGAGAAGGACCCGTCAGTATCACAGGTTACATCTCCTCCTCTCATGAGCTATGCATCACAATCTGCTCCCATTTAGTAGGTCAAGTAACTGTCATTTAAAAAGATTGCATTTTTCATACTCATACACATATATAATCTGATTAAATGAGTTTGAGTATGTCTCTCTGTGTTTATTGTGTGTGGAATTTCATTAAAGCTTTTGGCTGCAACCCATACATTTACAACACAAATGAGAGGGTCAATCATTTGACATTAATGAGCGTGAGTTATGTTAAGAGGCTCTCTCTCTTCTTTTAATACAACAGGGTGTTTCAATGTTGCAGGAAATATGTGCACAGAGTCAAAAGGAGAGACTACTCATGAGTGACTGTATTATCTCTTGCATGAGATGTGTTGGAATGAGCACAGTGTGGTAAGGGACTCGCTCAAATGAAGCAGTTCAAACCTTTCCATATGTTTCATTGTATGATTTTAAACTGCAGGAACAGAAGATTCCAGTAAGCTGCTCCTCCTGATGGTGTTTGGGTGTGTTTCCCCTCCCCCTGGCGCTTTCTGTCCTCCAGATCTCAGTCTAATCTCTTTTATTTCTCTCCCAGGCTTGCCATAATCATCTCTTCAGGTGGGTAATCTACAGCATCCATTCCACCAATATTACAGGCAATCATCCGCCAATAAAAAGTAAATTAATTTTATCCAAATGAAAGGTATATTTTTAGCTTTCCTAGCAGTGTAGCTCTGGGGATGACAATGTTGCACTGTCAGTCAGTGGTTCGACACTTCCAGAGTCAACAACTAGTGGATACAGACATTCATAGTACCCAGAGGATTAATCCTAATGATGGCGGTGATCACCTGACAGCATGGAAACTCCACATTTAATATTTCAGTTAATGACTGAACATTTGATAGGACTGTAAACATAGCATGCTGATTCTAATATGCTACATGCTGAATGTCAGCATGTTAAAGGGCCAGTGTGTAGGGGTTGGCGGCCTCTAGCGGTGAGGTATCAGATTGCAACCAACTGCAATTTTTACCGTGTGCCAAGCATGTAGGAGAACTACGGTGGCCGCGAATGGCCCTATCTAGAGCCAGCATTTGGTTTGTCCGTTCTGGGCTACTGTAGAAACATGGCGGCCAGCTCCGTGAAGAGAAATCGCTCCGGATGTGGATATAAACGGCTCATTCTAAAGTAACAAAAACACAATGATTCATATTTTCAGGTGATTATAAACTAAACGAAAACATACTTATGAATATTATATTACATTTCTGCCAATAGATCCTCCTAAACGTTACACAGCCAGTACAGCCAGTACAGCATACATTAATGAAGGTTTAGCCAATTCTGACAATATCAATACTTTTTTGGATTACTAGAGTGCTGCAGGAATGAGTCCTTAAACCCGCAAAATTAGTTAGTATTTTAGCACTTCCGGGTTCCCATGTCTCGATGTCACTCGGTTTTTTGAATGGGTTTATAGTTAGATGCCCGAAATAAGGTCTGTGGTTAACACAAGCTGAAGAGATTTTAACGTTTTGTTCTACGACATAAAATACGTCAGTAAATATCCCACTCGTGAATTTTGAAGCGTTTGTGTCTTAAAAAAGGCGGTTGCTAACAAGTGGCTAAAAGAGACTACTAAATGTCAGCACACCGACTCGTCCGCCTCTACAGTCTTGTTGTGTACTCACGTTGATGCGACCGTGGTGTAGTTCATTTATAGCCTATAATGGGAAATTACTATGTATGTAGCGATGTCTCTTTATGCAACAGTGGAAAGTTACTGTCTACTCTGTTTAATGTGTGCTCTTTGTCTCATGTATTGGGAAAGTACTGAGTGTTGACTCTTACTGGGACACTGTGTGAAAACAACTCCTTTTCCCACACTCCCCGTTGTAGATTTCTATATAATCACATTGTAATATTCTCCTGCAGTGAACTCTTCTGCAGACTCTGTGTGACTCTGTATAACCAGTGCCTCTTCTTTCAAGAATAAAATACAACAAAGACATTACATCTGTTTGAGATCTTTATTTCAACGTTCATTAGGACTCATCTAGGGAAATTGACAGAATTTCCATTACAAGCCTAACGTATAGCTTTTTACTTCAGGCGATTGCATTCACACTTCAAAACTCATAAAAGTGGTGTTCATTTGTGAAGATCATCTTGCTGAACAAAACGTGTAAGTATCATAAACATGTGTTTGCCACAGAGCTTATTTTCTGCAGTAATCCAAAACCCAATTGAAAAATCCCATTGGCTCTTTGTTGAGGGAACCAGGGCGATGCTAACGTCCTGGTTGGCCTACAAAAATACATAATCCCTGGAGCACTCTATCAAAGGGCAATCCAGAAATTTAGTATTGAACTTCCATAAAGTTAGGGGACTCATAAGACACAGATTTTAAAAAGAATGGTCAACATCTGTGCAGCACGGGCTGAGAAATCCTGACTTTTAGCTCTTAACTCCCAAAACACTGAATCCTACAATTCCCATAATGCAACTCAATCTCATCTTTTACACCTTCGCTGCCAATTAAATGTGCTCATCTTTTAAATTCCATGCCTACAGATTATAACTAGGGCTGTCAATCAATCCAAATATTTAATTGATTAATATTAAATATTTAATATTATTGATGAATGTCTATAGTTAATTGGGATTAATTGCACTTTTTTTTTTATCTGTTCAAAATAAACCTTAAAGGGAGAATTGTCAAGTATTTAATACTCTTATCAACATGGGAGTGGGCAAATATGCTTACTTTATGCAAATGTATGTATATATTTATTATTGGGGGTCAATTACCACAAAACAATGACAAATATTGTCCAGAAACCCTCACAGGTACTGCATTTAGCATAACAAATATGCTCAAATCATAACATGGCAAACTGAAGCCCAACAGGCAACAACAGCTGTCAGTGTGTCAGTTTGCTGACTTGACTATGACTTGCCCGAAACTGCAAGTGATTATCATAAAGTGGGCATGTCTGTAAAGGTACCATCTTCACTCTAGCTTTAAAACTGAGCCCGCTACAACCTAAGTTGTGTTAATGCGTTAAAGAAATTAGTGGCGTTAAAACGAATTTGCGTTAATGCGTTATTGCGTTAACTTTGACGGCCCTAATTATAACGCTGTTTTTTCTGTCAAATATTTGAAGTGAAACTCAAGAAGACCCTGGTGACATCATGATGACGTCACCAGGGTTCATTTTTCTGACTTTGGAAAGCCCCTCTAGGGCTACAGAAGATATGATACAACTGTTTGCATAGGCTGAGTAGTACTCCTCATGACAAGTAGACTGACCTTTATGTTTAAAATTGGTGGGGTTTTTATCTATGTCACCACCCCCTAAGGCCAAACTTTACATCTAATTGAACCCCACTAATGGTAAAGATCAGAATGGCAAAGTTGTCTGACCCGTGCAGATATCTTATTTGCTGGTGTGTAATGAACAATGTGGATTGCTATAGCTGCTATAGACTTTTAGCCACTTCCTACTCTCCCTCTTTTCTTTAAAGTCAAGTTTAGTTTGTTTTGTTTCCCCCCAAATAATAGATGCTGTTCCAACTTCTACATGTTTTATAGTAATGTATCATGAATTCAGGGAAAAAATATGTGTTTTTTTTCCTCTACTACATCTCTGTGTATGACCATCCAGACTACAATAATATCCAGCAACCCACAACAGACATATGCAGCAACATCTGGGATTTCTGAGTCTTTGCTGGAATAATATCAGATCTTAAGCTTTTAGCCACTTCCTACTCTCCCTCTTTTCTTTAAGGTCAAGTTTAGTTAGTTTTGTTTACCCCCAAATAATAGATCTTGTTCCAACTTTTACATGTTTTATAGTTATTAATTAAAAATATGTGGGGTTTTTTCTACTACATCTCTATGACCATACATATATGGTACAATAATATCCAGCAACCCATAACAGACCTACAGGCAGCAACATCTGGGATTATCTTTGACTGGAATAATATCAGATCTGTAGCTTTTTATCCCACAGCGGGTTTATGGTAATGAGCAAGTAATGAGGATTTCGGAGTGAAATGATCATTCATCCTGGACTCCTGATGCGCAGTCAGGAGGACCAGCCGTGCGTGTAGCTCTGTTACTGTTAGTGAACGTCTCCTCCCCTGTTTCTGCAGCAGTGTTACTGCTTCTTCTCCTTCTCGCTCATCGCTTTCTTGTGCCAATGCTGCCCACCGCAAGAAGAGTAAGACCAAGACTTCCATTTGCACATTAGCACCACACTCTCTCCTCTTTCTGTCTTTCTTTCTTGTCTGCTTCCACCATCCCTCTCATGCTTGATATCCATCTTTGTCCTGATCCGTTTACTGTGTGTTTGGTGTTTGCGTCCTCTCAATCTCAATCCTTCACCATTCATTCACGCCTACTCTTCATGTGCAGTTTGCGTTTTTCCAGCTCAGACAGACAGCAAAAGCAAGGGGGATTTTTTAAAATTTTTCCTAGATAAAAACACCCTGAAAGCTTTTTTTTTAATAAATTGACAGCTTTAGGGAAGAATTCCTGAGGACAGTCAGTCATTTCATTTATTATTTTTACGCATCAACAATCGCACGTATAGCCTGGAGAGGATAAAAGCTGAAAAACGCATTGTGGTTTTTTTTTTTGGAGAAATTACTTAGCTTTGCGGAAGGTGTCGCCGGTGGTGGAGCAGAGGGGGATTTATTTAATAAGAGGAACTAATCCGACTGTGTTAAGTTTGCTGAGGTATAGGGTACCTGTCAGGGAGAGAAAAAGAGAGATAGCACCGTGGAAAGATATACGCGTCATTTCCAAAGACACCAGCGCAACAAGCCAACACCATTACACCAGCCTGCTGTGTGGATGTGTCTTCCTCTGTTGAACTGGTGCAGGGTATCCACACTGTGGGACTAGGGTCCAGCTGAGATTCAGGGTCTTTCTGTGAGTATCTGTGGGGACTTGCTGTGCGCACCAAATGGACCAGTCTATTTGTCCCTCATGCACTGACAGGATAATCGGCTTTTTTTCTCCCTGCATCTCTAAATGTCCAATAATCTTGCTGCCTCAGTCAGAAACCCATTTGTAATTTTTTTGAATTGTCTGTTATAATTTGTGTTTCTAAATCTACTGGCCCACATATCTGGCTTTTAATAAGCTTCTTAAAAACTCTCTAATGTGGAATCCTTTCCGGCTAGTTTTCCACGGCGATTATAAAAAACTCTCTCTCTACACATTTGTTAATTTAAGATAACCCTGTCTTTTTCTACAGAGCGATATGAAAGATAAGTTCACCTCCTGAGGGCCACAACTTCCACACTGAGCTGACTCACTGACAACTGCACCCAGGTGAGTAATGCAGTTTCTTAGAATATTATTAAAAAATAGGGGAATATAAAAACAAAGTATGATGCATAAGCATCTTGGGTTTTTTCTCCACTATGCCCTGAAGCTCAGAGCTGCATGCAAACCAATAGTAGGCTCTGTTTTTATGTCGTTTCTTTGCTTACAGATTTCTCTTTGATTATATTTTTTAGTTCAGGTCTCAAGGAATTAATGTTGTCTGCTAACAGTTAGTTTTATTTTTTTGTTTACACATTGTTTCTGCTTCCTTCTGTTTGTTTCTTTTCATCACTTTTCATTCCCAAGATAGTAGAAATGACATTTATCAGGAGTCTCATTACAAATTGAGACTGCCACCATTTGATGAAAAAGAAAAACAGCACCATCTCTCTGGCATCAAAGTGTGACTCATTATGTACAAGTGTTTACTTGCCAACCTGAGACCCCTGCTTACTAAACAGGAACAAGTTTGAGGATTAAATCATCATAATTTTATTTGGGTCGGAGACATTTTTTTTTTAAGATTTGTATAATTTTGGAATTATTAAAGGTTAGATGAGAAACTTAATGAAATAGAAATGAGCTTGTCAGTGGTATAAATGTTGAACTGAGGTTGTTAATGAAGAAATGAATGTTAAATACAAGCAGTGCAGAGAATTGTAGTTTGGTAGAGGGGTGTTTGCATCTTTAGAATCTATCAAATGTCTTTGGTGAGACTCAAGATTTGCAAATGATCAAAGTAAGGTGAAAAACTTTCAGCTTGGTAGTGGCGTCGACTTAACAAATCCTGCATTCTTCAGGGAAACGAGACAGTGAGAGTGTCTCTACGTTTCTAGTGCCTTGTTAGCTTGTTGCTGCCTGGTGATTTCTGAGAGGAATGCATGTCAATGTACTGCGTATGTCACCACTAGAACGGATGAAAAGATGCAGACACCTTTTGTGTCTCTAGTGCTGTCAAAAGACGTGCTTCATTCCTGCATTCCGACCAGTTGGAGAGCTTGCTTTTACCATAGAAACGTCACCCACTCAAAATTTGTGCAGGGTTGTGTGCCAGACGACAGCAGTATCATATTGTGTTATAGGAGGAAATCAATGATATCACATGACAGCACTGTGAAATATTTAAATTACATGCAATCTTGTACTCTTGGCTGTAATGTTATGCACATATGATTCATCGCAAAGCTTTTAAAGCTTCAAACTCCCAGTGTTAAGAGTATCTGAAATGTGAAATAATTATGAAACAAACAGTCTTTGAAAAGCAGGCTGAGGGTCAAATGTGTCCTGTGTTGCTTCTGCTTTGTTGCAGGAGTCGCTGTCCACGGTGCTGATCCTGCTGATGTTTCACTCAATGTGATCAGCAGACATGTGTCGAGTTGTTGCATAAAGCTGTTGTTGCACAAACACAATCTGTTTGTCTTTTATTTATAAGGCAACAACAACAAAAATGACAACTTAATTTTTGACATCTGTGCTGCTTCGCCCTGAAATAAATGTAGCCTTTGATGGAAAACGTGCACTCCTGTTATGCAGGTCAGAGTGGAGATTGCAGCTTTTTCTCTGCTGCATGTCAATGAGAGCGTGTGCCGTACATAAAGCATTATCAAATCACCTGTGCTGTAGGTATGCAAGGCAACCTATTTTTGAGATGGAGGTGGTTTTGAAATTTTAATTAGGAAGCACCAGATTACATTCCTAGGCTTTTTTTCCCCCTCCTTCTCTGTCTCTCTGTTCACATTGATGCAGATGTTAATCCTCTGGACAGCATTGATGCTGCTTGAATTGCTCACTCCAGCTGTTGATGGCCACGCTGCTGCCAAGAAAACCACTGTGAAATTATTTTAAGTTGTCCCCTGACATAGTTTAAATTGCTCATGTAAAAATGCCAACAAAAAAAAAAGGTGGTTACTATATTTTTAGCATTAAGCAATAGAGTTGAGAGGCATGCTGCACTTCCATGAGAGACCAGGATTGTTTCTCCTTTGAATCATCTTATAATATCTTTATCTGTAGGTCTGGGAGAACAACTGCTACTTTCTTGTTATACTGTCAGTGAAGGTTATTTTTGGAACTTGACAATACATGGTGGACTGAGTCACTTTTTTCCCTCAGTACTACAGGTGCAGAAGGTAACATTGTTACTGCTGCTTAGCACAGAATGATCACATTGTATGTGTGGGAGTTCGACAGGGTACTTCAATACCAATGACTCAGTGATTAGTGCTGTAGGTGCCAATATTTCTGGCTTTCCAAACTCGGACAGACGAAACTATTGGATCCCACGTCATTTGCATACAAAAAGACCGTGAGTGCTTCTGCGATGTTATACTTATTGCGGTTATTTCAAGAATAGAACCCTGAATGACGAACATCTGACGTGTAGTGGATGTGACGATCTCATCCAAATTTCTTGTTCTTCTGTCTTTCAGAGGTTTTCGGATAGACCTTCACATGTGACTGAACTCAGAAGACTCCAAGCATCATCACCGCCGCCATGTTTCTGCACAAGCGTATCCTGGATTTCACTCCACCTGTCACGCCATGTATGAATGTCATCTCCTATCTGCTGGTTCTGCTTCCAGGGGTCACTCATTTCTCCCAGGGCAGCGCCAGCCCTGAAGATGGTATCGGCGGCACACCAGGCAACTGCTCCAGTGAGGATAACTGCACCGACGGCGTGGTGCTGCCAATGTGGAACCCACAAAACCCTGCGGTGGGCGACAAGGTGGCACGCGCCATTGTTTACTTTGCGGCCCTCATATACATGTTCCTGGGCATGTCCATCATCGCGGACCGCTTCATGTCTTCTATCGAGGTCATTACCTCTCAGGAGAAAGAGATCACCATCAAGAAGCCCAACGGTGAGACGACGACGACTACCGTGCGCGTCTGGAATGAGACGGTGTCCAACCTGACTCTGATGGCGCTGGGCTCATCTGCGCCAGAGATCCTTCTGTCTGTCATCGAAGTGGTCGGCCATAACTTCGAGGCTGGATCTCTGGGTCCCAGCACCATCGTGGGCAGCGCTGCATTCAACATGTTCATTATCATCGCTATCTGTGTCTACGTGGTGCCAGAAAACGAAACCCGCAAGGTAAAGCACCTGCGGGTGTTTTTTGTCACCGGCGCCTGGAGCATTTTCGCCTACATCTGGCTGTATCTCATCCTGTCTGTGGTCTCCCCCGGAGAGGTGGAGGTTTGGGAGGCCGTCGTCACCTTCCTCTTCTTCCCTGTCTGTGTGCTGCAAGCCTGGATCGCAGACCGGCGCATGCTCTTCTACAAGTACATCCACAAGCGGTACCGCGCCGACAAGACTCGCGGCATCATCATCGAGTCAGAGGGAGATGCCATGTTCACTAAAATGGACTTGGAGATGGACGGCCAGGGTGTGAACTCCCACACTCACCCCAAGGAGGCTCTGGATGGGATGCTGGAGGGGGTGGAGGAAGGTGGAGGGATGAGTGCGGAGCAAGATCAAGAGGAAGAGGCCCGACGGGATATGGCCCGCAACCTGAAAGACTTGAAACAAAGGCACCCGGAGAAGGACATGGAGCAGCTGATTGAGATGGCCAACTACCAAGTGCTGGTCCAACAACAGAAGAGCCGGGCCTTCTATCGCATTCAAGCCACGCGCATGATGATCGGAGCTGGGAACATCTTGAAAAAGCACGCCGCTGACCAGGCCAGGAAGGTGGTGAGCTGTCATGAGGCCAGCGGGCAAGAAGAAGATCCCAACACCATCTACATGCAGTTTGACCCCTCTCACTACCAGTGCTTCGAGAACTGTGGCTCACTGAAGCTGTCAGTGGGCCGGCATGGAGGAGAAAGTGGCTGCACTGTGAAGGTAATAAGAAGTAGTGACAAATATTGTAAATGCTCTGGGTCAATTTAAAATCGAATTTAATCGCTTGAGGCATAAAATATATTAATAATTCAGCATTTCATTAAAACTCCCAGACTTTTAATAAAGTTTCTTTTTTTTGCTTGTGCCACTCAGGTGGACTACCGTACAGAGGATGCGACTGCCAATGCCGGCTCAGACTACGAGTTCGCCGAGGGCACGTTGGTCTTCAAGCCTGGTGAGACAACGAAAGAGTTCACCGTTGGCGTTATCGATGATGATATTTTCGAAGAGGACGAGCACTTCTACGTGCGCCTGAGCAATCCACGTATCGTGCACCGAGCCGAGGTCTCCACCCTGGAGCCAAACTCCATCACCTCCAGCAACAGCACGGTGGGTATCTCCCACGTCCCTCCGAAGGCTGCCCTGGGCACCGCTCACACCGCCACGGTTACCATCTACGACGATGACCACGCTGGCATTTTTACCTTTGAGAGCCCCTCCACAAGGGTTAGCGAGAGCGTCGGCAACATGCAGGTGAAGGTTCACCGGACGTCCGGGGCGAGGGGGAAGGTGGCAGTGCCCTACCACACCGTTGAGGGCACCGCCAAGGCTGGGGAGGACTACGAGGAGGTGTCCGGCAAGTTGGAGTTTCAGAACGATGAGACCATGTGAGTGACAATTCTTCTTCTTTGATGTGATGTCGCTTCACATCACTTTATCAAACATCACAGCCCACACGCTGGTATGTTAAATGGTCCTGCTAGATTACTGTAAGTTATCTCTTCTGGTAAAGGATAAAAGGACTATTTTTATGAGTCATAGATACGTTGGCTCTGAGAAGTTTAGATCTTTCAGAGGGATGACGTGGGAGGATAAGAGGATAAGAGGATATAATTGTGAGGCAGATAATGAAACAACGCGGCTGATGTAAAAAAAGAGGAAGAAAAAGGAGAGGAGGAAGAAGAAGAAGAAGAAGCTATAGAAGCAGCTAAATTATGAATGAATTAACACGCAGCCCTTTGGGATTTCTGCGGAGTTTATAGGTGAGTTCATTGTAATGCAGAGAAATGAAAACTCCACTGCAGAAAACAAAGGATGTGTATGTTAGCGACGGAGCAGAGGAAAAGAAAATCAGGCAGGTGGAGGGGATGAGGGTTGAGCAGCCACTGAAACAGGCGTATACGATGAAACCTGTATGACAATTTGAACAAAAGGGTTCATGGATGCACCAACCGAGATGTGTATAAAAAGAGCAGCGGGGAAGGGTACAGAGAGAGGTGAAAGTATGATGTTTTTCCAGCTTTTTCTCTCGAACGTTGCGTGGAAGGTTTGGCTGAACGATGAGTACACTTGTGGTGTTTGTTTTATGATGTGATGAGCAAAGGACTTGGCAATTATCCACAGCAGTGATTTTTTTATTTTATTTTTGTACTTAAAAAAGAAAATGCCCTGAACCGTATCAAGCTCATCACATCAAAATGATTTATAGCACACCAAAGGACAAAACAAAGGAATAAAATGTGTCAGATGAATCCGTCTGTGCGAGGAGGATTTCAGGGTTCGTGCGTAGGTGTATTGTGTAGGTTGGCTGAGTGGGAGGAAAGGCAGGTGAATACATGGTGTCAAAGAGAATGCAGATCTCCCTATTTGTCTTTTTTTGCCTTGCATTGCATTGCAGGTGAGATTTGAATATATTCATCTGTTGTCAGTTTGCTTGTGGACATTTATCTTGCTTTTTATGCGATTGTCTGAGAGTATTTCTGAGAGCGCATATCTGTGCGCCAAATCCACTTTAAAACCACATCAAACAAAGCGTCGCTCCAAAGGGGGAACTCGAAAGAGCTTCTCGAGCATCCGAAGCAATTAAAGAGAGCGAAGAGGGGTTAAAGGAGTCCCAGAAGTTCCCTGCACAGCGCGGGCAGCTGCAGAAGCTGCGGTTAATGAGACAGTAGTGTATAGCAATGTGAAATGAGAGGCTGGCAGCTTGTATCTGCATTCAAACGGAGACTGAGCGTTAGATAAAAACCTCACCTACTGAGCCAAGACTCGGTTCATCTGACTGTGGCGAGCTGACAGTGACACAAGCATCTGCACACTCCACATTATCTGGAGTCATGCTTCTCTCTACAGTTGCCGTGCAGCAGGAGAGGAAGGGCTGTGGACAGCATGTGTCCAGCAGAGCAGGACAGTTGGCTGTACGAGGAAAAAGCGATGAAAAGAAAACCCAAAGGCGACGGGAAATGCCAAAGCTTTGCTCAGCTGCTCCTGTGCTCCCTTTGAATAGCAAACAAGGACTGAAAGTGGAATGCAGGCGTATTCTGATCATGGGTACAAAGGTTTCACTCAGATCTCGAGTCAGAATTGCCAGGTCTAGCTGGGTCAAATCACAGCAGCTTACTTATCTCTTTAGCCAGCTCTATCTAAGATACCTGTTGTCAGAAGGTGAGAGATAGAAAGGCAGCATTCATCTCTATCTATTTGCCACATGAAAGTGTAAAACCGAACAAGCCAAAGTTCCCCTGTTGAACAGATTTTCAAGGACCTAAGTCTTTGTACAATATCAGATATTTTCGCTCCTGCTTCATGCTACTCGAATGCTCGAGTCAGACTGAATTTTTTATGAGGTTGTTTAATTTGGAGGGCTCCGGCAGTCCTGTTAAAAGATGCAGGTGAAACTTCATCGCCGTGTGTCTTTGCGTTTTCATCTTAAAGCATTTCTGCTTTATTGCATCCATGCGTGTCCTTGTGTCTTTGTGCACACGAGCTTGCACTTTTGTTAAATGTATATCTGTAATCCTTACTGCTCAGCAGGCTGCCAAAGTTCATCCTTCAAAACCAAGCTGGCTTTTCTTACTCGAGTGTTTCCCTGGGCGTCCAGGACAAAGAGCTGACACTCGGCAGCAGGCCTCCAGGCAGCTCTGTGTGCGTGTGTGTGTGTGTGTTACAGCGCCTCTTGCTTTGTGTGTCTCTCTGTACATCTGCCTGTCCCGGTCGATGTTGGAGCACGCAGAGGAGCAAAAGAGGAGGAAGGCAAGTTTTTAAGCTTTTGACGTGGAGCCAGGAGAAAAAGGTTTAAAATCCGGGCGCGCAGTAAAATAATAATTTACCATCTAAATTCTGCACTGCAGTAAATAGATTATGATACAGACACAAACCCCTGAGCCAAAATAAACAGGCTGACATAGAGAAGCGTTTTACATTCTGTGTCTATGGATTAGAGGCAAGATCGGCACAGACCCCTTTGATGGTTGTGTGTAGCTTCCTCCTGTATCTGTTTTTGTTAGCGCCTCAAAATGTGTGGCTCTACACACTAGTTGAGGCTGGGGTGGATAACGGGGGCAGTTACATAAGCTAGTGTAAGATGAAAGAGATGTGAAGGGATCACTTGTGAAAAGGAAAATCAATACCCTGATATTCTTTATTTCTCACGCTTAATGTAGTCAGGATCAATAACATCCTGAACTTCCTTACAAACATGGATACAAGCGAAGCGGTAGCAGAGTCGGGGTTGGGTAATGCTAACACATTTGGCACAGTTAAAATCTTTCTTAAATAGCATGCTTTTTCTGTAGACTCATCAAAGTAGACGAAAAATGTTGCTCCATGTAAGCGGCACGTATGGGCTTCCTTTTGTTAAATGTTCGTTCTCATATTGAATGTTTTGGTTCAGGCTGAATATCTCAGCAACTATTGGATGGATTGCCATTTCGTACAGATTAAGATGTATGAGGATGAATCCTAATGACTGACTTTTCCACACACAAGTCAAATATTTAACTTATCCTGTGAAATATCTGCTACATTGGATTGGCACGAAATTTGGTACAGACATGCTTGGTCCCCAGATAATGTATTTAAATGACTTCTGATGGATCTCCTGAATTTTCCTCTGGCACCAGCAGGAGGTTGAAATTTGTGGTTTTGAGTAAAATGTCTAGACAACTATTAGATGGATTGCCATGAAATTTGGTACACACATTTATGTTTCTCTGAAGATGAATTGATTGAAAGACTTTGGTTGTGTGAGGGCTATCAATCGATATAAAAATGTACCTTAAAGGGAAATTTGTCAAGTATTAGATACTTTTATCGACATAGGAGTGGGCAAATATGCTTGCTTTTTGCAAATCTATGTATATATTTATTATTGGAAATCAATTAACAACACAAAACAATGACAAATATTGTCCAGAAACCCTCAGGAGTACTGCATTTAGCATAAACAATATGCTCAAATCATAAAATGGAAAACTCAAGCCCAACAGGCAACAACAGCTGTCAGTGTGTCAGTGTGCTGACTTGACTATGACTTGCCCCAAACTGATTAGCATAAAGTGGGCATGTCTGTAAAGGGGAGACTCGTGGGTACCCATAGAACCCATTTTCATTCACATATCTTGAGGCCAGAGGTCAAGAATCCCCTTTGAAAATGGACAGTTTTTCCTCGCCAAAATTTAGCAAAGGTTTGGAGCGTTATTTAACCTCCTTTGCGACAAGCTAGTATGACATGGTTGGTACCAATGGATTCCTTCGTTATTGTACAGAAGTCTGTCTCAATCACTAGTTTCAAGTCTTCTTCAATACAGCATGATGTTCATTTAGTAAATTATGGTCCCATTTAGAGTAAAATAGACATAAAGTACAGTATGCTTTAGGTCATGGCTACTTACAGGTCGCTACCATGGCGTTGTCCCGTCTTTGTGTTGTCCTCAATTTCGTCTTACAGCTTTAACCCTTTCACAGTGTGTTTTCAGTTCAGGAAAGTTTGTTATAAGATTTTGGTCGCCTAAAAATGTCTTACTTAGCACTCGGTTGTACTTAGCTACACCCTCTCGTGTCACTTCTGGACGCAAAAAGCCAAGATGGCGACAACCAAAAACCAAGATGGCGACAGCCAAAAACCAAGATGGCGATGACCAAAAACCAAGATGACGATGGCCAAAAACCAAGATGGAGACGACCAAAAACCAAGATGGCAATGACCAAAAACCAAGATGACGATGGCCAAAAACCAAGATGGAGACGACCAAAAACCAAGATGACGATGGCCAAAAACCAAGATGGCAATGGCTAAATACCAAAATGGCAACGGCCAAAATGCCGAACTTGAGACTTCAAAACGGCAGTCCACGTCCACTTATTATAGAGTCGATATGTTTAATTTATCAACGTCTCACTTGCCTCCTCCAGTGCTCATTAGTTCAGATATCATTAAACAGCCCTTCTCTGTTATGTTGCCACACAGTATTTGCAAGTACAAATTATCAATGTCAGTAACCTTTTGTTTCCATATAAACATCCTGTACATAATAACTCAACAACAACAAATTACAGCGGAGGCAATATAATGTTCATATTTCATCTGCTGTTGATATGAGAAACATATTTCTTCATGGTGCTGCAGCTTTGTGTTCAGCAACAATGCAGTCTCTCTGGAGCCGGTTGAGCTCCAGTATCTTGCTCAAGGACACTTCAGCAAGCCAGACACATGCTGACACATTGGTTTGAGACATGATTCTTCAACTGAAAGGCAGTGCCCCTGTTCAGTCTTGGGCATTTGACATACTGTCATGCATTTATGCATTCACTCATTCTCCCTACTGGCTTAATTTTTGTCAGGCTCTCCGGAGGGCTGGAGCCTATCCCAGCATGCAGAGTGCATAAAGTCGAGATACTCTCCCAGGGTGAACATAGAGGCATAAAATCACTCACACTTGTACCTTTAGGCTGTTCGGAGTCTCCAGTCCTCATGACTTACTGTACTGTATACTTTTTTCTGGCTGTGGGAGGAAACTGGAGCATCCTAACCAAACCACACACAATATGGAGGAGAGGGAAACTCCAAATGAAAAAGGTCACCCAGCTGACAGTCTCAGCCGCAAAGCCATACCACCCAAGGGTCCCAGCTGACTTTCCCTCTACTCAGCCTTAATTTAACAGGTTAATCCAGCAAATTAATGTGCGGACACAACATACACTTTCTTTTTTACAGTCAATAGACTGTCAGAGAAAAATCGAAGTACACTGACACCTTATACTTTTTTATGGATCTTATAAAAAATAGCCAGTCAGACTTTCTACACATACTGTAGAGCAGAGATTATGGTTGTTTCAGGTGAAACACTGGTCACTCTCCAGAGCTCAGACAAAACAGTCCTGACATCCTTCACTTATGTGTGTGACAGATACAATAACAGATAAATTACCCGCTATGGCTTCTCAGAAACTATGGAACCGACAGGCGGACAGAGATGATAAACTGTGAAATGTGATATGCAGTAAGTGAGGGCTTTACTGTCCTGATAGAATCCAACTGTGCCTGTTGTAATGAGAGTTTAAATCGACCTGCAGAGATTCGGGGCTCAGGAAGCAGAACTGGATGGTGCTATTACACCTGTTAACCTGATTCTTACAATGACCATTTCAACCTCTAAGGGAGACAGTAGGACGACAAATACAACCACCTCATGAATTTGTCACCAATTTCACAGGATAGAAAGATATTTTTGGAAATATGCTGGAAACATGCTGAGATATCAAATTGTGGTTTTACAAGGAGTTACCTGCTAGAACAATTTCATAGAAGTCACTGTTTCAGGTCTTAATGCTAAGCTAAGCTAACAAACTGCAACTCTCGCTTTATATTTAGAGTACAGACATGAGAGTGGATCTTCTTGTCACTGAGCAAAAAAGCAAATTTCCCCTGTTGAACTATTCCTTTAACTAGTTTATTAGCCCATATGCTACTAGCTAGCTACATTGGTTGGTTTCTGGCCAGACCTCAAGAAAATCTTTGCGTTCCAATACCCATATACTTCCATACTATTTAGTATGCCAGAAAAAAGATTTAGTGTGTTCCAATACATAGTATGTCAAATGCAGTATGCCAAAAAATACCAGGATGTCCTACTACATTCGGTCACATTTTGCAGTATACAGGCCAGCATGCTTTTCTGGCTATTCTGACCCACAATCCTGCGCAGTGCATATGAACAAGAGGGTCAAAGTTCAAGGCGCAATGTTATGATGAAGTAGTATGTCTCAATTGTATGCATACATGCAACACTACGTACTTTGTATGGACAGCTGCAGTATGTACTAAAAGTCAAAAGAAAAAGTATGTGATTTGGAATACAGCCAAAGAGTTACAAACTTCTTTTTCCACACTGTGAAGACACATTTATTTTTAATTTGAACCTACTTCAGCAGCCACATAACTTAACAATAGCTCCACTGGGTTGTATTACTTCAACTGGTAATACCTTTTCAATTAGTTTGGTATTTTGATGAGCCTCATTGGGCCTCATTGGACTTTGCTGCAAGATCAGAGTTCTGGCATATTCAGAACTGATTCAGAACTTATCGCGTCTATAGTGTTCAACTTCTACATTCATCATATTAGCATATTAAAGTTTTATTTATACTTTTAATAATTTCAATGAACCAGAATGTTTTCATTGCTCATACTTAGGGTTGAACCAGGTGAAAAAAATATTTTACTTGTAAGACTTATTCATAGAACTGATCCAGACTGGCCACAGGAAAAGGTGTGTGAAAACGCGATAATGCGCAAGGCAAAAAGCGTGAAATCAGAACGCTGTTCTTGCTTTAGGCGTGTCATTTGTGTGCTATGTAGTCTGTATTGACTGCAATGGAAATATGTAAATATGTTACGCTCAAAGCAAGTGAGGTAGAACAAAAAGTGAGAAAGACTGCTCATGGTGGGCGGGAGGGCAGGTGGATGGGTCCAACAAACACAGGACTTTCAACCAGGAGACCGGTGTTTTGTAAGTAATGTTAGTGAAGTGTTTTTAGTGGCATTTCTGAAGCGTTTTTCGTACTTATGTTACATTGTTTCCATACGTATTGTACTTAGTTTACGTACCTATTTTAAGGCCAACCATGACGTTTTTCCTAAACCTAACTTAAGTGGTTTTGTTGCCCCACCTTATTACACGGCTTTGTTGAATACTGGATTCTGATTGGTCAAATCACAGCGTTCTATGATCTGTTATTTCTTTATAGCAGACCGTTGCTATGTATAACAGACCGTTGCTATGGACACAGTTCTGATGTCGGACTCTGGAGGACCATTTTTGCGTCAAATTATTGACTTCTAAAGTAAGTAGCTGTGTAATAAGCGGGATAATGTACAGCTAGTGGGTCATTATTGTGAAATAAACCCTGACAGGGCGATGCTCGGTGTGCCGCATTGCCCTGTCTGGGTTTATTTCACAAAAATGACCGGCTCACTGTACAATATCCCTTACTTAATACATGCATGTAATATTCCAGCCACGGCAATGCAAAACGTGACACCGATAGGCTATCCTCTGGTGGACAGACGGGTCTCATTACACGCTTTGGCGTAACACAAGGATGACTAATCTCAACTCAGTCTTTTCCCCCCAATCTATTTTGGAATCTGTAGTCAGTTTTGATTTGTTCACCTGTTGTGTTATTATCACCCACCTTTTGTCTGAAATGAGTGCAAATTAGACTGGCAGAGGCTGAGATTTAAATTGCCATCTAATCAGCCTAATGCAGCATGCGAACTTACTTCCCTGCTGCTTTTAGACAGCCTTCCATTTCTAGCTTGTATTTCAGTGAGAGGTCTGCGAAATATAAATGTTTGTATGATCCCTGCTTGTTATATCCTGCGTATCTTCATACACTCAAGCAGGAGAAACTCTATCTGCCCAAAGTGTGATGTAATATCAAAATGGCTGCTGCGTGAACACAGTCCATAGCAACCAAACCACCACGTTTTATTTTAAGGCCTATCCGCGATGCTTCAAAGTAACCGTGTCCTTGTACATATCGCATTTGAAATAACACCTTGTTTAAAAGATCAACTCTTTTGTTTCCATTGTAAGGACTCTAGGCTACAGTATGCTGCGATTCCCTTTGCTCCCACTTACATGACTCTCCTTGACATTAGACAGCCGATGACGTATCGTTCATGTTTAAAATAAACTTCTTCTTCTCTTCTGCAAGCAAAGAGCTCTACCGGCGTGTTGTCGAATCCTGAGTGTACATGAGTAGACAGAAATAGACAGCCACCCACATATCATTAGGGAGATGGAGAGAGAGGGAGAGAAAAACTCACTGTGACAGTGTAGGAGAATGAAGCGGGCTGAGGCAAATATGTGTCGGTCACAGTTTGACACCACGTCCTCACGTGTTTTTGTAGCACTCGGGTTTAACAATACAAAAGCTGTATTTCTAAATATGTCTTAAGATGTCTTTGCATAAAACCTGCATGGTTTCCTAGAGAGGCAGTGCTTAATTTCCACTGAGAACAAGATAATAATTCAATTTCCCATAACTTGGAGTGTGTGGGAGGAGTGTGGGCTATCTCACTATGCTTCTCTTGTACTCTAATGGAATTAATGGTGTAGAAGGAGTCCGCCCTCTTGTGGGGTGCTGAGAAAAATATATATATTATTATTTCATGTTGTAGAAAGTGTTCTTTACTACAAGATATTTGTAAAAAAAATCTCAAGCTTCCATCTTCTTATCTAACATCTCTGTTTTATGATTCATTGTGTAGGCAGTCTACCTCTTGGCTTCACGGTTTGCATTCGTATAAAAGCACAGGCTTAGCGTTAAACCCTGCTCTTACTGGATGCCTGAGATCTATTTTTGATTTATTTTAGGTAACAAATGCATGCTGATATTACTGATATATTCATATTGACAGCTGCTGTTATTTCCTAAATAATACTAATGAAATAATCCACCCGTCTCTGTTTGGCTCTATCCTTTCCTTGTTCTTTGACCCCTCTGCTTACAGGAAGATGCTGAATGTAAAGGTCATCGATGACGAGGAGTACGAGAAGAACAAGACTTTCCTGGTTGTGTTGGAGGAGCCCATCCTGCTGGAGGTGGGACAGAGACACGGTGAGCTGAGGACACAGCAGAATGCAACAGCAACAGCAGCAGAGAGATTTTCCTCATTATTTTATGGCTGGAATAAATCTGACTTTGCATCCCCCTCTCATTTATATTTAATTTAAATTCTTGGGCTAGAGCAGTTTATATTCATTGATACAAATTCCTCTTGACTCTGGGGCAACTCTAAGGTCTAAGATGTGATCTCTTTAGTCCCTTTGGTGCATTTCATGGCCAGGCTTTATGCTGGGGGGCTCATGGTTTAAGTGATGTACTTTAAAATAGATTGGATTAAAGTAGTTAGATCAGGGTTAGAGCTAAAAGGGACAAAGAAGTTATTCATAATTTCTCCATTTGCCGACATACCTTGCACAGTTGATCATATTTTATATCTGTTCGAAATGTACCTTAAAGGGAGATTTGTCAAGTATTTAATACTCTTATCAACATGGGAGTGGGCAAATATGCTTGCTTTACGCAAATGTAGGTATATATTTATTATTGGAAATCAATTAACAACACTAAACAATGACAAATACTGTCCAGAATAAAACAATATGCTCAAATCATAACATGGCAAACTCAAGCCCAACAGGCAACAACAGCTGTGTCAGTGTGCTGACTTGACTATGATTTGCCCAAAACTGCATGTGATTATCATAAAGTGGGCATGTCTGTAAAGGGGAGACTCGTGGGTACCCATAGAACCCATTTTCATTCACATATCTTGAGGTCAGAGGATAAGGAACCCCTTTGAAATTGGCCATGCCAGCTTTTCCTCGCCGAAATTTAGCGCAAGTTTGGAGCGTTATTTAACCTCCGTTGCGACATGCTAGTATGACATGATTGGTACCAATGGATTCCTTAGGTTTTTCTAATTTCATATGATCAGTATCTTCACTGTAGCTTTAAACCTGCTACAACCACCAAAAGATCGATTGCATTAATGCGTTAAAGAAATTAGTGTCATTAAAACAAATTTGCATTAATGCGTTATTATCACGTTAACTTTGACAGCCCTATTGATTTTACAACAAGCATGCCCATACACACCACAATATTTAATTCAACAATGTCACAAAATGCTTAGGTCATGCAGCATTTCTTTGGTTGCATATACACACAAAAAGCATTTTAGAAATAATCAAAAACTAAAATTGAATAAGAAAAGATGGTTTGCCAGTTTTAGTAAAACTACCTGAAATGAATCAGGCAGTACTTTGAAATATAACCAATATGTCCCGTTAACAGCAAATGTTTTAACACGAATCCTAATGTCACTTGTGACTCTTAACATGCCTAATTCTCAACAGTACACATGGAAGACTGGGTTTCATTATCAGTGGATACGGTATCTCATTTTGTAGCAAATCTCCCATGGGGGAAATACGTGCTGATAGTTTGCACACCTGTCTCTCTGCCGCAGGAGACACCAACGATAACAAGACAGCACTGGGACCGGAGGACGTGTCAAAGATGGGCTGCCCCTGCCTGGGTGAGCACACCAAGCTGGAGGTGGTAATTGAGGAGTCCTATGAATTCAAGGTAACGCAAAATAAACAGCTTTCTTTTTTTTACCTCCGAGCCACACTCACCCATCACACTGATGTTTGCATATTTTGTTTGTTCATAAAAGATTTACCTGCTCGCCTCCTACTGAATACCAATCACAGCAGTTCTTTGGACTTCAGAGAGGCCGTCACAACCTTCAAATCCTTAAACTATTTTATAGACACTATGAGAGCTCATAAACAAACCAACCATGACATTTAAGAATTATTCTCCATTAATTATCCTCAGTCCAGCCTGTCCTTATTCAGTTGTTAGTTTGTTTCATTCTGCAGCACAGAGCTGGGGCAAAATGAAACACTGATATTTTCACTTTTTCACTTCACTTATGTCACAATATTTTGGGTATGACTTTATGGAATTCATATTTAATCTAATTAGAGATGGGTGATAAATTATTAATGATGTGCATGGAACTAATGGCTTTGCCAGTAGAGTAAGTCACTCATCATTTCAACCAGCTTGAATAGTCAAATAAGTTGAGAACATTTTATCATTTAATCGTAATTCAGCATTTTGAAGGGCTACTCCATCAATTCAGTATTGCACTTCCATATATTTGGGGGATTGGGGGGTCTTGCGAGAGACAGATTAAAATAGAAATGCTCAAAATCAATGCAGCAGACGCCGAGATATCCTGACTTAAAACAAACAAACAAAAACTCTGGATCCTACGTTTCCCATAATGCAACTCTCATGTTCACATTAGACCCTCCCTGCCTGTTAAATCGTTGTGTCTAGAAGGTAACCCGCAAATTACGGAAACGTGCAAAAACTCGAGCGAGACTCGCTGCCCGACAACATATCCTAACAATAACTATTTGAGGTCAATGCCTAAACTTAACCAGTCAAGATCAATACCTAACCTTAACAATTCAAGGTCAATGCCTAACCTTAACCATTCAAGATCAATGCCTAACCTTAACTATTCAAGGTCAATGCCTAACCTTAACTAATCGAGGTCAATGCCTATCCTTAACTATTTGAGGTCAATGCCTAACCTTAACCATTCGAGGTCAATGTCTAACCTTAACTATTCAAGGTCAATACCTAACCTTAACTAATCGAGGTCAATGCCTATCCTTAACTATTTGAGGTCAATGCCTAACCTTAACCATTCGAGGTCAATGTCTAACCTTAACTATTCAAGGTCAATGCCTAGCCTTAACCATTCGAGGTCAATGTCTAACCTTAACTATGTGAGGTCAAATCCTAAGCTTAACCATTCGAGGTCAATGCCTAACCTTAACTATTCAAGGTCAATGCCTAACCTTAACCATTCGACGTCAATGCCTAACCTTAACTATTCAAGGTCAATGCCTAACCTTAACCATTCGACGTCAATGCCTAACCTTAACTATTCGATGTCAATGCCTAACCTTGACTATTTGAGGTCAATGCCTAGCCTTAACCATTCAAGGTCAATGCCTAGCCTTAGATATTTAGTTCAATGCCTAACCTTAACCATCTCGCAAGAGTTTCCCAAATTGTGGGTTAGCTTCTAGACCCTACAACCCTGTTAAATGTTCATGTCTGTCATATTCCACGCCCCTGTTTGTAAACCCCACATTGCAGGCTTTCTGTTATAAATGTATACTCTCCGATACCCAAGCTGAGAAAACATCACTATGACATCATCAGGGTTATTTTTGTAGACTTTAGAAAGCTCCTGTCAGAGCCATTTTCAAACTGTTTTGTGTAGTATATTCTTGAAAAGTAAACTGGTCTCCATGTATAGAATTGGTGATGTTTCCCTTTAAGACCAATTTCAGCCGTAACATGATATTGCACTTATACTCAGGGCTCCAGTTTCATGTGCTGATACCAACGGCTCTACTTTCTGCACTGGTGTAAAGCAGCATCATGCTGGCAGTGTGCCTTTTTCCTGAGGGACAGTGGGGATTTGTGCTACCCTGCATCTGTTTCGGTGCCTCACTGTGCCCCACAGTGGTATGAGTGGCACGGTTAATTACACCATATTTCACCACAGCAGTATCCCTAGTCTCATATGACAGTGTTAAGATTATATTGATACTGCATATTGCGTAACTGTAAAGAGACGGCCACCTCCAACTCGTCTTTTTGCTTTTGCTTTGTTTGTCCTTGTGGCCGTCTGCAGAGCACAGTGGACAAGCTGATTAAGAAGACCAACCTGGCTCTGGTGGTGGGGAGCAGCAGCTGGAGAGAGCAGTTTGTTAGCGCTGTCACTGTCAGCGCAGGTGAGTCGCAGCGTCCCAAAATGTCTCATCTGTTCATCCCTCTGAGACCAGACCTGTGGAAGATTGAGACTGCAGGCTGGATCGAGCCCACCAGCTGCTTCTCACCAGCCTCGCTGTTGTGCTGGGGTTCTTTTTTTTAGATACTTCTTTAATAAAATCCCAAATGCTCCAATTTGACATAAGCTGAATTTAAAGAAAAGGAACAATTTAACAGATAACAAATGAAAGAGCTTACAAAAAAACAAAGCCTGTTTTAATATATTTTGGCAATTCTGTTGCTGTTCCCTTTTAATCCCGACAGTTTATTAAAAATGCATGATGTGGTGAATCCCTCGCGTGGCTCACCATAAAAACTAAACTGGCCAGCTCTGCCTGGACAATTAATGGCTCTGAAATTTTTATGTAGATGAATGTGGTATGGTGAACCCTTTTTATTTTGGCCTTTCAAAAGCCGGTGACTTGGCTTTGTGAACCTTTTAGATCTGCACTAGTGCACAAAACATTTGGGCTAAAAGCTGATTTACAGTAGACACCAGAGATGTGTCATTCTGTTAATACGCTCTCTTCTCTCAGTTTCTCTCTCCGGTTGAGGTCACTCAGATTTGCAGAGTACATATATACATATATATATATATAAATAGAAAGTATGCTTCCTGCCTATATGTATGTCTCAATCACTGAGTCATAGCTATATTTACAGATTTAATGTAAGGTTCACTCCCACACATTCGTTAAATGAATTATAGGGGTTGATGGTCTTGGCTGGATTTTTCTATCAGACATGTTATCTAAGCTTGATTGAAGCATGAAGCTGGAACTATTTACCGTTTTATGATTTAAGATCAATTTCTGAACCGAGATGTGATGTCACAGCTGGATCAGGTGATACTTAAAGGTCGGGTTGGTAATGCTGAGAAACGAGCAAGAGTATGTACCTATGGCGAAAAAGCTATGGACACCACGGTGGGTGCAACAAGCATTATCAAGCCACATAAATGAAACAACCTGACACCTCTTATAGAATCAATAGTAGAATAAAACACCAAGGTAGACAGCACAGAGATTTATAGACAAACTCCACAGCAGCTGCAGCCACAAACACACATATTAAAAGGCAGGTTCGCTGATCTTGAGAAACGAGCAAGAGTACACTAGATTTTAAAAAATGATCCAACCAAAAAACCCAGCCCAGTGTTGCCAACTCTTTTCTAATGAAAGTAGCTAGCAGCACTAGCTCCAAAAGTCCCTAAATCTAGCAAGAAAATCGCCTCCAAAGCCACTCCTCCAAAATGATCATAATGAACGTAAACAACGAACATGGCTATTGTTAGTACTCACGGCAATCATCGTCGTTCAATCGTTTCATTTGGGCCGAATAAAATAATTGAACAGGCTTATTACAGTAACAGATACCAGATTTTTTTTCTTTTTTTGTCAGAGCATTTGATTTATTGATTGCTGTTGGGATGTTTCAACAAATATAACAAAAAATATATTTGAACAGCACTATCAACCCCCTTTAATATCTAATTCTCTGGTCCGATTCAGTTTTGTATACAACAGGATCAACAGGGAAGGCAGACGCAGCAAATCTATGTACGTATTTTGCATCATCCTTCATGCATCTATTCTGTCTCTGCCAGGTGACGATGATGAGGAAGAGAGCGGGGAGGAACGCTTGCCCTCCTGCTTCGACTACATAATGCACTTCCTGACAGTTTTCTGGAAAGTCCTCTTTGCTTTTGTCCCACCTACTGAGTACTGGAACGGCTGGGCCTGTTTCATCGTGTCCATTTCCCTCATTGGCGTTCTGACAGCTGTGACCGGGGACTTGGCCTCTCATTTCGGCTGCACCGTCGGTCTCAAAGACTCGGTCACCGCTGTGGTGTTCGTGGCCCTAGGCACCTCTGTTCCAGGTGGGCGTCTGTGGTGTCTATCAGCTCTAACTGCGGACCTGTCCTGGGTTTCCGTTGGGGTTTGTGTGTGCAGTAGAGGCAGCTGCTTTGGGAAGACTCGTGTAACCTCTGCCTACGCCTGTGCTGTCACAGTAATTCTCTACTGAGCTCTTGTCTTGAACATTAACAAGCTGTAAACAAAGAAAAAGCCTGTTTCACTTTGTTATTTTCTCTGTGCTGCCTAATTGTATTCCCATTCCACTGTGTCCTACACACTGCCACAGAGAGGCACAAATGAGAATATGAAAATTAAGCTTTGACAGGTCAGTAAGCTCTGTAAGCTCCACGCACTCCTTCAAATTGGCAGAGTAGTTATCCTGGGAATCTCCCTACATGAATTAGTTAGAAGTCAATTATCAGAAAGTTACAGTATCAGCAGTTAGTGGCAGTACTAGGTTATAAGTTCATTTCAGTGGGCAGAGACTTTCAGAGACATTATCTTCTTTCTACATTCGTAGTGATTTACTTTCTAAAGGACCCGTGTGTGATGCCAAGACGGGCTTTAAAGAAAACTTTGGTCCAGTTTAAATGTGTAAAATGTGTGCATGGTGTGGTTTGTAAGTAGTAATTAATGGCTTTATTAGTGGTTATCAAATTGTTTACAAATGCTCTATAGATCAGTCAGAGCCATTTGTACGTACAACTTTTGGGTGGCCATGTCTCAAAAAATCCTTTTGGCTGTGGATTATTGTCCTCATTCACATCACCCTTTCTTTTTAACCCAGGAAACATGTTTGTTCGCTTTCTGGTAGAGACTCAAATGAGAAGATCGATACCACTTTCGGGTAAATATGAAGCTAAAGCCAGGTGACAGTTAGCTTAATTTAGCAACAACACTGGAAACAGCTAGCCTGGATCTGTCCAAAGGTAACAGATTCTGCCTACCAGCACCTTCTAAAGCTCATTAATGAACATGTTATACCTTGTTTATTTAATCCGTAAGTCTAAAAGCAACAATTTGCCGTTTATTTGCTGGCAGCATGCTGGTTGACCCACCAAACAACAAACCAAGAAATCCTCTTCAGCTACCTCACCTTAGCAAGGAACAAAAACACACTTTTGTCTATAACATCACCAGCTAACACCATCTAAGCTAAACTGACCAGCTGCTGGGCGTAGCTTCATATTTAACAGACAAATACGAGAGTTATCTTCTCGTCTAACTCTCCGCCAGAAGGCACATAAACTTATTAAGCTTATTAGAAAGTGAGACACCGATGAGCATTAACTAATGATTAGACACCAGCCAAAGGGATTTTTCACAACTTGGCAACCTAAAACATGTTTTTATTCATGGTCTCTAACTGATCTATAAAGCGTTAAGAAATGATTCGGAGTGTACATTTGCACCCGTGTGATAATTGTCACACGGCAGCCATTCGGCTATTTACACCTGGTGATAGTATTGGTAATATAAAGAGCGACATTTTCAGTTTTCAGTCGCAGTTTGGTTAGGTTTAGGCACCAAAATGGTTGGGTTTTAGAAAAATATACATAAAATGCATATACTCATACAGTATCTAATGTGTGCCCAGGTTGAGTGCAAATAGCATTGTTGGCTGCAGATACCTGGGTGCTCTTCTCTGCCATGATATATACACCCCGGTGTAAATAGCCACATTAGATATTCCACTCCGGATACAAATTAAAAAATAACAACAATAAAAAAGTATTGTTGGCTATTGACACCTGGGTGCTAAAGGCATCTTAGCATCTGCTTAAATGATTTATTAACCATTAATAAAACAATAGTGGGGCGTTAGAGGTTAAAACACCAATTATGAACCGCGGCGTTCCTGGTTTGAATCTCTCTCTACTACACTATCGCTATCTAATAAAGGCATGCCTGTTTACTACTTAAACATTTATCTAAAGGGTGCCTTATTATAAAGTTACCACTTTTTACCACAAAAGAACATTTATGCTCCATATCTCTTGGCTTATTTGAAATGATCTGAAGCCCTTTGTGCCCCAGAGTGACATTTTGAAGTTGTTTAATTTGCATGCGGTTAAATACCTGTAATTTGTGTTCTAAAATCCCTGGTAGTGGTGGGGTTTAAGGGAGGGTCCCTATCAGAGTCTGTGCACACCACTGATCTCCATCAGTAGCTGATTTGCACAAATTCACCAGTTTCTTATTTCTTTCTTTTTGCTTAATTCATCTCTCTCCTTCTTTTACAGATACATTTGCAAGCAAAGTGGCTGCCATCCAGGACCAATACGCTGACGCCTCCATCGGCAACGTGACGGGCAGCAACGCGGTGAACGTGTTCCTGGGCATCGGGGTGGCGTGGACCATCGCGTCCGTTTACTGGCACACCAAAGGCATGCCGTTCAAGGTGAACCCGGGCTCCCTGGCCTTTTCCGTAACCGTCTACACCGTCATGGCGCTGTTTTGTGTGGTGGTGCTGCTCTACCGCCGGCGTCCCAGCGTGGCGGGCGGAGAGCTCGGGGGCCCACGGACACCCAAGCTCCTCACCTTCTTCATGTTCCTCTCCCTCTGGGGCGTCTACATCATGTTGTCCGCCCTGGAGGCTTACTGCCACATACCTGGCTTCTGAGACAGAGGGAAACGCACAGACACGGCTCCTCTCCTTGTTTTTACAGTCTACTGAACGTGTTTTCTCTCTGTTTTTGTCTATTTTCACAAAGGTTTATAACTATTTGTATCATTAGTTATTATTGATACCGCGCAATATTTGATTGACTCTGAATCTTTTGACTTTGGAACTTTGCTACCACCCGCTATGCTGTGGAGTATAGCTTTAGCCACTGAAATTAAACCTCTTCTCAACTTTTCTTCCTTTTTTTTTTTGAAACACTACTGGACATTTACTATCTAATCATTGCTATCAGCATAAATCGCATCAAACCTTCTGTCACTTGAAACGTAAAATTTCTGGCACATGTCCTCTCTCTTTGTGGACAATTATTTGACTTCTTAAGTGTTAAGAAAGCACAAGAGTAAAGCAGTATTTTGAGGGAAAATTAAGGATGGCGCATGGGATGACATTATACTTGACATTTGCGTACAAGGAAAGCCATTACCGAGGCCGAAGTGACATATTTGTGTGGATATTTATTACTCAATCTATACATTAATTATTCATTGTATATCATGTAAAAGATGAACATTGTGCGTGGGAGTTTTGTGAAAGAGTAGGTGTGTTTACTTTTGCACGTTATCAGATTAAGAGTTTCTCTTGGTAATCTATTTTAAAGTACTGTATGTAATATTTTGACATGGCTGTTGACGTGTTGATGTGTACCTGTACATGTGAATCACAGCTGTATCATAATCTTTTCACTGCCTGGTCCCCTCTCCCACAAAGCTTTCTCAATCAGTATCATGTTTGACATAGCCAGGGTTAAAAACGCCTTTTTTTACAACATAAGTCTACTATGAAATATAAATTCTTTGAGCACATTTAGGATTTTTTGCGCGTGTGAAGTGTGGGTGTATGTGTGTGTGTGCGCGTGTGTGTGCGTGCACCTCTGCTCTCGAGCACAAATTGGCGAAAAGCATGGCACTATTTCGTCATTGACTCCACAAATGGTATGGGTGTTCATGACATTCAAAAAAAAAGTGCAGTCTGAGTACGGATATGAGAAGGACACCAGTTTTCGTATCTGTCACGCTGACACTGTGAACATTTTTCAACATCACCTCTAGAAAAAGCACAGCAGAGAACAAAGGGTCACTTTTCAGACGAGTGCAGGAAGAGTTATTGGGTCCTAATCATAGCACAATCACCGAACGGGTCCATCATCTGGGATGAAAATTGTGCTAAAAGAGAAGACATGTACAGCATTTCCTGAGAGTGTCTCCTTGTGTCGCACAGCAGTTGATATTGAAGTTTATTTTAAATTTAACCTAGAATCTGTAGAGCCATATTTATTGTAACTGTATTACAGTAAAGGTATTTATATGATCAACTTTAGTTTTATTGATATGCACGTTTAATGTACAAAAAGTGGAAATAAATGTTGCTCATTTATGATGCTGTAAAATGCCTTGTTGTCTTCATTCCACATTTCAATCAATGAATGCTCTCTCAGTCTTCCAAGATTATGTCTATACAAGCACCAAAGCACATAGCTCACACATGTTATTTAGATTTAGAATGAATTAGAATGTTAACTCTTTCATTAAAGCGACGTATTGCCAAACCAGCTGGATTGTTGTCTGGGAAAGGGAACAAACACCTAAACATTAATAACAGACAAAACAAGATTTTCTGACAATATAAAGCAACCCAGTGCAACTGCTCTACAAATGACAGCTTTATAAATCACCATGGTCCAAACAACACTGTAACAGTGGTGGAAGAAAAAGTACTCAGATCTTTTACTGCAGTAAAAGTACCAGTACACCAATGTAAAAATACTCTATTACAAGTAAATATCCTGCAGCCGTACATTGGTAAAAGTACAGACGTATTACAAGCAAAAGGCACTCACAGTATCAAAAGTAAAAGTATAAAATAGATGTGAGGTGAGGGGGTTTCTGAAGCTATTTGACCATCTGAAAAGCAGTTTTGATTGAGTATACATGCAGTTTAATTCTGCAAGAAAATGGTCAGTCAGTGATATATTACTGCTTGATCAGATTGTTAATACTAATGCATCACGTCATAAGCATGCAGAATTGTACTACTCGTCGATGGTCGAGGTGGAGCTAGTTTTAAATACTTTACATACAGTTAGGTAGTTTAGTCCAGGTTCGCAAACTAGGGGTCAGACCCCCCTCTGAGGGGTCGTGTGACAATTAATGAGGGCTGGAAAGAAGAAAAAACGAAGTTCTCAAATTTGAATTCACTTTTTGGACTTGTTTTTCTCTTTATTTGTGATAAATTTGGATAATTTTACCACTTTGGACTTTGAGCAATTATTTAAATGAAACCACGTCAGAAGTTTAAAGAGGAAATCACACACTGGTTTAATCCTTAACAATACAACAATGTATTGTATAAGCTTATTATATGCTAAAGAACCGATGTGTAGAATTTAGTGGCATCTAGCGGTGTGGTTGCAGATTGCAACCAACTGAATACCCCTCCACTGACCCCTCCCTTTCCAAGCCTGTCGGACTATAACGGTAAAACGCGAAAGGCTCTCTCTAGAGCCAGTGTTTGGTTTGTCCGTTCTGGGCTACAGTGGAAACATGGCGGTGCAACACGGCGGACTCCATGAAGAGGACCCATTCCCTATGTAGATATGAAGGGCTCATTCTAAGCTAACGAAAACACAAACATTCTTCAGGTGATTATACACTGATGAAAACATGAATATTCCATTTCTGCCAATAGATCCCCCAAAATCCTGCACACTGGACCTTTAAGTCTTAATATGACATGTAACTATCTGTCACATAAATGACAATATTTCACTGTGAATGTAGTGGAATTTAGGTATAAAAAGAGCATAAAATAGTAATACTGAATAGAAATAATGAGAGGACTATCATTGAAGACCACAGTTAAGGTAAACTGTATCTGATCAGGTGTGTCTTTAATATATATACAGTATATATGGACCTCTGAGCTCTGTTAGGTGATTTTAGGATTAGGTTTCATCATGTTGATGAGTGTTTATCCTGATGCTCCACAGCAGCATCACATTACAGAAAATAATTTGAAAGAGAGAAAAGTTTGATATATGAAAATTATTTCATCACTTTCCCCCCTGCAGATTACACGGTGTCTTGATAATTGTGCCTTTTTTATTGCAAGCATTAAGATGTACTAATTCCAAACACATTAACTGGGAAATTAACCCCAGCTGTGGCAGAAGATTATAATTATTCTTTGTGGGCACTCTGTCACTTTTACGGGTGTTTTTTGGGACTGTGAGATTACCTTGTGCTTCGCTCAATAACTCAAAAAAGTCATTTTTAATTTTCTGGATTCTTGACAACTGAAAAAAAGAGTTCTGCACGCTGTCAAACTCTCCAGCGGGGTTCATATTAAAGGTCACTCCTACTGTATATGGGGAATGTCTGAGGGACTGAACACTGTTTGGAATAAAAATGTTGGAAGCAGATAAAGCTGCAGACCTTCTCGTTCTGTGTATTTACATCAGTAATTTGCAAGTTTGACAAAATAACTAAAACAAAAAACATTATAAAGTCCATAACAGTACATTTCAGTGCCAGAACCAGATTATTTTTAATAAAAAAATTCATTACAATTGTATTATTTCCCAAAAGCAAGATAAATTAAATTAAAATATTTATGAAAGATGTATTTGTACTGGTCTGTTGAAATCTAATATAATTTACTAAAGGCTGGCTGGTCTAAATTATTGTTCTGTTTACATCAAGGCTTATTACTTGTCATCCATATTTCCCAGCTCTACCATTTCGCTGTATTGAGCAAGAAATGAGCCATGGACTTAATATGCATACACATGCTGAGCCTGGATGGATTTGGTACTTGCTGCCAAGGGCATGCTGGGATATGCTGCAGCCTCCTGAGAAGGAATAAACTGGTAAAGACAGTGTCTGGTAAAGAACGGGCAAAGAGTTATGTGATACTTTATTGATCATAAATCCTCTGTTTTTCTCTGTTTTGTTCTGTTTTTCAGGGTCGAAGCAGCAGCCTGTGAGACCATAACAAAAGAGGTGCATTTGACAGTTCTCTGATCTGACATATGGTTAAAGTTTTGTTAAAGCTGCACCAATAAATATTTTAGTTAGTAAGTGGAGGATAAAAACAGCTAAAAGGAGAGTAAATATTGGACTCCACCAGGTGGCCAGAAACAGGACTCCAAATTAAGCTAATGATGTGTCTCTGTGTCTGCTTTGCCCCCCAGTGGCCAAAAAAATCAGTTAATGCTACTCAAACCATAGACTGTATACAAGAAGTGGACGTAGTCACCATGACATCACCCATTGGTTTGTGGACTGCCGTTTTGAAGCCTTGAGCTCGCGAGCCTTGAGATGGACATCGCCATGTTGTTTTTTTGCAACCAGACGTGACAAAAGAGGGTGGAGTACAACTGAACGCTGAATAAGACATTTTTAGGTGACCAAAATGTTACAATTAACTTTGATGAACTGAAAAGGGTTAAAGTTCTAGGATAAGAACACGGACAACTCCCAGACCGGACAACGCCGTGTTAGTGACCTGTCAATCACAAGGTAGCCACGCACCCTAAAGCATACCCTGCTTTATTGTCTATTTGACTCTAAATGGGACCATAATTTACTAAATGAACATCATGCTGTATTGAAGAAGACTTGAAACTAGTGATTGAGACCATAAACTCATGCTTACAATGTTTACTGAGGTAATAAATCAAGTGAGAAGTAGGCTCATTTTCTCATAGACTTCTATACGATCAGACTTATTTTTGCAACCAGAGAAGTCGCCCCCTGCTGGTTATTAGAAAGAATACAAATTTAAAATACCTTTGCATTGGCTTCACTTTTCAGACACAGAGGCTGCCCAAAGTAGCCTACTCAACTAAACTGCAAGGTTAAAGGAACAGTTTGACATTTGTAAAATATGCTTATTTGCTTTCTTAGTTGGATACAGTAAGAAGATCAATACCACTCTCATATCCGTACGGTAAATATAAAGCTACAGCCAGCAGCCAGTTAGTTTAGCTCAGCATAAAGACTGGAAACAGGGGGCAACAGCTAACCTGGCTCAGTCCAAAGGGAACAGAATCTGCCTACCAAGCACCTCGAAAGCTCACTAATTAACAAGTGCACAAGTGACACTCATCCTTTTTCATTTACTTTTTCATATATTTAGGTAGTATTTAACAGATCATACTTAAAAATCCTCCATACAAGGTCTCTTTTGCTACTTTAACAGGCTTACAGGAGGTGTCACTTACACCTCCAGGGACAGGATGAATTAATAGAACTTTGGCCGGAGATCGTGAGCTAACTTCCTGAACAGATATGAAGAGGTTAGAGAAGCATATTGATATTCATCACTATCCTTCCATTTACTGCTGCTCTGAAATGAAGGAGAACTATGTGAGTGTGAACCACTCACAATGAAAGCTCTGTTGTACAAGACACGTCAGGACAAGATATTCAGCAAAAGAGAATGGGTTAATAAAGACAGATGTTATGGATTCTTTGTGCAATCATATGTAATTTCTACTATAGCTTACTGGCATCACTGCAGTGTTTGATTGTGACACATTAAGAGGGTTACAGATGTTTTAAAAACACACCCTCACATTATCTAATTTACAATGCAGGTGTCAAATGTGATAATTCACATTATCAGATTTACACATCATTACATTACCAGCAGGCAGCAGGTGCAAACACATCCCTAATCATCCACTGGGATGTGAAATGATGTTAATTTGGGAATCTGAAAGACTTTTATTTACACGTAACAGTCACAGCTGCGAATGGGCCCGAACTGAAGTGTCTCCAGTGTGAGACAAGTGGATCAATGTGTCAAGTAGTAGTATTTGTAGCAGTAGAAATACAAGAAGGACGAACTGTGATTGTCTGTGTAGAGACTGTGAGATACACCTCAGAAGTTACAGTAGAAATGCACAGCTATAATAGGGGAGACCGGGGAGCGTTTTGCCACTGCTCAAGGCTAGCCCACACTAAAAGATTTTTCAAATCTTAAGAGATGTCGAAAATGTGAGAGACCCCACACATAACAACATGTTATGTTAAATTCAACAGTTTTGTTCCTGTAGTGTGTTGGGAGCAACGATTTGGCCAAAACACCACACACACTAACTGATTCCATTCATGAACAAGTAGAGTCCTGACTCTCAAAACCGCAAATCTTGCAAAATCCCGCGCAATCAAACGTGACTTAGTGTAAACAAACATAGCGGATGATGGGCAGGAAAAATTAGCGCCGTTAGTTTTTGCTCTAATTTGTACTGAAATTTTACAATGAAAATAAGAAAAGAATATGGATGAGGTCATAGAGACATGTTAAATAAACACCTGTGTTGTCGCCACAAATCAACACGTTGATCCTCCCTTTCTGAGGTCCATCTTTATGCTTCGCGTTTTGCATTAGCCGCAGCCATTACGGGGCGTTATAACAGCGGTTGTTGTCCTTCCCTCTTCAGTCAGCTTGGTTACCAATTGGCTATCGTTCTTTCCTACGTGACTGCGTCATCGGCTGTCCTCAGGGTTCCCCACACAACAGGATATCCGATCATGAATTTTGAACATGTTTAATATTTGTAATTTGAAATTGGTGTGGCCAGGATGGAATTCCGAGCAGATCGGGGGATGTAAAAAACGTTTTTAACTGTGCTTTACTGGCTATCATCGGGGGGCAGGGAATCAGGCCCAAAATCGACTTGATTCTCGTGTAGTGTGTGCCAAGCATCAGTTACAATTCCTCTAATCGTAAGCAATCTTGAGTGATCAGAGGTGTCGATGCAGAGGTTGCATGGGGTGGGCCATCTTGAGAGACCCTCAGCCAGGGCTTTTTTCCAAAGTTGCAAGTGGGCACAGGCCGTCAAAGTGCCAGCTGGTTGGCATACTGTTTGTGCCAAATTGCTGTTTGGCAACAGTTGGTGATGTCTTTATCGAACTAAAACAGCACCTATGAGACACAAACCCAGGCCCAGCCCCTGAATGGGTGGAAAGATGATCTAACAACAGAGGAACATCTACCTGGGGCTCTTGCTGACCACGCACCTCTGCCTAAGAGCAAAAAGGCCGCAGGGGGGAGGGTTGTCAAACCAATAGAAAAACCTATTAAATCCGGACATGTCACTCCTAGCAAGGCTAAATGTTTCTGCTTGCTGCCTCTCTCTGCATCAGTGACAGCTAAAATTTCTTTAACTGCTAAAATTAGTCTCCATTCTACTTCATGATTTCACACAATGACAAGATCATTTCCTGGTTGTCATGACATCCGTGTCAATCATCTCCTCTCCTTGTATGAAGAGAGAAATGTGGATTTTTCTGTTCAAGCTAAGACAGCTTTGCCAGAAATAACACGCTGATACAGATAATGGTGTCAGTGTGTGTGTGTCTGTGTGTATTTCAGATTTCTTTTAATAGAAATCAAATTAAAGAAAGAGCGAGCGTGACAAAACCGATCCAACATGCATATTTTGTAAAAAAATGTATTACACTTTTATCAGGAAAATAATATTCCACCTTTATCATCTTGAAAAAAGCATTCATCAAAAAAAAAGCACAGCAAATAAAAAGTTTATGCACCATTTTTTAAAAATTCACTATTTCACAGAAACATACAAATTTCTTTTCATCCTACAAATAAAGGTATTAGTAAAATAAAATGTATGATTATTGCTAATCATAGACTGTATATAGGTACTGGACATAGACACCGTGTCATCCCCCCATTGGTTTGTGGACTTACGTTTTGAAGCCTTGAGTTTGGCATTTTGGCCGTCGCCATCTTGTTTTTTTTGCAACCAGAAGTGACAAAAGAGGGTGGAGCTAAGTACAACCAAATGCTGACTAACTTTCATGAACTAAAAACGCATTGTGAAAGGGTTAAGGTTCTAAGATGAAAACAGTGAAAACTCCCAGATCGGACAACGCCGTGGTAGCGACCTGTCAATCACAAGGTAGCCACGCCCTAAAGCATACCCTGCTTTATGGTCTATTTGACTCTAAATGGGACCATAATTTACTAAATGAACATCATGCTGTATTGAAGAAGACTTGAAACTAGTGATTGAGACCATAAACTCATGTTTACAATGTTTACTGAAATAATAAATCAAGTGATAAGTAGGGTCATTTTCTCATAGACTTCTATACAATCAGACTTCTTTTTGCAACAAGAGAAGTCGTCCCCTGCTGGCTGTTAGAAAGAATGCAGGTCTAAGGCACTTTTACATTGGCTTCACTTTACAGACACAGAGCCTGACTGTATTGTGCTATTGTAATTAGTTTGTTGGTTCATTAGCTAATAGCTGATAGAAAACAGAAAGTTAAAGCAGCAGTAGGTAGAATTAGAGCAACATTTTTATATAACGGTCACTATATCTAGTGGTAAACTGAAAAAAATCATGTGCCTCTGTGTCCTCCGGTAATGGCATCTGCAAAATTTCACAGACCGGAGGAAAACAACCAATCAGATCTGAGCTGGAGCCTGCCGTCTCTGAGCAGCTGTTAATAACTCGCAAACTCCGATCAAACGGTCAAACTAGGCAGTGCTGATCAAATATGAATCAATCTTCTGTTACTGTAATGTGTATTTCTCGCCTCAAATGTTTTCAGAAACATCTTGTAGTGTACTGTTTAGCTGTACGATGAAAAAGTTTGTGACCCGGCTGCCATGTTGAGATCAGTTGAAGAAATACCAAGCACCGCCCACCAGCCAGAGCACATTTTTCTCATTTTACAGCTAAACATTTTAAGGTGAGAAATAGGCATTACAGTAACAGAATATTGATTCATATTTGATCAGCGCTCCTTTGACCGTTTGATCGGAGTTTGCGAGTGATTGACAGCTGCCTCCATTGAATGAACAGCCAATAGGAACGCTCGCTCTCTCTCTGAAATGACCTGTGATTGGCCAAAGTCAAAACACTTCAATTATAATATGCTGAAAGGTTATTATGGAATTTTTTTGCCCAATGATGCCAAAAACCTTGTGCCTAATGCAGGTTTAATGTGCTAATTTTGGTAATGGATTTATTTATTTTTTATTTTGTGGATCAGACCAATTAAGAAAGCTTATTGGCTAATAATATAATATATTAAAATATAGCTGTTAAAGGGGCCACTCTGCTGCAAAAGTAGGCCTATAGGCTACTTTTATTTGAGGAGGGGTTTGCAGGTTGTCAGTTCAACATCACCCCCCTCCTCTTCCTCCTCTTCCTCCAGCACGTGCTGCGTGCTCGCCCCCCTGAGCCCTCCATCGCGTGTGTTTCGCCATTGGTCTGGGATGATGTCATCCACAGTGGAGACAATAGAGCCCACCTCCCCCGTCACAGTGTCTCCTCACACACACACGCACAGCGGCTCAGAGTGACACACGCTCAGACGTGACGCTCAGCTGAGTTAGCCAAAGCACTGACATGTATTTATTCATCTGCTTCTCTTAAAAACCCGGAGCTGTGCATCTTCTATTCAAGCCAGCTCTTTTTTTTTATTATTATCTTTTTTTATTTATTTTAAAAAAAATACATGAACAAACGAGTCAGGCAGGCAGAGGAAGGTGTTACACATCTGGATCATACCAACGCAGCGGGTCGTGCTACTACAAACATGAGGATCTCTCATTCTGCTGCGCACAAATGATGGAAACACTACGGGAAGGACTGCCACGCTTGATGTAAGTGATGTTTCTTTTTGGTACCGTTACTAGCGATCGGCCTGCAGCCTGTGAGACCCCCATCATCATCATCATCATCAGCAGCAGCAGGCTGTCACAGCACTGCATGTTGGTCAGGTTTTAGCTCATAGCACCGAAAAAAGCGCGTCTCCTCAATGTCTTTCACAGTCAAACTGATGCCACATGTTAAAAACATGTATCAGCATCCACCGCTGCTCGAAGAGGAGGTCAGCAGTTCGGATTGTTTGCCATAATAAGCGTGTATTATTATGTATTATTATTTATGGGATAAAAACTGCAAAGAGCCAAGTATGGAAGAAGAAATAAATCTACACATCCACACTTGATGAGAGTGAGTGAAGGTATAAAGGCCTGCTGGCCACACATCAGCTTTATTTGTCATTAAAGGTTCAAAGAATGTGCAAAAAAAATACGGGGGAATTAGGCAGTGCGCCATCTAGCGACTGTATTTACACAGGAACTGATAGATTTTCCATTACTGGCCCTGCAGAACAGCCTTGTGAACAACAATGCAGATGAAGAATGTAAATATTAATAGCTGCTTTTATTTGCGGTGCTGATGCTGCTGCTGCTGATGATGAGATGCTGCAAAGAGCTGATGAGAGAGATGTGAGCACATTATTTTAAATAAGCATCAGCAAGTGATTTATTGACATGCATGTCATAGTGAAGCCTCTATAGTCTCTGTCAACATTATCAGTTATGCACAGGCAGAACTAAAAGGTGGTGTAAGTAAAATGATGTGATGAAGGAGGGGGACACACAACTGACTGATAAGAGTGATTTTTGGAAGACTCCATTTGGATACGGTGTATTTATGGTTGAAGCTTACAAACATTAACTATGATAAGACTATGGTTAGTGTGAGGCAAGCAGTATAGAGGCACTAACTTCACAAGCAAGACACATACACAGAAAAACCACTGCAGTGCATTTGCAGGAAGACCAAGCAAGCAGTGGAGGGACACACAAACCAGTTTAAAAGCTTAAACCTGCATTAAGCAATATTTATGATTTTAATATGGCTCAGTAAGGTGACAGGGTCACTCGTAGTGTAGTGTAGACTAATCACACAACCCTGCAGCTCACAGCTTGAAGCTGCTTTTAGTTCAGATTTGGGTTTTCTGGTCTGAACTATATAGAGACAGTAGCATTGATTCAATGCTTTCTCCCATATAAAACCATAGGCAGCCATTTCCGGTGACGGTGTAATGTTTCAGTGGAACAATAATTTAATTGACTTTGAACCTCTCAGGAAAGACGCAGTGTATAATCAGATCTTGCAGTCTACATGATTGGTGAAAATGTAGAAAAAGAACTACACAGATTTACTCAGTTCAATGAGTCTATCAGTCTATTGACAATGAAACAAAGGGATTGCTCAGGGAGATGAAATGATTAACTCTGAAAGATATTTATGAAATACTGTATATTCATGAAATATACAGCTATTACGATAGTAATGTGTAAAAGAGGTCAAGATCAAACACAGAGCCAAAGATTTCACTAAAATGATTTTGTGGAGTGACACCATGGCGGCTCAATGAATAGCATTTCCTCCTAACAATAACAAGGTCGAAGCCCTGGTCTTCTCTGTGAGGAGTTTACAATAGGGCTCCAATTAAAGCTTATTTTCTTGATTAATTAGAACTTTAGAAAATAGTGAAAAATGTCCATCATAATACCCCGAGGTCACATTTGCAAAGCCGAGACGACATCTTCAAATGGCTTATTTTGTCCAACCAAAAAGTCCAAACCCAAAGACTTCAGCCGGTTAGACAGTTATCAGGTCATTAAATGGGCGTTATCAGTGGTTGTAAGCCTCATAGATGTGGGTCAGAAGGGGCCAGCTACACCCACGAGTTGGCTTTATCATCGATTCACATGGGCGATGACCGAAAGAAGGAATAAAAGACGACAACAGCGATTGTAGTAATTATGACAGGAGCAAAAGCGGGAGTCAGGGACGGTAGTGTAGACTATGTGAAACTCTTTACGGGGTGAAGGTCGGGGGGGGGGCACAGGACTTTCACCCAGGAGACCGGGGTTCACATCCTGTGTGAAACCAACAATGTGTAGTTGTCTTTGTGTTCACAAGCATTAAGTTTCACTTTTCAAATGTAGTTATATTAAGCCAAAACACAACGTTTTTCCCTAAACTTAACTAAATGGTTTTGTTGCCTAAACCTAAAGTTGTTATGTTTGTGTTCAAAACGTAACCTTTCACTCAGTTTTACGTGTTGGAATTAGGTGTAGTAGGCACCTACTGACCCACATCTATGGTTTTAGTTTACCATGGTGCAAGACACTGAAAGGCGGCTTCACTTATCAATATAGTTGACAGTTAATTTTCTGTCAATCAACTAATTGTTTCAGCTCTAGTTTGCATATTCTAACATTTTCTCTACAGACAGGTCAGGTAGACTAGAAACTCTAAACTGCTTACAGATGTGACTGTGTTTGTTTATGTGGTAGCCCACGGACTGGTGGCCTATCCTGTTTCCCTGCTCCAGTGCATGCTGGCATGGCCTCTGATCGACTCTGAATAGGAGCGAGCAGGTAGAAAGTGGATGAATTATTTGTGGACCGCCCAAGAGAAGTTAAATTATGCGGTGCTTAGAAGCTGAAATTTAAATTAGTCATTTAGCATTTAACCCTAGAATCACTCCCACCATTAATAACGATAATTACATTAAGCGCCCCTTCTTCTAAATGATGATGCTGCAGGCCGACTGTGACAGCCTCAGGGTGTCCTGTGTTGTTGTTGTTTTCATGCACACTCATACTTTCTTGAAGGTTTTCTTCGAGGATATGAATATGGTCTTGCATAATTTTCCAGAGGGGGAATAGAAACAGACTGCAAACTGCAAGCTAACAGATGTTGCTGTTGATTTTTGTTGTTGTTGTTGTTCACGTTGAGCAAGCTTCTGTCCAATAGAATAGCGTCAGATTGTTTTTGGTGTTATTTTTCGGAGGGGAAAGGCCTGCAGGGGACCATATGTTTTGGGGACTCGCTGCTAGACCTGTGCTTGGTCGATCCAATATGTTCCTGGATTCTTACAAAGCAGTAACTCCTTCCCTGGTTCAGATCAAAATACACTCTGAAACAAACATCGATCAAATGCAGAGCGCACAGTGGCTTTCAGTGTGTAATATTAGACCACGTTTGTTCAGCTGTTGTCTCGTCCAATTAATATGAATATGTTTTTTCTGTCTTTTTGACTGTTTGTTTGCAAGATCCAGCTTGTCAGAAAATTACCGATTGGGAGGACATTTGGTTGACAGAAACGCCTTGGCACAAGCAGCAGACTACATTCTGGCGGTGTTCAGATCTGGGATTTCCAATGTCGGCTGATTACATAGCAATCACTAACAACGACAGTGTGCTTTTTAAAATTCTTCAATGATTTTTTAAATATATTCAAAGTGTATGCTTATCTTTATGTGACAGAGAGCTCAAATCCCAACCAACCACAAAACCTTTCTCCAAGCTGCTTTTGTCACTTTCTATTCTTGGAATTCTATTTTAGGATTTAGTCATTTTTTGGATTTCTTATTAAAACTGAGCAGAGGTCTTATTTTTTAACATCACAATGTGCCATTGGCATCATTTTTTAAAAACCATTGTGCTGTTAGAGGTGCTGTGTGTAACTGATTTGCATTGGTTTGCTCCTTGATTCAAATATTTGATTTTTCAACATGTCTAAATTGGGGCATATGCAGGAAATCTGGGCCACCCTGAAAAAAATATCACTCTGCAGCCAAAGTACCACCGATCCCATTTTATCTCCTATAAAATAACGTAATAAAAATGTTGTTTAGCCATGGATGTGTGGGGATTATGATACTGAATGTGCTAAAAGTCAAGTGTCAGTCTCAGTGTAAAATCAGTTTGACTGAATAGTGAAGAGAAAGGCGAGATAACTCACGCTGCCCTCCGATTGGTCAGTTTGCGCAGTTGCTTCCATCACTTTGTGTCCGCTGACTGTGGAGATTAGGTGATGTAATTGTTCTGACTTCCCCTCAGCAGCCTGTAGTGGTGTGAGTTCTGATGAGACAGTGAAACAAAGCAGATTACAATGTGAAAAAAAACCATTTTGCAATGCGCTAACACAGATTAGCAGTAAAGATGTATTTGTCTTTTCAAGTCATTTGGGATTAATGCAGTGTTGTGAAGATGTTGATGATGATTAGAGCCAATGAAAGAATAGGAGCAGCATTTTAGACAAGAAGCAAAGTCAATTTGAAGAATGCTTACTAATCAACTCAAGGCTCATCCCTGTGTGTCATTATTGTGCCATTATCATGGCATTGTTGACAAAACACTTTCATTTGGGCTTCTGAGTCACAACCAAGTCATCACCAGGAAGTTGCGAGTCATTTAAGTAAATCTTACATCATTAGATGTGTGACTTAAGCCTGCGTAGAGTGTGAGTCATAATGACTTACTGTAAGTCCACATTCTCTGTTACAACCCAGATGTATCCTTTTGTTCTTTAACTCCACTTGGTCGGACAATTTAACATTAATTTCACTGTGTTTCTACCTGACACTATCTTCAAATCATTTCAGATTTGTTTTGAGATGTTCCTGCTTCAGATATTAAAGGAGCAGTAGGCATAATATTTTTAGCATCATTGGGCAAAAATTCCACAATAACCTTTCAGCATATTGTAATTCAAGTGTTCTGAGAGAAAACTAGACTTCTGCACCTCCTCATGGCTCTGTTTTCAGGCTTTAAAAAATCTAGCCCATGACAGGAGACTTTGGCCAATCACAGGTCATTTCAGAGAGAGAGAGCGTTCCTATTGGCTGTTCATTCAACGGAGGCAGCTGTCAATCACTCGTGAACTCCGATCAAACGGTCAAACTAGGCAGCGCTGATCAAATATGAATCAATATAACTGTAATGCCTATTTCTCGCCTCAAATGTTTTCAGGAACATTTTGTAGTGTACTGTTTGATGTAAAATGAGAAAGTTTGCTCTAGCTGGTGGGCGGTGCTTGGTATTTCCTCAACTGATCTCAAAATGGCGGCCAGGTCACAAACTTTCTGATTTTATAACTAAACAGTACACTACAAGATGTTTCTGAAAACATTTGAGGCAAGAAATAGGCATTACAGTAACAGAATATTGATTCATATTTGATCAGCAGTGCCTAGTTTGACCGTTTGATCGGAGTTAGCGAGTGATTGACAGCTGCTCAGAGACGGCAAGGCTCCAGCTCGGCTCTGATTGGTCATGATGTTTTTCAGATTATCAGTCTCATGCACTGCTCTCAGGATAGTGACAGTTTTATAAAAATAACTTTTTTTTTAATCATATTTGCTCCAATCTGCCTACTCCAGCTTTCATAATAGAGCATCATTTGTACTATTTTTAAGTACTTGAGAGTTGAAATGGTCGCCGAAAGCTTTGTGAGCACAATCATTAGAGAGCTGCAGTGTGAATATAACTGATTCATTTGTATATAGATAAAGCTGATCATACTTGACACGGTCAGAAACACTTGGCATTCACACAATGAAACACATTAACATGCTTATTACATTCTTGCTGTCGGTAAGTAAATGGCTCGAGTTATGGAGGTTTGGGGTGGAATATCTCATTCAAATGTGATTTGGCAAGCAGACGTCTGTACACGATGCTTTAGTAGTCATTATCATTCATATCATATTTGTGATGGGCACGAGGCGCTTCACTCTCTGCCACCTTTACCCATGTACGACCCAGTCTGCCGCAGTTACAATTAACATTTCCACCCTGGCGGATGTTAAACGGGAGACTCGACACGCTGCTGTAACATCAGTGTCAATGCACACTGGAGGGTATTTGTATTTCTTAGAAGTAGACTTTAACCTCATTTGTGAATTTGGTACTAATTTGAATGCTACCCACAAAGCTTTGGTGGTCAGGCAAATGGATTTAGCAATACATCAGAGAGTCTGTTTTTTTCTGATGTTTGGCTTGTTACATTTTCAGGCCAAATCATGCTCGAGTGTTTAAATCCTGATAAGCTTGATCATTTTCTGCTTCTCTGCTGATTTGTAAATTAGCTTCTTATCTGATATCAACATCCGTGCAGGCCAAGGAAAGTATTTCTATTCATTTGTGAGACCAACATTCACTTTTATTCCCATCATAACATGTGCAATGATTTGTCTAATTCTGCTTTATGTCTCAGCATTACATCTGTAAGTCTGATGGTGCATATTCCTGAAGATTACAAAAACTACCACCGTATGAAAACAAAAAGGGAACAACTTCCATTTATTTTTCGATTTAGTTCCTCATCAATCAAGTGGTCAGGTTAAATTATTCAGTAGAAAACAGACCCACGCGCTCACACAGGTTATTTTCAATCAGCAGGTGGAAACAGCAGCCAGCCTGGCTCTGTCCAAGGTTAAAAAAAACATCTGCCTACCAGCACCTCTAAAGCTCATTAATTAACCTGTTTATCTTGTTTTTTTAATCCATACAAAAGCTGAAATATCAAACCGGCAAGTTGCGGTTTTAACTGCATTGTTCTGACAACGTGTAATTGCGTTATTTAGCCCATCTAGATATGTAATAATCAACAGAATTTTGTAATTTTGTTATTAATTTACCAATTTGGCATACATTTTAAGTGTTATTGGTTTTATTGCGATTCCACAACTGTTTTTGCTGCTTAAAGAGGACCAATTATGCTTTTGTGCCTTTCCTTTAGTGTGTTATATAGTTGTTTTGTGTATGTAAAAGGTCTGCAAAGTTACAAAGCCCAAAGTCCACGTCAAAGGAAGTTACTCTCCCCCACAGAAACACTGCTCCTGAACTGCCTAAAACACCTTGCTTGAAGTCCCACCTTTTATTCTGTAACATGGTGATGTCACCAAGAAACACATTTATATAATACCTGCCCAGCAGCTAGTTTGACACGCCCTAAAACAAAGCTCGTTAGAGTCCCAAGAGTTTTGTTCAATTGAGCAAGCACAACAGACTGGGGCAGCTGACCAATCAGAGAAGACTGGGCTTTTCGGAGGTGGGAAGGGCGGGGCAGCAGCTCAAACAGAGCGTTTCAGACAGAGGGTGAAAAGAGGTGCTGCAACACAGCCGATATAAGAAAAATAACAAGTTTTTTTTAACATTAAAACATGTTAACATGTTCTAATAGAAACCCCATATTAAAAAATATATATATGCACCTGAGAATAAGCCTAATAGTTCCTCTTTAATATATCAATTTGGCATACATTTGAAGTGTTATTGGTTTTATTACAATTCCACAACTGTAGGTGTTGCTGCTTAAGGAAGACAAGGTTACAGTAGAGGCCAGAGACACCTGAGACACACATAACGCCGTCCAGCGCCGTTACATTCCTACATTGGCTTAGCTCTGCGACAGAGCAGGTCAGTAACCCTTGTCAGCCTGCTGACAGCACAAATCCATCAACACTCGTTTTTTACACATTACATGTTGACACGGCGGTCTTCTGCGCAGGAACCCGTTCATTGATTGAACCTTTTCATTGATTTTCAGTCTCATCAGCAGCTCCACAGCAGCTGAGTCTGTGTGTGGGTGTACAATCTCCTGTAGGATCTGTGACACCAACTGTTTGACCCGCACTGCTGTTACAGGTATATTATTGTGAACATCCTAGTGCCTTTCTCCTTCGTGCCCAGTGTCCATCTGTCAGTTAGGTTATGTGATGACTGGATAACCATATATATAGAGAGAGGTGGACCGCCTCCTGTCATTTTGTGCTAAACACAAGCAGATGCAGATTGTCCTCTGACAGAAACGGCCTGCTCATCAGCCTCTGGAAACAAGTAACTCTGATGACTAATTTTCCTGCCATCCACTATCTCGAGATGCCTTTTTTTTTCACTGTGATGAAAAGAAATCTTGTTCATGCAGCAGAGGAAGAGATTCTCTAACTCAAGCAATTTTATAAGCCAGTAATTGAGCTGCACATCTTCACATTACTGCCTTTTGGTTTTTGCTCCGGTGCGGTCCACTCTGCTGCCTGCGTGGGTGTTTGGCAGTCAGGTGCCTTTTGATGAAGGAGCCGCATAAAGCCGGGGCGGGGAGAGGGAACGGTAAGATCGCCATCAATCTTGCACAGCCAGACAACCATCTGTTCCCTAAAAACATCAGCCCCCTCAACAGCTTGTCCCCAAAAACACTCGCTGCACCGCCTCTGCAGCTGAAGATGCACTGTGTGTGCATCAATAAATCTACACTGTACCTGATTACTGAAGTGCACAGTGAGATTCTTTACTATAAGTCATGCACTGTCCTGTCTTGTATGTGACGCTCCATCACTTCATCAGTACACACTGTGTTCTGTTCCTGTCCTCCTTTCAAGACAAAATTAATGACTTCTCAACACGTAAAATGACTCCAACTCTGATGGGATTTTGTTTTATGAAACATTACACAGTTCAGATGCGCTAAGCGAGCAAATTAGAACAATTTATTATATAGCAGGTTTTGCTCAGGTGTTTGGGAAAGAGTTAAATCATCTGGAAAAAAAACATTAGCATGTGTACCGGTGCTCTCCTCTCTCTGGCTTATGCCTGTGACTGTAAAGCTGTTATCTGTATTCTGCTGGTGGGGTAGCAGCGAGCCGAGGGAGGGCGTCATGATCTCCCCCGTAGGCTCATGCAGTTCTCGCTAACAGGAACTGAGTGGCACTCTTCTTCTTTTTTAAAAAAATATTTTCTTTTTATCAGTGGGAGTTTGCGTTTACACTTTCATGTGCTCGAATTCTGAAGCAGCTAACGCGATTGAAAAGCTTAGCATGCGTTAGCCTTTCCCTTAAATATTAATACACACGTAATCATGCGCATACATTTGCATTTGCCTCTCCGCTCCTTGATCCACCCTGCAACATATGTTCTTTCAGCCTAATGTAAGTAGCTAACTCTGTCGAAACTTTCACATCCTCAGCGGCTGTTATGCCTCAGTTCTTTTGAAAGGAGCTCATAACTTATTCACTTAACTGTAAACTTCTGAAGTCATATATGCCTAGCAAATATATTATACAATGTCACATACGGATATGAGTCGTCTGGTGTATAATATTGTTCAAAGGAATGAGTTATGTCTTAAAGAGGACCTATTATGCTTATTTTCAGGTGCATACTTGTATGTTGGGTTGCTACTAGAAAATGTTTTCATGCTTTAATGTTCAAAAAATGCTTTATTTTTCTCATACCAGCTGTGCTGCAATACTACTTTTCACCTATCTGAAACGAAAACGCTCTGTTTGAGCTCCTGACCCCGCCTCCCTAATAGCCAAGTCGGCTCTGATTGGTCAGCTGGACCACTGTTGTGATTGGTCAACTGAAAACAAACTTGTCGGACTCTGCTCCAGCTCCGCTCTAACTAGCTTTGTTTGAGGGCGTTCTAAACTAGCCGCTAGGCAGGTATTATGTAAATGTGTTACTTGGTGACATCACCATGTAATGGAAGAAAAGGCAGGACTTTAAGCAAGGAGTTTCAAGCAGTTCAGGAGAAGTGTTTCTATGGGGGGAGAGAAACTCCCTTTGGCGTGGACATTGGTGCAGACTTTTACAACTGTAAACTATACACACACTAAAGGAAAGGGAAAAAGCTCAAAAGCACAATATGTCCTCTTTAAGTATGAACACACATAGGTTTAGGAGTTTATTATTGTGCTGGGTTGTAGCCTGGCTGTTGTCAACAATATTACAGTTATACATCACAGATTGTCTGACGGCCCCGGACTCAATTTTGGCCATCAAACTGACCAGAGTTCCCTTTTCTCTCTGTTGTGTGTTAGATTGGCTGCCACCTCAGTTCTGGGATCTTGTAACTGAAGCTATTAACAAGGGGGCAATAATGAAAACGATGCAATGTACACACTTTGTACACTTTGTTCTGTTTGGCTGCAACTGTAAAGTGAAGCAGATTGAGGCGGCTCATTTTTGAAAGACAATCACTGCAAACACACGTAACAGCCCTCAGCATGTGCTGTATATTGGCAGAAGCTTACAGCCTTTTATCAGATTCCATTAATGCGTTAGAGAGACCAACCAACTGGAGGGATTTCACATGAACACAGTTAATTAAACACGATTTTAATTAACCTCTAATCAAAAAGACACACATTTTATAGGTGGATCCTGTCACTAGCTGCCCTCAGGCCTAGATAACAAATGCACAGAGATGACAGGATATTTGAATTCACAACAGTACTTGTCTTGTTCTGTCCAAATTTTAATTGTCTTAAACCAAAAGTCCTGCAAAACCAGATCAACTGACAAGATCAGATGAAGTACTCAAATACTTTACTTAAAGGGGAACTACACCACCCAAATTAAGAATTCCAGTATGATATTTCCACGGCCTAGTAAAGTTCAATCAATATTTGTGAACATGAGCTACTCTCTCTCAAAGCCAGAAACCAGAGAAGGAAGTTTCAAACTTGTGATGTCATAGGGTATAAAGTGTGGCGCTGCTCCATAGACAATGAATTGGAGACTGATTTTATGGACCCACAGAATGTTTTTATACTCATGTATGAGCTTTATTCTATTGTAGTGATCTCAGTTGTGAAACAGAAAATGTTCCCATATACTCAGAACATTACCCTGGGTGCTCTCAGTTTCATCTATAACATCTCTCCCAATTCATTGTCTATGGAGCAGCTCCAGACTTTATACCCTATGATGTCACAAATTTGAGTTATAGCAGCCTAGTTTTGGGATCTGGGAGAGAGTTGTTCATGTTTATATTTTTGTACTGTCTTAGACCATAGGAATAACATGTATGAATCTTGAAAATGGGCGTTTTTGCCCTTTAAGTAAAAGTACTAATACAACAATGTAAAACTCCTTAATTCAAAATCCTACTTAAGTAAAGGTACAACAGTATTAAGTGCAAGTGTACTTAAAGTGCTAAATGCGAGATTGGTATCATTTCTATTGCCTCTGCACGATTGTCAACATGGTGACGGTTGAGCCGGTGGCTTGCAGCAAACGGCGCTAACGGTGAAAACAACAGCAAGTCTGCTGAGAGAGCAAATAGTGTTAACCTGAGGGGGAACAGGAGGGTGGGTGCTACGCTTCCACAATGGCGACGTCGGTAGGGACGACGTTATCAGTTGTAACAGTGGGGTGGGTTCACATGCACTAACATGCAGTAAAAGCACACACAGAGCACAGAGAATCTCGGATTATAACACACACAGAGGGAGAGTGACTTCTCTCTCTGCTCAGGTAGACATTACTCCACTATAACTTTACATAACAAATAGTTGTTTGGTGCTATATTAATGCTCTGGATATATAGAGCATTAAAAGTGAATTACTCATTCTACAGAAAACTGTCCCCTGTGACTGATATTTTATTATAAATTATATTAGATTGTTAGATAGTTAATACCAATGCACCCATGTGTACTAGAAAGAGCATTTAGCTAGTCAATAGTCGGGTCCCCTCTAAAGGGTCATAAAACAAACTGTGACAATTAGTGAGACAAGAAAGAGGGGAGAAAAAAGTTGTATACACAATATATTTTAATGTTTTGGACTTTTCTCTAATTGCTTTTTGTGAAATACTGGATAATTTGAACGGAGAAGATTAGAAGGGAAATATCTCTTTGGTGGCACTTCTAACAACTCACACATACATCTGAAATGAGACAAAGTACCCCAACCAGACAGACTGTTTTTTGTGTTTCATAAATATTTTCTCAGTAAAATCTTAATCTGAAAAGTAACTCATAACTCTGGCTGTCATATAAATGTAGCGGGGTAAAAAGCACAGATGAGCAGACACGACACAGGCACCAGACTATTTCTGTCTTTAACAATGAAGCATATGAACACGAAAAAATATGCAAATAAAAAAACACTTTTCTTTTTTTTTTTTTTTACAATTTCTTAGATTTAACTGAAACGTCAATGTCAACGGTTCCAGATGACAAAGTAGATAGTTGTAATCCTTGTCTTCCCATTTAAATCCTGTTGCAAATTGACTGTAGTAATGCTGCCAACACCGAAACTTTTATTGTCACAGTAATTAGCCCATCAGATGGTGTGGTGTTTCTAGAGTAATGCTTCACTATAGTCTGTATTGCATTATATTTCATTCTTGCTGTGAAGTGTCAACATATGGCAGTGAAATTTCAAGAGGCATCACTTTGTTTTAGTATTTTACATCTCTCTCTCTCTGTGTCTGCTGAAGCTGTGACTATGAGTGAGTGAAAAGGCCACTGGCCAGCCTGCAGTTTACAGTGTGTGAGAGAAAAGTGATCAGAGTGATAGTGACTTCCACCATGATAAAACTGGGTCAATGTAACCCCCACCCCCTCCACCACAGGCAAGGCTGAAAAAGGGGAAAAAAGATGAGGATACCATCACCAGACTCTGTGCGTGGATATAAGCATGGGGACACTGGAGCGTGGTTTGCTTTCTCCATGGGTCGGTATCAGTGTTGTGTTGGGACTGAAGGCATCCCCAGATTATTTTGACGTGTTCCTGCCTCCCCTGTAATCCTGTGGTTTTACAGTGTCACGTTATAACCTGTCCCCCTGTATTTTCTCTCTACCCGCTTTGTTCCTGTCAGCCAGTGTTGTCCTCAGTATCTGTTCCTCAGTCCCCCTTTTAACGTTTTGGTCTTCCACTGCCTGAGAGATTCTCGATAAATATGGCTTGAAGGGATAACGGTTAAAATGAAAATCCACCTTAGAGAACACTGTTTTAAATGTATGTTGCATTACAGGCTAGTTGGTTGTTTGGTGGCCAATCTGAACAATATTATGTGAGGTTGGTAAGTCTCCACTTCATCTATTGTGGAGTTAAAAGGGTGGCTTTATCTAAATGACAAAAAAAAAAAGATTTTCCCACTTACCCTAGTGGTATTTAGCCATGCACATGGATTCTGTTTTACTTGACCAGGTTTTGAGATATTTATCTCTGAAACGTCTGCCTCCATCCCAATGCTAGACATCACTAGGAGTGCATGACAAAATATGTTTTGTAACGGGAGTAAAATTAAATACAATTTTAGAACAATGAAGAATCTGTGGCCATGCTAGTGGCTCTATAAGGCTGTATTTAGGCACAGCTGTGCTTGAGCTGAATGCTAAAGTCAGCATACTAGCATGCTCACAATGACAGTGTTGATGTTAAGCTGGTATATGTTTACCATGTTCACCATCTAAGTTTTGCATGTTAGCGTGCTGACATTTACACTAAATACAGAGTACAACTGAGGCTGATGGGAATATCAGTTTTGCAAGTATAACGACAAAGCTGCTATTGAGCTGAAGATGACGCTAAATGAAAAGTTAAAGGATCATCAAAATATTACATTTCATCCCAGGGGGACATAAATCCAATAGTTTTCAAGATGTTTCACTAAAAAAAAAAATGTCAACCTCATGATGGCGCTAGAGGAAAAGTCAGGGAATCACCAAGTCATTAGGATTCATCCTCTGGGGACCAAATTGTCATGGCAACCCATGGATTAGTTATTGGGGTACTTCCGTCAGGACCAAAGTGGTGGACTGACAGACAGACAACTTTCCTTTCTCTAGAGCCGTGCCACTAGCATGGCTAAAATATGCCCTTTTTGTAATGTGACCTGACACTTGAATTTTAAATTTAGTACAATTTTCAGTGATCTAAAACATCAAAGGTAAGCCTCAAGTTTTTGGTGTCAGCCCATTGCGATCAAAGAGCAGGTGCTTCTTTCTAGACTCATCAGTCTACAGCAACGTCTTACAATCACACGGGGAGAAATCCATCGAACACGAGGCAGGGATACAAATAGCCTCGACAGACTAGAGCTGCATCTCATTTCAGCATTTTTCGCCTCCTCGACTCCTCGCTCCTCGATCCTCCGGCTGTGACCCGGAAATCGATCTCAGTCCTCCATCTTGAAGGACGTCCCAATTCATAAAATGCGCATCGAGGAGCGAGGATCGAGGAGCGAGGAGGCTTGCTGGAGGAGCTATGAGCGAGGATACACCAGTGCATCCTCCAGTGTTTCCTGCACGGAAGTTTATCACCGACCGACACGCCCCCTTATTGGATATCAGTTATTGATTGGACGCTGCGCCCGATCAGACTGATCAGATACATCAACATCACTAGAGTTTCATACCAGAGTGAAGACGGATCACAGATTAACAGTTTTATATTTTAGTTGTCTTCTGATTCACCGTCTAGTTATAACCTGTGTTAACTGTAGGTGTGAACAGCAGACGGACCATGTTGATGGTGAAGTGTTCCAGCAGCAGAAGGACCTGCAGTCTCTCTGCTTCACACACCGTCACTGAAGGAGTCTGACACTGAGAGGGGTTTATAAAAGCTGACAATGAACAAACTTAAAATAACTTTCTTCATTTATTAGAAAGAGTTTTCTTTTGATGATCTGTTATTTCACTCATTCACTTTTATTAAGTATCCAGTTAAAGTCAGAGAGAGAAGGAGAGTCTGTCTTTTATACCTTTTACATAATTTATCCTCATTTCCATTCAGTCACATGAGGCTGATAATTCCTGAGCGTCGGGTTTGATATGAGTTATATCATTTCACTTTCCCCTCAAACATTCAGACTAATACATAACTTCTACTGTCAGAATATAAATTAATACAGACGCTAATAATGAATAAATAATATAAAGATATTGTGCCAGTAGAGATGGTTCCTGGTTCTCTAAGCAGGACTCAGTCCACAGTAGAAATACAGACTGCAGCTGTTATTCATGTGCAGGTGTTTGTTAAACAGGTAACAGGCTACAGAGAGGAAACACTGCTGCTCTGATAACTCTGTTTCTTTATTACTATTAGATCAGTTCAGACATAAACAGCTGTTGACAAACTGCACACTTGTCATGTCTGCAGTAAAATGCATCACTTTTCTTTTCAGCCGGGAAATCTCACACTCTCCTTCAAACAGAATTCTGTACTTTGTCAGTCTCAGCTGTGCTTCGAACTCAATGCAAACATATCAATGCTAACATCCTCTCAACAAACAAGTATTGCCACCCCTACAGCAACTGTGGCAAAAACTAAATTAAAGTACTTCATCAACCAAGCAACTCCTGGGTGCACTGATTGATTGTATTTAACAGTTTGTGTGTATCAGAGGGTGGATTTTTACTTTTAACGACAATAATTTTTCATCTTAACGTTGAGAGCAGCCTTATAATGAATGTACCGAATTAATATAAAAATGTAAAGGCTAAAGTCCTGTAGTAACTGTACCAACCTGTTATTAATAACATTAATCATAAGGGCGATTTAAGGATACAAAGAAAAAACTTCCATAGCCTACAAAGGGCATATTTATAAGCTACATTCAGTTAATCTCTTTTTGCTGTGTCATGGTGAGAAAGCTTTCTCTCCAGCTGAGTCGTATTATTGTGTGCGTGGTGACCTTCTGTTTATACCATGGCCTGGACAAATGCTCATTTCTAATTGGCCCAAAGGATTCAGCTAATTTAGTTTATCCAGAGGCAGGATGAACAGGCCAGATGTCTGGGAGCAGGAAATGTTTCATTTCAGGTAATCGTATGGTTCTCAAGCATAAAACAGTCTTTAAAGTGAAGATTCCCACTGAGCCATCAGCTATTTTTGAGAGTCGACGTGTTGTTTTTCACTGCAAAGACAGCAGTGCAAGACAATCTTTGTCAATTTGAAGTAGTGCATCAACATAAACTGAACACTTCACAGAAGCATTCACATACTCGTAGTTTTAAAACCTCTACATCGAGAGCAGTGAACACGTACAGTGCAGCTGTGTTTTACGGCATATTCAGCTATTTTTACCATCAGCCTTGGCTTATTATTTCATGTGACTGAATGTGTCTTGTCAAGAATGAGGACTCATCAGAGGGATGAAGGTTGTTGCGGCTCATTTGATGCAGCTTTTGTGACTGAGCTTTTAAGAAGCCTCACCGCCATCAGGATTAGCTAGGATTATTTGCTGCTAACAGCAAACAGGTACACACTCTCGCACTTTTGGATTTGGGATTTTATGCCCTAATGGTAATGATATTGGTGGGAAAAAGTTGAATGTCAAAGTCCTACAAATATAGATGAGCATTAAATGTCTGGCAAGTGGCGATGGTATAAGCAGGTAACAGAGTGTGATGTGCATGTTGAAATGGATTTGGTAAACGCAATCACTGCAGTGTTATCCATTCAAATCAAACATGCACCTCGGTGGGTTTCCTTTTTATACAACTTCTCCTTTCATTTGCAGCAAATGTGAAAGGAAATATGTGTGACATGTTTATGGTGAGAACTGAGATTGTTGGAATTCGGTTTTGTATTTGTTCTTGGTGTGTTTTGCAAAAGACACCTTAGAGATGGCTTACAAAAATATGCAAAACAAAAAAAAATCTATTCTTGTTGTCAACATGTGCTGCTGTGGATTTGGGGTTTTACTTTACATTTCACAAATAATTTACCTTTATTCTTTTTTAATTTAATTACACAGTATTGTAACATACTATATATCAAAATTATGAATTGTATCATAAATATTTCATAGCAATATTCATAATTTTGCATCAGCATGTGCTGTTTTGTGTCTGAACAGATGGAATGTAAAGTGCGCCCCAACATTTCCAGTGTTTGAGAAATTACAATAATTTCCTGACTTGTCTCTTTCTGTCTCTCTCTCCATCTTCACTGGACAGCTTTGCATAAACCCAGATGCCTCCCCTCCCTCTTGATGAGCGCATAGTGGTCATTCAGCGCCCTAAACACATAGGCCTATGTGAGGCTTCCCCGCAAACCATCCCGCAGCACTCCTCTCAAATATCAGCCACTTCCAATGGACACCCTCCTCATCTCCATCCTTCGCAGTGCCATTTCTATCCACCCGTCTGTAAATCTCTGACTCTGGAATGCAAGCGCAGACCCTCTCGTGTGCAGAAATTCAAGAGCGACCAACCTGTCATCCCAGCAGCAGGTGTCCGACACATCCCTAGCCACTGCCACAGCAATGGCACAGTAACCCTCGGCCCACGGCTGCCCTCCCACACACATACTATCGATATCCGGGTGACGGTGGACAAAGGAGGTCGGGGAGGAGGAATCAGCAACTCGTTGGGGCGCAGCGGAACTTTAAAAGGTGGCAGAGGGAAATGTGTCGCTTCACAGTTGGATCAAGGACAATGTGAGAAGAGAACTGGAACTGCAGGGAGGCCAGGTGGTGCCGAACACAAGTCACAGCGAAGTCGCCATAGTCAGCTGTCATCTTCCCCCGGAGGCATCCTACAATTCGTCCCAGCTCAGGCGCAACAGCAGAGGTTCAGGAGTGAAAAGGAAAACACTAGTATTCTTAACAGAAGCAACCAGGAATTTCCCTCTCTAGGTCCCAAGAAGAATTCCAAACTGGGAACTGTCCATCAAAGCCACAACAGTCACAGTCTGCCCTACCACCAAAACTCCGTCCCTGTACCCCATGCAGCCATCCTAAACTCCAACTATCCGTCACCCCCTCCCTCCCAACCCACCCATGTCCCAGTCCCATTTCAGCAACTCAGCCAGCCTCACCCGTCCCGCACCAGGGATCTCCGCCCTCACATCCTTCATGGTCTTTCCCTCTCCCCCTGCTCCTCCCACGCTGGAGCGTTCCCCAGCCCTGACCATACCTGCACCATCGACTGCACCCACCCGTTCAGTTGTGGCTGCTGGAGGTTGGTAAGATGCAGAGGGTGTAAGGGGCACACTGCCAGCTGCCAAAGAGGTGGAGGAAGCTCTTCTACCTCGTTCTCCTGTGTTCATAATGTCGGAACAGTGAAGAGAGGAGGCAAAGAAATGGGCCTGAGAAATCTGGGTGGGTGTCTCTCCACCGCCTCCACCTCCAACACCTCCTCTTCTAACAGCACTGTGTCTGACTGCCGAGCAAGCTTGTTCAAACCTCTCCGCTGTGCCTCCTGCTCCGGTGAGGCCGGAAACTTCGAGAGTCCTGCTATCCTTCGTAAAAGACTGGTAGGGGGATGCCTGCCCTGTACCCCGCTGTCCTCCTCGGCCCCTCTCCGGGCGATACAGAGCTGCGTCACAGGCTGCAACCCAAAAGCCTCTCAGACGGGCAGCTCCACCTGCAGCTACTGCAGCAGCGACCCCATAGTGGTGACATTTAACCCCCGCAGAGGCAAACCGCCAGGAAGAGGCGTTGGAGGAGCTCATCCGATGGGTATGTTCCAAGCTGATGATGATGACTACAGCGTGCGTACTATCTGGCCTGAAGAACTAGCCAAGAAGATGACCCACTCTAAAGCCCAAAAGAATCACTGTGCTGGGATGGGAGTAGGAGTCGGGAAGACCTGTGCGACCCAGGCCCAAAATGGCAGTAACGGAACAGGCCTTCTCCTGGACTGTCAAAACCTCCAGGAATACGCGCAGTCTCAGCATACAGACCGTGCTGGCCGACGGCGGCTTCAGCAGGGGAAAATGGCTGCCCTTGATTTTATGGGCCGTAGGTCAGGATCTGGGTACGACGAAGGCCGGAACTCGCTGAAGAGGCTCTTGAATAAAGGCGAAGACGGTACTGAGCAAGACGGAGATGCACCATATCCACGTTCCCCCTCTCCCCGCTCTGCCTCTCCACCGTCACCTGTGTCCTTCTCGCCTCCACCGTCCGCCCCTACCACACTCATCAAACCCAAACCCTGGCAGAGAGAAAGGGAGGGAGGACATTCCCTGCCAACGGCTCAGTCACTTCACCTGGCCCTCAACTCCCTGAATAGAGAGCAAGACGAGGAGAACAACAGAAGTAAGAATATCTTACAATACACCTTAAGTGCAAGTGGTACATTTGACATAATATCTATGAAGTAACTCAATTTCCACTGCAATCACTGACATAAAGCTGGGTCATATCGGGCTGAAGGCCATTTAGCAGTATTTTTCCATTATATACTGCAGATGTTCATCAAGAAATCCCTGTTGGTTAGTTTTTAGTTAGAGATGTGCAACCTGTCAGTGTTTGGCATATGCTGTCATGATTCTGAGCCCGTTTCCCTTGACGTGTTAAATAATTTGCTGTGTTGTTAACAGATGCAAGCACATTTGGGAACATCTTTGGATCTCAGCAAGTTGTTCCATTTAAGTTTTAAAATAATGAAAGTGACAAACCAGGCCTCTTTTATAGCCAATACATACGGCTAATTAGCGTTCACACTAATATGACCCACTTTTAAATCAGTGATTTCATTGGTTTTGTTTGTCAGTTGGTCACCCTGTAAATTTTTTCTCTCTGTCTCGTCTTCCTCCAGTGCACCTTTCTCTGCCGCTCTCGTCTTCTTTGCCGGCTTCTCTGTCCGATGAGACCGCGATGACTCCTGATGCGGAGAATGCCGTGGTCAGTCCCATCCTGCCCTTCCTGTTTCTGGGGAACGAGAGAGACGCCCAGGACCTGGACCTGCTGCTGCGCCTCAACATCGGCTACGTGGTCAACGTGACCACACACCTGCCCCTCTACCACGTCAACTCTGGACTGCGCTACAAAAGGCTGCCAGCCACCGATAACAGCAAGCAAAACCTTCGACAATACTTTGAGGAGGTTTTTGAGTTCATTGGTGAGAGATATATGGTTGTATTTTTGAGTTTTTTTTGACAAATTCTACTCAAAAAAAGAGAAAGAATGCTTTGATCTGTAATCTGATCAACTTTTATACAAATATCAAATATCAACAGTTAGTTTATTTCCTTTCAAAGCTGTGGCACTGACTATTACGTTACTGTCCCTGAAGTGAATTCCTGACCAAACTCACGCCACCCACACTGTGGTAGAAGAGATTCACCTTCAGACAAGCTTCTTTAGTGACTGGAAGAACTTTGTTGTATTTGTCAAAAAAGGTGGTATATGGAATGAAATGTTGAGAACTATCGGAGAATGCCAGTTCAGAAGACAGTCAGTGATGTTTTACAAATAGGAACATGTTGCCATCCTACATTTTGGTTCTAAACTGGCTATTTAGGATGTAATGATACCTGTCGTAGGGCTTGCAAGATTTATGTTTCTTGTAAGGGGAAATGGAAAAGGAAAATTTGCCACCTTTTATGTGGATGTCCAATCAGTGCTGATTGTAAATGTAGTCCACTGAAGAAGTAGATTCCCCAGTGCGTGCCATATTTATTTTTAGAAAGCTGATTTCTCAACCCCGTCTTGGTTAGTTGCTCCACAGTTACGACAATCAGCAACTCTGGTTTGGTCGAAATAAATCCTTAATTCACAGAGTAAGATGTGAAAATACGCCGGCTCTCCATATTGCCGGCTTCTACAATGACAAAAATCGCCCCAAAATCAACCTCTGCTGGTCTCAGTTGTTTTCGGAATCCTGAAGAAAGTCTCCAGCACACCTCTGTCCCAGTGAGGAGTAAAACTTTAATACATAGTAACGCACACACGGCTCGGTCTCTCAGGGGTGTGGTCGGCGACAGCATCCAACAAAAACTGCCCACGCTGACATTCGTTACAGCGGAATGATTCTGTTTCTGTTGGCATCGGTTTGAGCAAAGTCTCCATCAGTCGGTATTAGCTTCCGGCAGCTCGGGTTCTGGAGGGTCCCTGCCGGCCATATCCTCTCCGCTGCAGCTGCAGCCTCAAGCGGCATCTCTCCGGCTGAATATGGCTACATAAGAGTCTGTAAAATGTACACTGTAAAAAAATCCTCGTCCTTTACATCCTCTGCACTCATATTTTGGGACGCCATTTATGCTGTTGGAAACTTAATACAAGCGAAGAGGGCAAGCACGTTTTCGAGAGCGCGAAAGATGAAGTAGCACTCTTCCTTGCCTCCAACGACATCACTGTCACAATTTTGCAGCTGCGCCCCAGAGACACGGAGAACATTGCTAAGAACTGAAGGCGTTTTTCACACTATACATCCCTAACTCAAATAGATAGAGTTAAGGTTGAAAATCTGCGAATTTTCCTTTTTAATGACAGTAATGATACTTTCTTTATTCACAGATACTCACAGCTGGCCAGCATGCAATGTAAAGCCAGTTTTTGCTTCTTTAATACAGAAAATTGAGCTCATCTGTTTTATTGTTCTCATCCACAGAGGAGGCATATCAGAGTGGACAGGGAGTGTTGGTCCACTGCCAGGCAGGCGTGTCCCGTTCTGCGACCATCGTCATCGCCTACCTTATGAAGCACACCCTCATGACAATGACAGATGCCTACAAATACGTGCGGAGCCGTCGTCCAGTGGTGTCCCCGAATCTAAACTTCATGGGCCAGCTATTGGAGTTCGAGAGGGACCTCAACTCCGGGGTGACTCCTCGTATCCTGATGCCTAAACTTAACGGCGTGGAGACGCAGGTGTGAGGAAGGTCAGGAGCGTGTAGAGGTTACTGCAGGTAACGAAGAGATTAAAGCGGCACTGATACCCGTCAGAGAAAGAGTGCAGCACATTTTGGAACAGAGACACGATGAGAAATATTACAATTGGAAAACGGTGGTGTGTTTGGCAGTTAGTGCACTTTTAATACTGTGAAACATGAGACAAAAGACTGGATGCTTCATTTGTTTAAGTAGTAACTCTTAGACAACATGATCATCGTCCAGTATACTGTTTATAAGATAATGTGCCAATATTTTGTATAGACCTAACATCGCTCTCAGATATCTCATTTCTTTTTTTTCTGATGCCTCTTCCTTTTTTGTTCCCATCATTTACAATCACAACCACACACGGAAATACAATGACTTTGTGGCCATTAATCATAAATGCATGCAGAACGGGTACGCAAACATGGAAAAAGGTTCACTGATGATGTCCTACTTCATCTACAAAATCCCTCTGATGTTTCCACCACATGTAGCAACACACAGGTTATTACAACGCACTTTACTTCCAATGCATTTGCTTCATTATCATCAACTGAATTGTCACAAAGACGAGAAGAATTCATCACACAGACCTCAGTCACTGTATTTGGTTAATATTATCATGTATATGGGTTTTTGTTCCTATTTGGAAACTGTGCAATAGAGCGGCACGGGCCGAGTAGCAACGTGAGTAGCATTAACCTGGGAAACTTTTCGCAAAAGGGACAAACAGCTCATGGAAATGTGTAAGAATGGTTTTATTTCAGTGAAGCGGCCTGTATATTAGCAAAGAAAAAGCATTGCAAGATGGACATAATGCTGTGCACTCACAGGGCTGGAGTGACAATACAACACTGTGTTAACGTGTGGGAATAAAAACTACATTTTAATATGCAGGTTATTCCACTGAAATAAGCTCATTATACACACATTTACTGCCGAGCTTTAACCACAACTCAGAGATTTCTTTATGCACATTATGATTCACATTAAATCCAACCGGATGTGTGGGTTGGCGGTTTTTATCCTGCAGTAATAATGTGCTTTAAAACAACAGACCTTCTCCAACTGTGCGGTATTGATTTCGTGGTTAATTCATAAAAGAAATGCATTATTTTAATTAATTTCTTATGACGTAAAAAACGTTCTTGTTTGGTGTTTAGCATGAAACAGTTCTGTCATGGTGCACGGACAGATATTTCTATAAATATAAAAAGCACATGGTAGTTTGATTTATAGGAGATGACACAGTAACAGTAAAGACGAAACATTTAACATCCTGCTTAACCTGTCTATTCAGGAACATGGAGCCAAACTACTTATTATGTGTTATAGTGAAAGAAACTTTTATTTTGTAACTCTTGATTTCTGATTTCTGATTTGTTTTAACATTATAAGTGTTATTTCCCACAGTAGCAGAAAGGGACTGACAACCAAGAACCACTTTGAAATATGTATAGTTTCAAATCGTACACTACCTTACCTAAGTCATGAAAATTCTTAAAGCCAAACCTACTTTACATTTAGTTATTTTAATACTTTTGTGAAAGAGTAAAAAAAAAAAAACATCACAGTTTTTTTTAATATATGATGTCTGATAGCTGATTAGTTGATGTCTGATATTCCCTAACTGTTCTTTTGCCTTATTGTCCTTACTGAACTTCTTAACTGTGTCCCTCGTGACTATGCATTGCTTTTATTATGAAGGCTTTGGTTTGATTGACTGTGAACTCTTCCACAGTATTGTTAAGGTCGAGGCCTGAGTCCTATTCAATACACGCACAGCCAATCTGCACAATCAATCTTCTGGTTTAAGGTTAAAGCAAAACATTACTAGCCATAGGAGGATATGAAAAAAGGAAATTTTTAAGGAGGACCAATTATGCTTTTGTGCTTTTTTTCCTTTCCTATAGTGTGTTATATAATTTAGTTTTTTGTGCATGTAAAAGGTCTGCAAAGTTACAAAGGGTGTAACCGCCTACTCTTCCGTAACGTAGTGATGTCACCAAGTAACACATTTGCATAATACCTTCTTACTGGCAAATTTGGCGCGCCCTCAACAAAGCTAGTTAGAGCGGAGCTGGAGCGGAGTCCGAAGAGTTGGGTTCAGTTGACCAATCACTACCGAGTGGGCCAGCTGACCAATCAGAGCAGACTGGGCTTTTTTTGGGGGGGGGGGCGGAGCTCAAACAGAGCATTTCAGACAGAGGGTGAAAAGCCGGTATGAGAAAAATAAAGCGTTTTTTTTTACATTAAGCATGTAGAAACCCTTAAAGTAAAGTATGCACCCAAAAATGAGCATAATAGGTCCTCTTTAAAATCTTATTATTATAAAACAGCTCAAAACTTTGGCTCATAAATCAACTATAATGTATGAAGTCAATGCAGATTGACACTTCAACTTGGGGCTGTAAACGGCGTGAAACAATGTGACACAAACTGCAGTTTATCCAGCTTTTCAAAGCGTCATAGCTTCCTGTTAAAACTCCATATTACATCAGTTCATTCACTCTATGGGAAGAATCAGTGATTAATGGAGAACTGGTGTTTTCTAATCTGGTAGCTAAGGATCAGAATTATTTTGCACATTTTTTAAACTGATGCCATACACAATTTTTTGATAACATGCTGTTAATATATACAGTAATTTATGACTTAAGCATTTGCAAAAGAAATACTTGTAAAGAAAGATTGAGGTGTGGGAAGAGGGGAGACTTGTGTTCCTTATTATTTAATTTATTAGTGTTCTTTTCTCTTAGATAGAGGCAATAAATAGTTGTGCAGTCTGACAAGGACGCACTCTGATAGTCCAGGGATTCGGCACACATAAATTATTGATTAAAGCTGACTTGAAAACACATTGGATTTAAGAGGGAAGGTTCACCTTGTGTGTCCATAAAAACCCAAACAAATCAAAATCTGAGTGACTGAATATAAACTTTTACACCTAAGTTAAGAGTTCACAAGCTTTGTTAGTGTTTTTGTAGTATTTAAAAAAATATTCCAGTTGCCCCTTTTCCAGATTTCAACTAAACGCCCTGTCCCTAGTTTCTACAACCAAAATGCCTTCAGTTTAGCCTTGTGTAATCTGGTCCTCCCTTGTTGTCATTATATGAATTTGTAAAATTATCCTGAATTTTGCTCGTTGGATTTATTTTCTGTCGAAGTGACTTTGATATAGGCTATATATTTTTCTACAGTCAAACTTCTTCATCGTGTTAGGGCATTTACTGCAACTGTGTAGCTACAGTTTTTTTTTACATGAATCTTTGTTTTGTATGAAAGCCTGTTAGGACAGAACGCCATCTTCCAACTCTGCCGTGACAATGAGGATCTTGAGGCGTGCTGTGCGTTGCAGTATTACGGTTTCACTGTTATCAGACCTCAGTTAACGTGGGTCAACATACCGCATTCCTGTTTTTACCTCTCGCCTTTATTTCAGCTGGAGAGACTTCAACCAAACAAGCTGTTCACTCCTCCGGTCTCTCCGGCTTAGCTCGCAGTAGGTGTAGCGTTAACCTTTGAAGAGGGCCTGTTGCTATCTCCTCCTTGATTTTTTTATACGGACTTTATATGCAAAATGGCTGTCGAAGCAATTTCTTTAATTCCAGGCTGTATGGACTTGCTGAGCAGTTGAGTCAGTGCTGACCTCAGACGTTTGTACTCGAGAGACACATCGAAGGAAACATTTTCTCTTTAATTCATATAAACCGAAGGGCCAGTGTCTCTGTGAGTGTCAGTGTGTGTAAAAAAAAAAAAAATCTTCCGTTTGTGTTTTGCACTTGAAAAGAGGAAAGTTGTTACAGTGTGTATGATAAGGTTTTGAGAACATTGTATATCCGTGCATTGCTTATTTGTGGGGACTTAATTATTCCTGTTTGTACTTTATTGCTCATTTTTAAACATTGTGTTATTTCCTGTACCAAATATTGAATTCAAGGATTCATTGGACTGATGATGATGATGAAGAAAAAAAAGCAGATCACCTCCTTCCTTCCTAACGGGGGTAAGAACTCTTCAGGTATGACTATCATAGTAACGCTGTAGTGTTTGACCCCCACCACCCCGCCTCCTCCAGAGACCCAAAAACTCATGTTATCTAACCTGTGATGCTCTTCCTTTTCATGATGGATTGTTTCTCTTAAGCAAAATGTAATATTTTCATATTGTAGTAACTGGTCCTTGTATTTAGACAATGTTTTTACCTTCATGTACCGACTATACTCTTCATAAATCTTTGAGGTGCACTGTGACTAATACAATGCTGCTATATCACAAAAAGACTTTTATTTTGTACGTCACGTTTAGCCGATGCAAAGCGGTGGATATCGCTAAAATGTGACAGCTACAAAGTGGGCCTCGGATACGGAGGCCCTGCTTACATCGTTCCAATTCAATCCAGGCTTTATTATTGTGCTGCCTCTGTGCAGTGTGTTAACCTCAGAGCGGCTGTGTGCACAGCAGAAGGATCTGTAGCTGTTCCTGTTGGTCTTCCTTTACACGCATGATAGAAAGAAAAGAGAGAGTCAAATGTAGCAGTAAAGCATTTTTTTAAAAGCCCATCTCATCGCTCACTGTGGTCAATAAAACTGTGATGTTGCTTTTTCTGCAACTGTGTTAATTTTGTGAGAAATGTTGTAAAGGTTCGGTCATGGTTTTATGATTGACTTCAGTTACAGTGTACGAGGAAATGTCCATATATAGGAATATTTGACACGAATCTAGACTGTCCTCTATCAGCACTTATCAGAAAAAAATACGAGGATCAAACGACTTAAAAACTGTTGAGTTAAAACATTATTCCTGTAACTGAAATTTTGCAAAGATGCATATTTGTATCACATGTTGTTATGTATAATACGGTGTTGACTCAGCCTGTGTATTGGCAAGAATCTGGCGATACGATACGTATCATGATACAGGGGTTACAATTCAATATATTGTGATACTGTAAGCAAGATATATTGCGATATGTCAGTAAAAAGAAGCTTTACTTTTTTAGTCAATCAGAACAGTGGGATCTGCATTTGCATTAATCCCAGTCCCTGTAACATTCAACATCAAAACAACAAAAAATGGACCACTCTCTGCCACATTTCTTTGCATGTTAACTATTAATTAAAAATCAATACATTGTTTTTCAGAATCGATTCAGTATCACAAAACACAAACTCAAGTCTATCAATATTTTTCTTACAGCCCTCTAGTGTTGACAAGCGCAGCATATTACGATTTTTTTTTAAATTTTAATTCACAATTTGAGTGAAATCAAATCCATTCACAGGATTAAACACAAATTTAAATAATAATTCAAATTATTTTTTTAACCATGTTAGCAACATGGCTCTAGGGATGGAAATGTTGGTCGGTAGGTCGGTCCACCACTTTAGTCCTGAATTAAATATCTCAACTATTGGATGGAATTAAATTTGGTACAGACGTTCATGGTCCCCAGAGGATTATTTGTTACAAATATTACTCCCCTGACCTTTTATATAGCGCCATCTGCAGGTCAAGATGTCTGTTGCTGATATTAGCATTTAGCTCAAAGCAACGCTGTGCTTGAGACCACTAGCATGGCTGTACACACTTTTTCTTGTTTTTAGACATACACACACATCCCCAAAAAAGTGATATGTATCTGTCAAGTGAATTTTACCGTGCATATTAACAATATTGTGATACAAATCTGAACATGTTAACATGCATTCACAACCTGCATATGTTTCAGTCGCAAGATTTCAGTTGATTTTAACTCAATATGATAAAACTGCTTGTCATGATTGTTTTGTTTTTGACAGCAATTCTTTGGTGTGAATGGCAAAATTCTGTTTAAATTAGGGCTTCACGATTTTGAAAAAAATATCTAATTGCAATTATGTTGACTGATATTGCAACTGCGATATGTTTTGCGATATTAGAGGGAATGATCATTTTTATTTATTATTTAAACATATTAAACTGATTATGATGCGATTTTTGCAGAGATCTCTATCAAACAAAGAAGTTTAATATGATGTGTAGGTCAGGACATCTCTGCAGCACGACAATATTTAATTTTAAATGGTATTTTGACACATATTTCGACTTTAACAAATATTGCGCCTCCTGCGGTTTGAAAATCGCAGTTGGCTTTATTGCGATTTTGATAAAATTTCAATTAATTGTGCAGCCCTAGTTTAAATTCAGTAGCATATATATAAAGTATATGTAGTTGATCTGTGTATCTCATGTTATGATGTGATGTCAAGTACAAGACAAATGAATACTGAACAACAATAATGCCTATTACAATGTCAGTAATACAGACAACAAAGTTATAAACCCACATTCATAGAGAAAGATGAATTAGGGGTCTTTTTTATCAAATATGTATGGACCTAGTTTAATTGGCCTCCTTATATAACAAAATGTATTCTTAGCGTACATGGGCTTTGGGCCGTATAAACTATGAGAGTCGATCTCAGAAATAAAAGCCTGAAAAAAGCATCTCTAAATCATCTTGTAGCACAAAATAATATGCAAAACGTCAAGTGGAGTTATACTGAAATACGCTTCAGAGAATCCGTAGCAAGTCAGCCAGTGTCAAGATTATCATTTCAAATATACACAGGCCTTCCATGCCTCCATGATGGCTCCCGAGAGAAGAATGAAGTTTAGATGCTCGAGGTTTAGACAGCGGCAGCATCTTTCCCCCGTGGAGTTACAGTACAAGGATGTAGATGACAAGAAAAGTGATGTGTGTGGAAATTGATCATCACAGTAGATCACGTGACTATACTTTGTTGGCATGATGACGTCAAACTCCCAGCCAGGCAGAACAGTTGTGCAATACATAGTCACACTAGCTGCATAAAGAGGTTTGAGGAGGTGCTCTCTGGACAAACACATGTACTTCCTCTTCCAATTTCTTATATGTTCGATTAGCCGCAGCTCTGATTCATCTGGTTCCTGTGTTGGTGACATGACTGATGCTTTCCCATCATGTGACTTAATTGCTGTCTTGTCTTCTTCTTTTGTTGGTTATAGCTAAATATGATAAACTGTTACCATAATAGCATCCTAAAGTGTGCAGTACAAAACCTGATGGCTGGATTGTGAAGTTGTTCTCCATGTTAATTTCTAGTAAACACACAGGAACTGGCTCTTTTCATTAAAAAAAAAAAAAAGAAAATAATCATTCTTGGGAGTGTGTTTTAATTTTGTTATGATTTTTTTTTTTCTGTGAGTGCACTAAAAGCTTTGGTGAACTCAAACATCAAAAAAAAAAGCATGCGCTGTGATAGGCTGAAGCTCGCTCTGCCCACAGATCACCAGCACTCTCTGAATGAAGTCGGGAGTGTCTATTTGGAAAGTATTGAGCAGTTGCATTACCGTCGATACAAACGGTCAGTTGCAATTGATGATTCAGACGATCACCCCACCCAGTTCTGCTTTGCCCATCATGACATAAGAGCTGGTTTGTGATTCACAGCTGTGTGATTGAGCACCCGGGGCGGATCGATCAGTGAGAGAGGTTAAAGCAAACTCACTGCCTGGCAATAACTACTGCAAATAAAACGCATGAGCAGCGTGGGGCAGTACTGTATTTAACTGTGAGGACCAGGCTTGTGTTTCGTAATGACTCCTTAATCTTTAATATGAAAATCTGAGTGCCGGTGGTAATTTCAACTTTTCCTGTTTAAACCTTATTTTAATTTTTAGCCATGCTGGAGGGATGTTAATGTCGCTCTGCCAATCGATCCACCACTTTGGCCCAGACTGAAATATCTCAACAAATATTGGATGGATTGCCATGGAATTTTGTACTTACATTCATGGTCCTCACAGGATGAACCATACATACTTTTTGTGATACCCTTGACTTTACCTCTAGCGCCACCATGAGGTTGACATTCGTGGTTTTGAGTGCAATGTCTCAACAACCATTGGATGGATTGCCATGAAAACTTGGCACAGATATTTCATGTCCCCCCTCAGGATGAACTATAATAACTTTGGCGACCCTTTCAGTTTTCATCTAGCGCCATCATCAGGTCAACATTTTAATTTGCTCCTACAATCATACCAATATTGGTTAAAGACAGAGTACTTGCTAAACTAATGACATTCCCATCAACCTCGGGTTGGACATCACACTGGTGCCATCTTTTTTTTGTCAGATATGCTATGTTAGCCTAGAAAACAGTGTAGATATATCTTATTTGAATAAGTGAGTCAGGGTTTTTTTTACATAAAATGCTGTGATGACATTTCCTCCAGAACATATTGGACAAAACCCTTTAGCAGTAGGAAACAGGTTTGCACGAAAAATCTATCTAATTAATCTAATTTAAAAAACAATCTAATTATATATCAAATCATATTTTGGCCAGTGCATGCATGCACCAAGGCACAACATATAATAACCTTTTATCCTAACCTAATTAAATGTACAATTTCTGATATATTACTAAGTGGAGATCATCCTGAATGTTTCCATAGTAATGTTTTGTTGGCACCATAGACTGTATATAAGAAGTGGACATAGTCACCGTGACGTCACCCATTGGTGTGTGGACTGTGGTTTTGAAGCCTCAAATTCAGCATTTCGGCCATCTTGTTTTTTTGCAACCAGAAGTAATACGAGAGGGTGCAGCTAAGTATAACAGAACACAGAATAAGACATTTTTAGGCGACCAAAAAGGTTATAATTAACTTCATGAGCTGAAAACATGCTGTGAAAGGGTTAAAGTTGTAAGACAAAAACACGGACAACTCCCAGACCGGACAACACCGTGGTAGCAACCTGTCAATCACAAGGTAGCCACGCCTTAAAGCATACCTTGCTTTATGGTCTATTTGACTCTAAATGGGACCATAATTTACTAAATGAACATCATGCTGTATTGAAAAAGACTTGAAACTAGCGATTGAGACCATAAACTCATGTTTACAATGTTTACTGAGGTAATAAATCAAGTGAGAAGTAGGCTCATTTTCTAATAGACTTCTATACAATTAGACAACCAGCCAGGTTTAAGGCACTTCCGCATTGGCTTCTCTTTTCAGACCCGGAGGTTTCCTACTGTTTGGCACAAACCTCCATCCCAATTGCTAGCAAATCTGTTGTCACCTCCAATACAGTATATGGAGTAGATTATTTCTTCACTACATTGCATTTATAGAGAGAAAGAAAGAAAGAAAGAGAAATACGTCTGTAATCATCCATCCACTGGACAATCAAAGTGCAGGAATTGTACACAATGGCTCATCAGCCACTGCCGCATGATTGGTTGTTATCGTGGGCGTTTTACTGTGGGTCGATTCTGGAGAATACTGAGATGCAGCAGCTGTTAAAAGCCTGACATTACCGCTCAGAGTCACACAGATAACGCATCGAGCATTCTGTTCTTTAATATCAACACCACAGTTACCGCTGAGCTTGAAACACATCCAGCATTTCAGTGTCCGTTAACTATCGGGGTCCAATCATGGAATCAATGGCCCAAATGGGTTGAAATGAAAATCAACATTGTTTCAATTATTTATTGACATCAACCTCGAGGCAGAGAGCTGCTCTATCTGCTGCATGGATTCAAATCAAAATGTCAACAAAGGACTGACCGGGTCACACGAGTTTTACGTGAAAGAGCAGTTTGTCTGAGAGGGGGGATGATAATCTGACGGCGTTACATGCGGGGATAACAGCAGAGCTCATTTTGACTTCCGTTTATTTTATGAGACAAATCAAACTTCACTAAAATCTGTCAAATTTCCTGAACTGCATGAATGTATATTTGTGTTGCAGACTAAAGCTTGTTTTCTTTAATCGAGTGAGTGAGAAATGAAGTGTGAAAACTCAGGCTGTTTCTCAGCTCTGAGGTCTCCAGACTTGAAAGCTCCAGTGTGCCACAACAGTAATTAAGTTCAACTTAATTAAGGGACATTAATTAAGTGAAAAAGGAAGTGTATAAAGAGTTAATTAACTGTAACATTTATAGCATAATAGATAATTAAACATAAAAGTGAGTTAATAATTGAAATTCAAACTATGTTTTTTTGCTCAAAACATTGCTGGGTTTATATATTAAGCATTTTGCACTCTTATTTTGGAAAGACATTTACTTGTACCTACTTGATTTACCATTTAAACTTTTAACTGGGACATTATTGTCATTATGACAGCATATTATTAAATGACTTATTTGCTGGCTGGCGCGCACCCACACTAATTACACCAGAGCACAACCTGCAGAGATGAAACAGGAAGTCTCGTGGACCATCTGGGGAGCGTTTTAGACACGGCCCTTGCAGCCATGTACTGATTTGTACCTGCTGTCACTGTTTTTCAGAGTTTGTGCCAGGACCAGAAAAAAATGTTTCACAAGGATTAAAGCTGGTACTCAAATTAAAAGCAACGTTGCCAAGTCCCTGCTGAATTAAAATGTGGGTTTTAAACTGTAGATGTGTTGCGTGAAACCAACCTGCTCAGCAGACAATACATGCAAAACAAACTGGCTTTAAAACAAACCTAAAAACCAGGGACCATAGATGCTATTCAAACAGCAGCCACAGGAGAGATCATTATTATTCTATGTGCTCTCATTTAATTCAGAAACTGAGATACAGGGGTACAGGGGTATATATTGTATATGATATACAATGTTATTAAGCATTCGTTAAATATTTTTACACACTGGATTTTTCATCAGAGGAGTTATAGTTGTTGAGAAATACATTAATGAACACTTTAAATAAAATATTTTATACGTGCTTAGCTACATTATAGTGTATTAAAAGCATTTAGTAACTGTTTATATACTGACTATAAATGAAGTGTAACCTGATAAATTGATAGTTTTTCTGATCTTATTGACTATGTTATTGACAAGGCACTGAATCAGAAATATGGGGTTTGCTCATCTTAACAATACAGTCTTAGTACTGCTTTGTTGTACCGAGTGCACACATGATAAAAGCCAAGACTGCTCCATGTGGAAAAGCTGTGTCAAACCCAGGGTACTTCGAGCCACGGTATTTCTGTTTCCTGTGTTCGTTCCGTTGTTCTGCCTCCTGTTCACATGTTTTATCAGCAGACATTTGACATATCATAACAGGAAAAAAACAGGTGTAATTAATAACATTATTATTGGCTGCACAACTGAATGGAACACAGACATTAATAATGCTATTAATTACAGCTGTGCAGTTTCAGGCCTTGGTTTTGTGTATGCTTACTTACTGGGACACATTTAGGACACAACAGAGCCATCTTTTATGTTATTACTTACTCCGGTGTGTTTCCTCCTATGACAAGAAAATACTTGTGGGAAAAAGACCTAATGATGTAGGACACCTTCTACAGTTTACGTTACAGATATTATAAACAGGACTTATATGTTTTTTTGAGTATATTTTAAATACAATTTGAAATTAATGGCATTTCTGTTTAACTAACGTGGGATGTCAATATATATTACTATAGAAGTAAATCTCTTACAGCTGGAGATACATTATGAGCTCTTTGGTTATGAACTCATGGTTCATAACCAAAGAGCTAAAAAAATGTTGCAGGTACAACTTACAGTAGTTGGAACTTGATTCGAAATCCATGATTTTGTGCCTCAACCTCAACCTGCAACTGTTTTATAAAATGTCACTTTTTCAAATCATTCCTTTTTGCGACCTGTTAATCGGTTGATCTGGTCATAATACCAAGACATAGTCATTAAGATAAAAGCTGCCAAACTTCATTTGGCCCTTGTTCAATAGCTTGTTTACTGACACACTGACATTTCACCATAATTAAAATTAATTACACATTTTATCTCTGAAAATTAATTGAGATTTCCTCCAGAAAGGTGAGTTGAGGTTCACTTGATTCATGTAAGTTTTATACTTGATTACCCTCCTAAAACTTTCTGTAAATTGTACGGTCATTTATTAGTCTACTGTCTGTTTTTATTAGAATTTGGACACTTACCTTAAAAGAAGCTAAGGGTTCACATATCTCCTGGCTGGTTCATCCATCAGGAGCAGACTTGTTGTCACTGGTCTTCGCAGATCAGTGATGCAGTCAAACCTGCCAGCATCATCCACCAGATGGAGTCCTTAAACTGCAGCCGCAGTTTATAAATCCAAATATACTGCTGCTCACTCTGCCATCATGAAGTTCCTCTGCAGTCCCTGGAGGGGTAATCAGGATTCAAATCAGTCTCTTCCAACACAATAAAAAGCAAATTGTTGAAATCAAACAAAGAGTATGGACACAGTGTGTGTGTGCAGCTCTTTGCTCTCTGATGTTTGCACCATGCTGGAAAATCATCCCCATCTTACATTGTCATGCATCCATAACAATTTCATTTGCACTCCCAACATGCACAAATAAATTAGTTTTTATGTTTTAGTGAAACTGACAGGATCAAACTTTAAAAAACAATTACTGGATAGTAGGCTACTAATAAGAACGAGTAGGCCTAAACTATGTTGAGATCAACTATATCCAGCTAAAAGAGAAAAGAAATGAATGAAAGGAAGAAAGAAAGAAAAGAATAATAAAAGGACTATAGCCTATATCTAGTTTACATTTGTTTAGTGGACACACTAAACACCTCGTCATGATTTTATTAAACTATTCTTGTTATTTGACTATAAAATATGTTACATTTCCCAAAAATAAAAAGGAAATGTTGCTTATAGTGTGTCAAATGTTCTCAATAACCACTTAAAAAGCCACAACTGTACAAAGTGGTATTTACGACGGCAAGCAGGAAGGACAAATAACCAAGAACGCGAAAAAACTGCCTCTTCTCTACCAGAGATAGTACAACAACGGCAAGAGAGGTCACCGCCGAAAAAGACAAGCGGGGGGACATAACCATAACGCCATTAAGGCCGAGGAAACACTAGCCTAGCAAAGATGGCGTCGGGCAGTTATCGAGAGCAGCCTGTCTGAATCTCCACGATAGAAGATGTATGACGTTTACTGCGATGTAGTTTTTTTGTGCAACATCTTTATTTACACACATACAGAGGATTGCTATTCATTCAAATAGCGTTACGACCCAGAAAGAGCTGTTGTGTTGCGTCGTGCTTAATGAAGCTCTTTCCTCCACAGGGTCTTTGGTCAGAGAGCGTCATAAGAGCTACTGACAAAAATATACATCCTTTTCTTTCAAAGACATTTCAATTATCTCTCTATTATTATAGTATAAATCAGACACTCCTTTCATCTGTATCAAATACAACCACATTTTACAGTAAATACCAGCAGAAATTTCTAATTTTTTTAAAACTGTGATGCAAAACCACTAAACCAGACTGCAGCAGTCCCCATAGCAACAGAGGAGGAGAGGGAGGGCATCACTAAAGGCACTAGACGTGTGATGAGTCAGGCCTCTTGAGTTCACATCCCAAGCTGTAGAATATCTTTTAGCACTTAAAACCCCAAAACCACATAGACCGTCCTGTTCTCTCACAGAGATTGAAACCTGAGAGATTTCACTTGGCCACAATTTCCTACAGGCACTGATATGGTACAATCCACCCTCATAAGAAAACATTTTACCAGTGGCAACCCCCTCCCTCCGTCTGGCAGCTACCACTCCCATGCAGAGGGGGGGATCCTCTCCATCCACCACAAATCTAGTGCTCATTGTGGCAGAATTTGCAGTGCACTGGACTGTACAGAGCAGGGTAGCATCCAGGCTGTTGTCTGTGAGGGGTGGGGTCCGGCTACACTGATACCACCAAATCTAAGCTTTACAGAGGGTCACAGAAAGGCAGAAAAAAGAGAGAAGAGGGGGGAAGATTGCACCTGAGGAGGACTTTAATACGGGTAAGGAGAAAGGGGGGAGGATGGAGATAGACAATGGAGAAAGGTCCAGAATGTTTCAAATGGATTCGGCTCCTTTTGCTGCTTTGCTTTTTCTCCCCCCCCTGTTGACAATCCATCCTGCTTGATTCCTTTTCCATCTGTGACACATTTCTTTCAGTCATATGCATATTTATTCATCATTTCATAAATGTCTGTAAGGCTGCAGTGCCCATTTCATTCTGAATTTGATAGCTCTGTGGTTATTCTTGCTCGTATAGTGGGAGAATCTGTGGGCCATGGTGAATAAATGTGGCCCAGTTTACATGTTTCCTTTGCATTTGATAGAATATACTGTATATGCTTTTGTTCCCATATTAGACGACATAATGTAACAGCTGTGTCAATTCTATGACAGAATGTTGATTTATACTTCATTATTTGACTGGTTTCGTGCTTGTTTTGCTGCCAAAATATATGATAAGCAATACATACTATGATTGTTGAGCATAGCTTTTATCATATATGACATAATAGTGCTGCATAATATAGTATTTGTCTTAAAACTATTAGTTCACACATACTGTATATTGTGGTTCAATTGTTCAACCACCTAGTCATGTATTAAAAAGCTAACTTTGCAATCAAACCTAGGTGTGTAAATAGGAAATAAATCATAACGTATTGCTACCTATAAACATTATTTATGCATTTTTATTTTAAAGTGATATAAATTGTATTTCTAGGACTTATGAGTCAATCACTTTTGGAGAAGCAGGGTTATATGGAAAATATTTCAATAAATTAAATTTAAAAAATATCCAATTATATTTACAGAATGCATTCTCATCCAATTCAAATCCATAAATGTTGCTGTGTTTGTCGCCAGAATGAAAGTTGACACCCCGGTGAACAGCAGCATGAGCGTCGGCCAAGCCAGGAAGTTGGTGGAGCAACTGAAGATAGAAGCTAGTTTCTGCAGGATAAAGGTAAGACAAGCTGGACGCCTCACATTCAGACAGGAATCGTAACAGTGTGATGTTTTAAAACACACGATACAAAGGGGGAAATAGAAGCAATCGATGAGTATAAACAATACAGTGGATTATTAAATAACTTGACTTTCTGAAAAGCAAAAAAAAAAGTCCAGGTATTATACTGCCCAACACTGTTATCTGATGTGTTCTTATGTTGCAGAAAGTCAAGTTTATGTCTACACAAATCATAAGTAAAGAAGTTTGATTTTGCTCTTTTGTACACATAAAGCCTCACATCAAAGTTGAAAGGACAGCACTGAAGAGGTTTGACATCCACATTGGTTTGCAGTTTGTTTAAATCACCGGTGACCCTCTCAAATGCACTTTGAGTCGATGCTTTCCATTTGGAGAGTTTCCAAATGGTATTGGCTTCAGTCGTGCTCCTAATGGCATCGAAAAACACCTTGTAGAGGCACCTTGCAGTGTAGAAATTAAGTAGGGGACAAAGTTATATATCACGCTAATGATATGGTGATTGTCAGCTGCTGTCACCTCTGGCAGAGTAGAACTTTATGGAGAGATTGGGCTGAGGGAAAAAGACATGAGAAAAAGTTTGAACCAGCAGTGTTCAGAACGATGAAGTTTCTTTTTGCAGTGAGGAAGAGGTGCGTCCTTCCATTTACTCCAAGAGTTTGCAAGAACCAATACATTATAGCAATCTAATGTGAACCTGTAAATCATATTAGATAGAAATCCATAAAGCAAAATAGGAGGTAATCACACATTTCTATTTTTCAAAAACTACAAATTTAAAGAAAACCGAAATATTTGTGTCTTGATTCCCATACTTTACACTCAGACTCTACTGTTACTGATTCTGTATTATTTCATTGTCTATTTTTGTGCCCATGCTCTATTACTCCTGTGTTCACCGCTGTACTGTGATACCTTTTGTAACTGCATCCTCTTAGTATTATTTATAGTAGTTGTATACACATTTGCATTTTCTGTGTCCAGACACATTCAAATTTCTTGGTCGAGAAACATTTGATACAATTCAATTTTGGTTTTGACTGATGTGTGTCGTTGAGTCTTCATTCGCCAAATTTGAGCCATGTCGCTGAAAGACACTAAAATGTAACCCAAGTAAAATGAAAAGCATATGAAATATTATTACGAATACACACTTTATACAATGACAACGATGGACTATGGCTGCATGATTTTGACAAAATATCTAATTGCAATTATTTTGACTGATATTGCAATTGCGATATGATTTGCGATATTCAAGGGTATGATCATTTTACATAATTATTCTCATCTTCATTGAAAAACATTCAAATGATTATCGTGTGATTTTTGCAGGGATCTGTACCTAACAAAATATGTTTTCTTAAGTCTGTAGAATATGATGTGTAGACCAGGACATCTCTGCAGCACAATATTTCACAAAAAAATAGTATTTTGACACACATTTCACCTTTAACCGATATTGTGATTTCCTCCTCATCCTGTGATTTGAAAATTGCAGTAGGCCATATCGCGATTTCCATAAAATTTAAATGAATTGTGCAGCCCTAGCAGAAACAACGGCTGGGAAATATATATATTCTGAAGTTTTAAATGAAAACCGGGAGATTATACCCATCATTACTAGAGCTGCAAGACAATACACAAATGATCTTCATGAGGGTCATACAGACAGGCATATTTATAAACTGATAAACTGAAGCTAAATCTGCATGACCCTTAGCGTTTACATTCTGCAGTTAAGTAAACAGCTTTACCTGCATCACATCCTACAACGAAAAAGAGGACAAAAAAAAAACATATTATACATACATACTGTATTAAACCTGCAGTAGGCAGAATAACCTTTCAGCATATTGTAATTCAAGTGTTCTGAGAGAAAACTAGACTTCTGCACCTCCTCATGGCTCTGATTTCAGGCTTTAAAAAAGCTAGCCCGTGACGGGAGACTTTGATCAATCACAGGTCATTTCAGAGAGAGAGTGTTCCTATTGGCTGTTCATTTAGCGGAGGCAGGCAATCACTGTCAAACTCAGATCACACGGTCAAACTAGGCAGTGCTAATCAAATATGAATCAATATTCCGTTACCGTAATGCCTATTTCTCACCTCAAATGTTAAGCTGTAAAATAAGAAAATGTGCTCTGGCTGGTGGGCGGTGCTTGGTATTTCCTCAACTATTCTCAACAGGGCAGCCGGGTCACAAACGTTCTCATCGTACAGCTAAACAGTACGCTACAAGATGTTTCTGAAAACATTTGAGGAGAGAAATAGGCATTACAGTAACAGAATATTGATTCATATTTGATCAGCGCTGCCTAGTTTGACCTTTTAATCGGAGTTTGCGAGTTATTGACAGCTGCTCACAGACGGCAAGGCTCCAGCTCGGCTCTGATTGGTTGTTTTCCTCCGGTCTGTGAAATCTTGCAGATGCCATTATAGGAGCACCGGAGGACACAGAGGCACATGATTTTTTTTCAGATTACCTGTCTCATGCACTAATCTAAGGATATAGTGACTGTTTTATAAAAATAACTTATTTTTTTAATCATATTTGCTTCAATTACCCACTGCAGTTTTAACAAAAAATGACAAGACAGCTAAAGAGATTCTACGAAGACAACCAAGATGAGGGTTTACAACATGTAAAAATATCGTAAAAGTAGAGAACATTTGTTTCTTCTTAAGTAATTCCAATTCCAAAGAAATTTCAAATAGGTTACTTGCTAATTATCACCTAATTACCATGAAATTCGCGGACCTCTAAAATGAAGTGTTATCTGGCCTCTAAATCCAGAAACGGATAGATACATGAAACCACAGGATGAACTTTGACTTTATTTGTGTAATGAACTAACGGTTGAAAACTGTATAACCTGATGTGATTATATTCATGAGCCTCCCTAAATGTGATCACCCTCATCTCCAGGTATCAAAGGCAGCCGCCGACCTGATGGCGTACTGCGACGCACACTCCTGCGACGACCCGCTGATCACCCCCGTGCCCACCTCAGAGAACCCGTACAGGGAGAAGAAATTCTTCTGCGCTCTGCTTTGAGGCCAATCAGGGATTGTTGTGATTGACGGTACAACTGTACAGTATGTACATGTATGTACAGTGTGTACATGTACTTCTGATCCGAATAAGACATCAATGTACTATAGTAACCTTGCATAAAAAGCTGCCGATGTACAGTACACAATCAACTACAAAATATCTTGAACTAAATTCAGTCGCAATGTCGAGAGGGGGAGAACAAAAAAATAACAAAACCCACATGTGCAATCAATACAGAGTCATTATGAAAAACAAGATTAAGAAAAGAAATATAAGAAACAGCTTTCATCTGGTTGAAAACACATTTCATGCTCATTTATATTACAGGTAACTGCCAAAAAGGAAACAGCATCAAGTGTCTTAATAGGCTCCACCAGTCACAGGAACACACTCATATGGATTTAGGGCTGGGCGATAATTTAATATGATCATTTATCATCTTTCAATGGAATTGTATTGTGATAAAATCATATATCGAGATATCGTGATACACAAATATGTCGACGAAATTGATAATTGCGAGAACATACAATCTCAAAATTCTCAGAAAATCGGATGTGAAATATTTTGAGGGCATTTAAAGACTGCGGTTTTGCTTTTACATCACACTTTACATTACATTTCAATGTCATTAACAAATGTGTATATATGGAAATATTTAACCGTTATGTTCATTTTGCACTAAAGATCTTAATCAAATGAGAAAACACTCTGTACTTTTCATTTGTCAGGTATTTAATTCACACAGGAGTATACAAAAATAGACTTTAACGTGTGATTTTGGACTATTTATTTATTGAACTACGAGAAAACATGCTATATCGTGATATAGTTATCGAGATATTGAATTACCTGTATCGTGATAAGAAGATTTTGGCCATATCGCCCAGCCCTATATGGATTCTGCAGCATGACACATTTAACTGGGAGGCTAAATTCCCACATTAAATCTTTGGATTGTGGTGGTGCTACATGTCTAAGATGCTGCTCTGATTGGTCAGTTCTCTTCATAGAAATTATCCGTACATTTGAGATCTGGCATCTGAGAAAAAAGATAAGCCTATGTTAGGTTATTAAGTATGACATTTCCCATATGGTGACTGCTTGTAGATGGAGGTAATAATAACAGCCTTCTTCAGATTAGACATGCTTTACTTGCAGGTAGAGCTCTTCATTCCGTCTCCCATCAACATTTAGATTGTCCTTTTAGTAGAGCTACATGCCATCTATTGTCAATATATTTTGTATTTACTCGTTGACTTTCCTCTGTTTTGGCAGTTACTTGTACTTCCCGAGGACAACAGCTGTTTATGAGTGGAGAGTAATCATTTAGTTTCAAGGTTTTATTAAGACGTTTGCTCATTTCTATACTGTTGCTGTGGTGTGGATGTGGAAGTGTGTGTGTGTGTGTGTTTGCATAGGTGCTACTGTGAAACAATTCTAAGCATCTGATCACTGTCAAATCAAGATTTTATAGTTCAATAGCACATAGACCCAAAAAAAAAAACATTCCAGGGGTTATGGACATTTAATATACTATAATCTAAGCCATTAAAGCAAATTATGAGTCTGTCACATGAGCAATTTTATATTTCTTTGAGGCAAAAAAAATAAAATAAATACAGCAGTTATATTGTACTTTTAAAGAAAGGTGTACATTGTCATTTTAACCAATCAGATCTGAGAGGTTCTCCAGAGCAGAGGGGTCCTTTAGCCAAAAACGTTGCTACTCATTCATGTGAATGACTTGAGAATTCCTATTTTAATTAAAGGTGTCACTTTCTCTGTGGTTATTTCTCCATCTACAGTACAGGCAATGGTTTAGTTCTGTTGAATCATATCCACAAATTGCTCCTCCCTCAGACATGGTGCCATCTCATGAGCTTTTGGGAACCCCTGCTCTGGACCATTTAAAAAAAAAAAACCAATGTATTTTCAATATCTTGCAAAAACATTTGGAGCTTTGGCAAAAGAGTAACCATCAAGTATTGAAATAAAAACCTCCTGTTATCAAAGTTTTCTCTCATTTGTGATTTTATTTGATAAAAATTGAATCTTTTATGAACATGTACATGTGTGTCCAAATGTGATACTTTGCCTTTTTTATTTATATTTTTAATAATAAGGGCAATATATAAAAACCGAAGAGTTTTCACAGTCAAATACAAAACACAATCTGCCAGTGTTTAACAAAAAGCTGCTACACAACGGTTACATCTTCAAACAGCTGGTGGTGGTGTGTGTGCGTGTGGAAGATTAAGTGACACAGCCTGGACATGCACTAACGCAGGTGTTGTGGATAATGTTTACACTAACATGCATTAAGGCATTTCATGTTTAGAAACACAGTCAAAGATATAATATCAGGCTCAGTTATGAAAGCCTGACCTACATCAGGCTTGTTGGTGTTACAAAATACATACTACATATACTTCATTAAAAGCCACTGGGAACTGAGACTCAGTGATTTGAGACGAGCGATAGATGGGACAGGTTTTTGCCTCACTCTTGTTGGGGGGTTTTGATTTGCAGAATGAGAAATGAGGTCAACTTCTACTGAAGCTTTAAATACATTCTATCATACGAGTACAGCATATCAACTACTTTAGCCTCTTAACTGTTAACGGACAAACAGGTTGTAGATTGATTTACTGTATCATGGTAATTGGTTTTGATTTAAATGGTTGTCATATGACTCTAACAGTGTTTAATCAAAACCTTACATCCTGGTAGCCGTCTAAGCACAACTCCACACAAGTTGCATCAATATGAATGTGTTATACTTGTTGCAACTCCTTGACCTCCAGCACTTCAGGCAGGTACAAAATGCTTTGTTCACTGCTGACAAACTTAGCAGTATCGCCAAACTTATCTGGTAAATACATACTTGTAAGTTAATTCATTAATGTAAAGGCTGCAGCCCGCTCATCAGCAATAGACCGACAAGTTTTTTGACAGCGTTTGAATTTGTTGCATCTTTATTTTTTATAATTTTCAGGTTCAAACGAGCTTTGAGCAGACCAGATGTGGGGGGTCTGGCCATGTTGCTTCTTATTTGCAAGATCAAATGTTAAAAGTATTTATAATAAAACATGTTACTTCTCTGATAAGACCAGTGTCCCTTTAGTTTTGAGGCTTAGTTTTTGTGGGTCACATAAATCAGTCAAAACACATCAAACAGACATTCCACCTCTTCTAGAAACCCTTTAAAACATTGTTGGTGGACCAACAGTACATGATGCTAAACTGATTAAAAAAAAATACAGCTTACATCAACTTTCCAATGGTTTGGAAAAAAACGGGCCAAGAGTTGAAGGTGAGTACAACTATTAGTCTGGATTGTAGTGAACTGGTAAATCATCACAGAAAGAAAAATGTGTGCTGAACTGAAACACGTTTAAAATTTGTCTGAAGGTAAAGGGTTTAATCACAGAACAAACCAGCCATGTTTGGCTTAAAAATGTAAATTCCCAGTATTATGACCAACAATGAAAGAACCACACATTTAAAATTCAACCTTTAACAGAAAGAAACATGCAATATTTCAAAGACCTTAGACAAATTTAATAGTATGAACATGAGCAGACTTTTCCCAAAAAAGGAAACTAGACAGCTTCAGCCTAAGGCGCCTCCATAGACTGCATTATATTTGGGTGTCCTTGTGTCACAGCCCTGCTAATATGCATGCTAGCTCAGTGACATGACTTAGACCTAAATGGACAGAAGTCATCATTATTGTTATTAGTTACACCGGTGCTTTTACTACTACAAGTTAAAATTTCTGCGATAAAAAGGGCTACTGACAGTGAGCAGACGTTACAGGCAGATAGAATTGTCCAATTTTTAAAAGAAAGAGTTGGCGAGTATTAGTCTAGATCTTGACCATGAGGAAGGACATGTGTGAATTGTTTTGGGAAGGGGTCAAAGGATTTCAGAAATACACTTTAAAACAGCTTTAAGTATAATTTAAAAATAAATTGACTTCAATAACCTCATTAGTGTGAAAAGTGTCAGTCCATATATATGGTGCAGCTGCATTGAATCAAGATCACAGAAGAGGTAATGTACAGTTTGGACTTCAGAAGTAGAAAACGACGACCGAATGCTTTATAAGAAGGCATCGCACCATTCTTTAAGGCAGCCGTAGCAGTCACCTTGTTGTTTGACATTTGCCCCGCAAGTGTCCTTCAGCCAGTCCCGGAAGAGCTCCTCGTCCTTCTTCAGCACTAGAAACTGCCCGAGGACGACATACGCCTGCGGAGGGAGAGACGAGCACACAACAGAAAATCGAATCAAGACAGGAAATGTTGAATGATTTACCACATTAATAGCCCTGTTGCCAAGTAGCCAAAGTATATCTTTCCAGTCCTATAGTGATGATTGGATGAATATGTGATTGGTATGTAGTAGCAAAGGGACAGCTTGACACACCTTACAGTACAAAGAGAACAGATCTTAAGCAAGACTTTTCACATACAGAAAAAGTTAACAATGCCTAAATGATACCCAGACAGAGCTGTGGCAGCCTACTGGATAACAGGAAAAAGAATATAACAAAAAATTAGGAGGGCACTTATTTTTACCCCACATTACAGAATTTAGTGCAAGCTTTATCATTTGCTGTGTTAGCTGTAAAATGAAGCCATTTTACTTTACACTAGAACAGAATGATGAATAGCCTGTTGACCAAGTTCTACTTGATTTGAACCTGGCGAAGGTGTTAACACAACAGTTGCAGCAATTACCGTATACTGGTTCATACTGCTTTTACACAATGAATTTTACGTCATTTGAAATTTACAACATGACCTGGAAATTGTATGTTACTTTGATAGAGAAGGGCTACTATGGCAGATGGGAAAATAATTACTTTGCTAAGATAATAATCTGCTGTATTCTTAATTTTTATCCATTGTTTTGTTAAATTGATTTCAAGACACAAATGCAAATGAGAATACCAACAAAGTACCCTCAATAGACAGTGCATTTTAGATGTGTGGTATGTACCAAATAGGTTTATATTGCATAGAAGGCAAAGAAATCAAATCTCCATTACCTTGTCAAAACCTTTGTCCTCCAGTCTTTTGCCGAGAACCTCTCCGATGCCTGCAAGAGCATTCACGGCCTTCTCGCCCATGGGCTCGGCCACAAAATCTTTATGTTTTTGGGATGTCGACGACATGGCTGCTTTGTAGGCGGTCAAAGATCACCAACCACTGAGCTGTAACACAAAGACAACAATTGAAATGTATAGAATGTTTATGCTATAGAGAGAATGCTTCCCCATAACTTATCTAATCATTTTGTTTCCCCGTTCACCATTTTTATGCATTTTTTTCTGAATGAATGGGGAATTGACTATGGGGTTAAACTTCTGACTCTCTGCTTTCTGTTTAAAGTATTTTCATTGACATTAAATGAACAGTATAGTAATTGTAGCCATTTTGTATGCAGTAACCGTGTTCGATTTTTGGTTCAAATAAGTCTACAACCCACAGAATCAGTTGACACTTGATGTCTTCCCCTGTGATGGTCTGTTCTGAAGCAAGCTTCACCTTTACCCCGGATGTCATGTGTCACAATAAAACTGGGCAATGACCGAGGGAATATGCTTTAGTTTTTGATGCAATCCCTTCTGGTGTTGTGCTTTTTAGAAACTCAGTATCTGAATTGACTTTACTACCACTGGAACATATTGTTACGACCGGTGGCCGGATCTGTTTCTCCTCTAAAAAGAATAATAACTGTGATATGTGTGCTTTTTCCCCCAAAAATAAATGGTCTCTGTTCCAACTGCTGTTTCCTCCTGGAATAACCTTACATCAGACCTGGAATGGAAGACAATATGGTGCCTACCTTATAAATATCTGATTTTAAATAAGGTTAAGGAAGTGACTTTTAAAATGATTCATCGCTTTTATCCCTCCCAATATACTGATAAAGAATTTTCCCTCTCCTATGAAAATGTATTGTTTGGCTTCTTTTCTTGTTGTTTCAAATATTTTTATTAAGAAGCATGTGTATGTCAGTGATACAAACTTTGTGGGGTGTTTATCATGCCTCACTTTTTATACATAACAACAAAAACAGACAAAACTAGGAACTAAGGGCAAACAAAATGGAGACAAGCAAATACAAAAAACATACGTAATGATAGGAAAACAAAACAAAACAGAAAAACTAAAAAAAACACAGACAGCACCCTAAGGCAAACAAATCAGGGAGACATTGGCGACATACAGTATATACATAAACCGGTGTAACCCACCCCCCCTCCAGAACCCTCCCATCCCTGAGCAGTGTTTGGCTTCTTTTCTTACCCTTCTACCAAAGCAAATATTATTAAATTGATCCTATTACTTGCAAAATCTCACATTCATAAGTCTTAATTTTCCGATCATCAACCATCCTTATTCATCTTTGAAAATTAACTCAAACAATACATGGCTTCAATCTTAAATTCCAAAAATAGATAGCCTATCAAAACCATAAATATATGTACCCTGTATTAAATATTTTATGAATTGATTTATGTTTCTATCAATGCTCTGATCCCGTGGGCATTATCTGTTTTTGTATTTGTTCTGTGTAATGTAATTTCCATTTACTGCAATTTCATCAGTTTCATTTGAAAGTCAAACCCAGTGTGCCAATCACACACAATGAAAACTACATCACTATCCTATTACTTGACTGCACTGAATGCAAATGTTTGCTTAGTATTCAAACAGTCAGACACACCACACTGGATAAACAGGCACGCGTTTACACTCATTGCTAATAGCAACAAATGTATTGTTTGGCTTCTTTTCTTACCCTTTACCAAAGAAAATCAATATTATATTAGTAATTTGATCCTATTACTTGCAAAATCTCATATTCATAAGTCTAAATTTTCGGATCACAAACCCTCCTTATTCATCTTTGAAAATGAACTCAAACAATACATGGCTTCAATCAAAACCATAAATATATGTACCCTGTATTAAATATTTTATGAATAGATTTATGTTTCTATCAATGCTCTGATCCCGCGGGCATTATCTGTTTTTGTATTTGTTCTGTGTTCACTTTGTTATTTGTCAATAAAAGGCGATAAAACTGGGCAATCAGTCCTTGTGCTAAATCGTTGTGGATTTGAATGCATTTCTAAGTGGAGGGGTGGGGTGTTCAAGTTAAAACATTGTGTTACGTTTCCGTTTACTTTCATTTGAAAGTGAAACCCAGTGTGCCAATCACACACAAGGAAGACTACATCACTATCCTATTACTTGACTGCACTGAATGTCAATGTTTGACTAGTATTCAAACAGATCCGCGCCTAGACACAGCACACTGGAGAAACAGGCATGCGTTTACATTCATTGATAATAGCAACAATACGGTGCAGGATACAGGGTCTAGGGTACAGGATACAGGGTCTAGGGTGGAGGTGTACAGGGTCTAGGGTGCAGGATACAGGGTGCAGAGTACAGGGTATATGGTGCAGGGTCCAGGTACACCCCCAGTGTTGAATTGCGCGCCCAATACATGTCAGTGCTAACAACTTTAGCATGACGAGCTAACGTCCAACAGATTGAGACCATCGTTTATTCCCTTACAAGTCACCACTGCTTGTTACCAGGGTGTGTTAGCCTTCTTTTAAAACATGACGTGATCCTTAAACTATCCTCGCCGCAGCGTAGTGGCTGAAGCAACAGAGTAGTAGCTTAGCAATGCTAGCTCACAATTTAGGCGCCTTCAAAGTTGCTTCAACAGTAGCTTCAGATAATTACTCTTAACTTCACTGCGCTACTGTTTTTGTTTGCGGCATATTTTAGTTAATGAGAGCCGCTCTGTATTATGTCTGAGTGTTATTAACTTACCTTGTATTGTCCTGTCCTGGCTGATGTTAGCGTGGTTCGCTGGAGAGCAGTGTGTGCTTTCTGTTTCTGTCAGGCACCGGCGACCACAATGCAATGCGTCCGCCTCTTGCGTCCTTACGTCACGGGATGCCGTTCACCTTGTTTTCTTCGCCCTAATTGTTGACTTACAGGATAAACAGACCAGCCCCTTTGCATTTGAGCAGTCATTTGCACCAACTTCTCAACAAGCCAGCAACTTCTGATTTCTTATGATCATCCAAGTAGACTACCATATTATGAATGTTCAATATCTATATCTGGTATCATGACAACTTAAACATGCACTATCTGCAACCATCTTGGACTCTAACCACTGGCGCACTCTACACTTACTTTACACTATACATCCTATATACCACTTTATAGACTGCACATATGTACATATTACATTTATTTATTGTACATACATTTATTTATTGACGGACTGTACACACTATGTTCACCCAATCACTCTGTATCTTTTATATCTCTTTTATTGTTTTCATAATTTTTGTACACCCTTACCTCTCCTGTGTTTCACTCTGTTTGCTGATGTTTGCTGATGTTGCTGCTTTGACACCTGAATTTCCCTCCGGGGATTAATAAAGGTTCATCTTATCTTATCTTACGCCCCAATTTTGCATAAATGTGTGAAACTTAAACACTTCTTTGAGGCACACTCTTATAGGCTACCTTTCCTAGCCACAGATCTATCAAGTATAATGCACATGTAGCTCAGTGACATCCAGATAAATACAATAGTATAAATTCTGTTTAAAAACACAACAAAAAAGTTAAGTTAAATACTGCGAATTTGCTAATAAGTCAACATGCATTTCAGTGTATGTGGTGTCAAACCTCAAAAGCCCTTAAGTGGTGACAGTGATACATACGTTTGTATCAATACTTGCAAAAATGTGCTTCGAAAATCTGATTCTACATGGGTGTGTAGGATGGATTAAACTCTGTTGCATAAATATTGTTCATATAGTATGTTCATACAATGTGGTTGTCTGCCCCATGCCACTCAAAATTCAGATGGCCACATTATGACGCTGGGCATTTTGTCCTCTTAAGATAAGATATTCCTTTTCTTAGTCCCACAGTGGGGAAATTTGCATCATTCATCATAAGATCACAGCTGTGGGACATTTTATTAACACACACTAAATAACTTGCACTATGAGTAATACAGGAAAACAGTGATTATTGCTTTCAGGGTGAATTTTATTTACTAACAAGTATCAGTATACAGAGGATTATGTTAATTCCTTTGGATTGCCGGTCATGTCAAAGTTGTGCGCATTATTTACGTTTAAGCTCGGTTTTCGACATGTGACTTTTGCATCCGTCTTTGGGAAAAGGTTGAAGGTTAAACAGGGTGCTACTGGGCTTTGTTAGTGCAGCTTTTACAGTTACTCAGTGTTTGCAGTTGGGTTAAATACGCTCTAAATAAGCCTACAGCTCAGACAGAACATTGGAAGCCAGGCTGCAGGTCAGCCCAGTGCCGTCCGGCTCCACATTGATCTTCTTCACAACTCCATCTTCCACCAACATAGCATATCTGAAACACAGGATGAAGCACATTTATAGCTATGGACTTCTAATGTACCAGTAAATGCCAGACAATGACTATGATGCACCTACTTTAAAAATTGATTGAATAAAAGATGGGTTATTATATGGGTGTTAGTCTAGAAATACTGTTATAATGCACCATAAAGAGAGTGCAATGGTAGAGGTTCAAGAACTCTCACATGCTTACATGTGTGTCTGCCTCTTAAAATCAAACAAAAAGAGCTTCCATGTCTGAGGTTGTGTTCGAAATCACTCATTCACTTGTTCCTATATGAACAGACACTCAATAAATATTTCTATAGTGAGCAGTAAATTGAGATTTATGAAGCACGCTTATGAATAACTGCAATTTTTTGCATCTATTAAATGCAACGCATTGCATAGTGGTATTGTTAGCAAAAACTAGTGCTCATACCATGAACATTACTTTGTTTGTTCCATTTCAGAAATTTTTGAGGGCCCTACATTTCCGAATTCGGACTCTCAAATAAATGATGGACAGTTAATAGAGTGGTGCAGGGATGATGTATTTTTGTAGGCTAACCAGGAAGTTAGCATCGCCCTGGTTCCCTATGCAAAAAGCCAATGGGATTTTTCCATTGGGTTTTGGATTATTGCAGAAAATAAACTCTGTTGCAAACAAACGTTTATGATACTTGCACGTTTTGTTCAGCAAGATAATCTCCACAAATTAACACCACTTGTGATTTTCGAAGTGTGAATGCAATCGGCAGAAGTAAAAAGCTAACGTTGGGCTATAAACAAACTACACCACGGTCGCATGAGCGTGAGTATACACAACGAGGCTGTAAAGGCGGACGAGTCCGCGTGATGACGTTTTGTAATCTCGTTCAGCCACTTGTTAGCAACCGCCTTTTTGAAGACACATAAAAGGCTTCAAAATTCACAAGTGGGATATTTATTGACCTTATTTTATATCGTAGAACAAAACATTAAAATCTCTTCAGCTTGTGTTAGCCACAGACCTTATTTCAGGCATCTAACTGAAAACCCATTAAAAAAAAAAAAAACATTGACGCTAATCGATCACAATTCTTTTTTTTAAAAAGCGATCAATCTGTTATTGTAAAACTGACACAGGCAAAAGGATCATTACCTCTTGGATCGCTTGTTCCCGAGTGCCTGCACAATCCCATCACTGTCAAGTAGCAGGTCGACTGCCTAAGAGGCAGCAAGAAAAAGACAGATGATGAGTACACACACAGCCACATTAAATAGAACTGAAATCTACCAGACATTTAGTTTTACCTTTGTAAAAGCTCCAGTAGCATCCGCCAGCATTCGAATCTGCAGGAGAAAGTAGCAGTAAGCTCAGCATCCTTATCAAAATGTATAATAAATGATATCTGCTGAGTCATTAACCTCTCTATTCTTAACCAAGGCCACTAAGTACAGTACACTAAGTAAACTGACTTTACAAAACACAAGGATAATGTCAGTGAGTTTACAGTACATTAAGAGTGTGACAGCTCGTCTTTGCATCATCTACTGTGAGCATCTTATTCTCAGAGGGACCAAAAGGTTGTGTGCAGTTAGTTAGGATTTCTGAAACGCCTCCATTGTGCACCATAATAATGTTGAGCAGATTGCTGGGGTTGCCTACTGGTGCAGGCTGTCAAAGAAATTGCTCATCGCACATAAATTATCGTCCATACCTTGCCATCTGTTCCGTGCTCCTTTCCCCAGGCAGCCATCACAAATGCGTCATTGACAGCAATGCAAGCGACCTCCTGCACACCTTTGCTCTTCAAATCCGCAGCCTGCTCCACAAAACCTGGGAGGTGAGTCTGAAAGCAACAAGATATTTATACAGCGTCAGCTGATGCACTGATGATCGTGAACAAGACACAGCAAAAACAAGAGATTAAAAAGTGTGGACTCAACCTTGGAACAACCAGGGGTAAAAGCTCCAGGTACAGCGAAGAGGACTCCCTTCTTCCCCTTGAAGAGCTGGTCCATGGACACCTTATTTCCTGGCTCCCCCTCCTGGACTTCCACTGCAGGGAGACGTTCACCAACCTGTTGAGGATTGAGGAGACAATAATACAAGAAAGTAGACCCACATTCTCAGATTACAATTGCGAATGATACCAATATTAGAAAAAATATGCACAAAACATATATGAAAAGATATATACATTTAAAATATATGAATTATAAGAAACTTTTATTCCTACAGAGGTTATTAAAATAAACCAGTCTCCAATTAGACTACTCAGTAATGCTTAAATTAGAACCTGGTGGTTTAGCACAGTGGTTCCCTACCTATGTATTTTTCCCTACTTGTATCTAAGAAAAGCTGAACACCCCCCTATATTTTCTGACATCATCACCTTAAAAAACAAAGTTCTCTCCAATTTGAGTGATTCAGTGTATTATATGAGTTAGTTATTTTTTAATAAATCAACCTTCTTTAATGAATATAACTCATCAGTGCGTGTCTCTCTTTGTGTGTGTCAAGCGGGAGAGCAAACAGTGAAAATGTTGTTGTTGTTTTTGAAAGACTAAACGCCAACAAATATGGTGAAGCAGTTATATGTCGTTAGATAAAAAAAACATGTTGTGAATTTTGGAAATGATTACATCTATCTTTTTTTTTCAATAAATTTTGACTTTTGGACTTTACAACGCTCTGGAGTTATTGGAAATGTTTGGATCACACCAGTTGGAAACAATCCGATGCAGCCACCACTAGAATCTAATTCTACAAATAGTATAATACTAATAATATTAGTGTAGCCTGATCTTTTTTCTGCATTTGAGCAGAAATACCAGGTTTAAACAGAATATGGTCTATACTAAGTAGGAAAAAAAATCTTTTAAAATTGTTTTTCAAACACACTTTTGTATGAATTATCCAATAAGATGATGATTTTCTGATCTGAACAGGATAGAACTTTGAATTGTAATAGGCGCACACTTGCACGGTGGCCACTGGAGGGCGACAAATCACCACATACAGATGCATGTGTTCTGTTAAAATGGCCGAATGACTTAACTAAATTTAATACTAATATTGACGGACTAATACGCAACACTTTATCACACTGAGAGCCCTTTTCAATAAGCTCTAATAAATATACATTACACTTTAACATTGCCCTGGAAGATATTTAAATAAAACTAATACACATTTGTGCAATATTTGCAGCTGTGTAGTTCAGGCACGCTCAGACAACCTAGCTTTAAATGTACTTGTAACTTGGAGAATAAGTACATGCCAATATATACATTTACTGACGCTTTATTAAACAAAGAAACTAAGACAGGACAACGTAAATTTAATGTTATAACTACACAGGTCTTTAAAAAAGTAACGTTATCAGTTTCCGAGTCGGTAACTTTGTGTATAAAAAGGCATAATCTGGACAGCTGTTAATCACTGACAGTTTGCATTATGCTACGTTCAAATCACCAACAGGTGCTCGGAAACGGCAGGTAACGTTCTGAGGAGACTGTAACAATGTGAAAAACATACAAGCACATTGCATTAGCTAATGACTGTCATGGCGACGGGGTTTCAGAGCACAGTGAGCTACAAAGATGAAGGCGACGCATGTAGTGGTGTAGTTTAGTGAATTCTCAGTGAAATAAAACCCTTACTCCTCTCCATCAGCCATATGGAGCACACACAGCTACCGTTAACTAGATAAATGCATGCGAGTCTCACCTTAATCGGCATGTTGACAACGGGAGAAGTGTGCAGCAGTCTTACTCGCTGGATGACACGGGTGCTTTTGATGATAGAGCTCGTGATAGACAGCATTATGGCTCGCTATAGCACGGATGTCCTGCGGCAGGTCTGCAGGTTGTGGTGTCCCGTGCTGAGTGTCTGCTCACAAACACACCTCAAGCTGTCCCTCTAAATTTATCTTCCCCACAGTCACTAGTGCTTTACGTTGAGTTTGGCTGCTGGGACTTAACCTAGCTTCCAGATCTGGGCCTGTTAAATCTTTATTTAGTGCGCCATCTGCTAGCAAGAAGCTAAATGTCTGATGTAATATTTCTTAGACTGGTACATGTGCAGAGGTGGAAGAAGTCCTCAGATACTTTACAAAAGTAAAAGAAATACCATAGTCTAAATATACTCATGTATATATACATACAACATGAAAATCTCACTTTTTTTAATAATATGGGACCTTTAAGCAACATTTTGAATTCAAAATGTTGCTTAAAGGTCCCATATTATAAAAAAAAAAAAAGTGAGATTTTCATGTTTTTTTTATTATAAAGCAGGCTTAAGTCCTATATAAATACTGTGGAAAGTATCGAAACACTCAATCCACAGGGAAATACACACAGCCCGTATTCAGAAACTCTGCGTTTGAAACAAGCCGTCAGGATTTCTGCCCATTCGTGATATCACGAATATACAATATTTAGACCCTTGACACAAATTTTTAACATAAACATTCTAAATGTGTCCCAGTTTATTCCTGTTTGCAGTGTGTGTGAATGTCATCAGCTGACAGGAAGTACACATGGGCCCAAGCTGTTGCCTAGCAACGTAATTCTGTTGCAATTCCGTCAAAATGCGCTAAAACGGAGCGTTTCAGACGGAGAGTAAATACAGGCATATTCAGGCTGACAGTACGAGGAAAATAAAGGGTTTTTTGAACATTACAGCATGTAAACATGTTCTAGTAGAAACACAAAATACAGGTATGAACCTGAAAATGTGCATATTATGGGACCTTTAAGTAAAATTGCATAAGTATTATCAGTAAAATGTACTTTAAAGTGTCAAAAGTAAAAGTACTCATTATGCAGAATGGCTCGATTCAGTGTTATATTATGATAGAATATTATATTATTCTGTTTTATCATTAACACACAGAACATTTTAATATTGTTGTTATTGTGGAGCCAATTGTAGATACCTTTTTATACTAAGTAGATGAGCATAGATCATATCATATAGGCCTATAATATGTTTTTTAATGTAAAAGTAACTAAGTGTCAAATAAATGTGGTGGAGTAAAAACAATATTTTTATTTTACAATATTTCCTTCTTAATTGTAGTGGAGTAGAAATATAAGGTAACATAAAAATGCATGTCAAAATTGTACTTAAAGGTACAGTGCGTAGGATTTGGTGGCATCTATTGGTGTGGTTGCAGATTGCAACCGAGTACCCCTCCGCTCACCTCCTTTTCAAGACTGCGGTTGACGTGAGCCGCCGACTCTGAAACCGTGGAAACGCTGTTTGCCTCGCGCAGAGGTCATCCTTACCATTATAACTCAACTACTGGCTGGCGGTACCAGCTTTGCACTCTGCATCTCACGTTACTGTAGTTTCACAAGCTTGTCGGAGAACTTGGCCTTGTTCGTGGCCTTCAGGTAACTTTAAAAATGTGAAAGGCTCTCTCTAGAGTCAGTGTTTGTTTTGACCGTTCTGGGCTACTGTAGAAACATGGCGGAGCAACATGGCAGACTTCGTGAAGAAGACCTGCTCCCTATGTAGATATGAAGGGCTCATTCTAAGCTAATGAAAACATAACGATTCTTAGTTTCAGGGGATTATACACTAATGAAAAGAAATTAATACTATATTCCATTTCTGCTAATAGATGCCCCGAAATGTTACACACTGTTCCTTTAAATATGAAGCAAGGGAAATTGCATTGAAGTGGTGGCAATGTGATGAAAAATACTGTCACAATATTAGCAATTGTAAAATTGGTCAAAATTGCAAACCCTTGTTGGCAAATTCTGAGCCTGTAATACTTTAGCTCATGCAGACTCTTTGGCAACACTACACAGACAGACATGACAGAAAAATGTAGCCACAAAGGTTAAAGAAATGAATACACAAACGCACCGAGGCATTGTTTATAATGGCAATATGGTCAGGTATGCAATCCGTTACTAACATCCATGGATTGTTTCATTCTTGAGTATTCATTTCTCATGCTCAGGAACTACATGTGTAGTCTGTCCAGCATTAAGGTTTTGCACAAGTGTTCCTCATCATCAGTTAAGAGTATGTCCTAATGTGATATGTGCACTGCATGGTCAAAATATCATGAATAATAATAATGAAATTGACAGTTTCAACAGTAGTCTTCATCACACTGCCCCTATGATGGGTTCCCATCTAATACACACATAAATAAATATACACACAGGGAGAGATGAGACCAATGATATGTGGTGGTGGTGTGTCCATTTATTACACAACACAAAGCACCTACAATAATCCACTCCCCGTTTGTGTCAGACAGTGGAAGATCTCACTTTTTTCACAGTGATTTTTTTTAATGTGGACATGTTTAGACAAGGACATCAAACTGTTTTTATCTAAATGAAAAAAAAAAAAAAAAAAACTACACACAGAAATTCACAGCCAATATCACACGCAAAAAAATAAAGCAGTGTCAACAAACAACAGTAAATTGAGTAAAAAATAGAATTTAATCATTTAAATAGTCTTTCAAAATACAAACATTTATTTGAACTTCTAAATAATATAACGTTTAGTAGCTATTTCTTCATTATAACTGGCAATGTTAAATGTACACTGTGGCTATACAAGGAAATGTGTGAGGTTTGGTAATTTTATTGTATTGCTCATTTTATATTAATGCGCACATATTTAATAAACCTACAAATGACTGTATAATTTTAACAGTGACACTGCAAATGACCCTGCCTTCGTCCTTACCCAACGTACCTAAAACATAGTTGTATGCTAATGAAAAAGCTACCGTCGTGTAAATGAACCAAGTTAATATGAAGAACTCGACCCAGGCATCTAGATTTAATTGTTTGCTAGATGACAGAAATATGTAAGTTGTAACTTATGAACAGCTGTAAATGACCTCCAGTGTTTTGTGTGAAACCATACCAACTGCAGGCTTGCCCCCACCACTGTGAGACACTTTGTACAGTACCATGGGGCATCTTGATTAATGAGCCACGTATGTTATGAAAAACAAAAAAATAAATGATCTCAGGTGTTTCTGCAAACCCAAATGTTCAAATTTAAGTTGACAAATCAAAAAGATCAAGAATTACATTTTGTCTCCACAGTTATTTGGCCGTCTGGCTTCACTCTGCCTCCTGAGGTAGCCCTCTGTAGCCTCACCATGATGCTAAATCTATAGAGCCATGTAAAATTGATCCCTAAAATGGCAATCAGCTTCAGAAAACACACAACTGCTTACATAAAAAAAAAAAAAAAAATCATAATATCCTGAATGGAAAGCTTCGTTTCAATACCAAACCCACAACAGTGTCACAATGTAAATAAAATACCCTTAAATCCTAGAAAGGAAAATGTATGAAAAAAAGCAAGTTTCAAGTCTTTACAAATTTCAGAACACTGTAAGCTGCACAAATATAATTGTAATGGGGAATTTGTATCACATTTTGCTGGCTTTATTATCTATAAATTGCATGTTTCTGTTTATTTAAATGGAACTGTACATGGCTGAAAGATTCATGGCCCTTTGGCCACTAAATACTATATCTGATTTTGACATCAGATACTGTAGCCTTTGCATTGCATGTGAAGCTTACTATCATGATGGTTTCTACTGTAACCTGCTGAACAATGAGTGGGACTTTCAGGATGTTGCCAGACAAGGCTTCAACATCCTAAAGGCAGATGTTGCATATGTTGCATCCTGAGCCCGTTACGGGCACTTGCAAGTTAAAGTTCAACAGATGTACGAAACGCAAAGGAGGGATCTCTCATCGGAACAATGGAGCTCTTTTATGCAACGACTGCGGAAAATGCAGCAAAATCTCACCATCGCCTATCAGTTACATGGATTAGTGTTATAGCCCACAAATCAAATAGGTCACACCGTTATTTTTTTAATCAGCACAGCTGCTGAAGTTAAAAATAGTGGTTCGATCTAGAGGAGGACAGTATAAAAAAGCAGATGAGGCATTTCTTCTCTGACCACCGTTGTTGCCGCGCTTTAACGTCGAAGACGTTCTTCCCTGATCTCAGTGTGGCTCACTGGTTTAGACTGCACACGAACGCACACGCTTGCTTGTATGGAAGCTAGTTTTTTTGTGTGCCAATAGGATCCACATACAACACTGTATATATTACCTTCCAAGTAGCGCTTTCTATGAGCACACATATGCACTTCTCCTGGACTACAAATCAATTGCACAACCTTTTATAAAGAATCCTGCACCTACTATGTACATCAGTGGTTCCCTACTCCAGTATTTAACCCCAAAAGTGCTGGTTTTCTCCATTACCAGGTTTTTAAATGAACTCCCCTGGCAAACCAGTCTCTACTGTCAGCTCTCAGGGGGTCCTGAGAGTGGAGAACTACCGATATACACGCACAGCTAGATGTCTTAACCATTTAATCCACATTTTAAATGTGACAGACAATAATCAAGTCGTTATATTGCTTTTTAACATATTGCAAGTAATTCCTATGAATTTGCCTACAACGGCACACTAAACTATAGTAAATACAAGCACTCCGTGTGTATGTTAATCTGACCCTATGCTGGACCCTCAAGTCTTTTTGCCGGATATGTTATTATGGCTTTCATGAGTAGATGTTGCATTATTTTTTTTAAAAGTTCAAAAGCCACGTTTGCAGTCTGTTTCTTGTGTACCTAAATGTTGTTCTTCAGTGGTTATGCAACTGCACATCGATGCTGTGATGGAACACACCATGAGACTATTCTGGCATTCATGTTAATTCGTGTTTTCACATCTGGGAGCCTTTTACTGAAGTGTGGCAGTTACCTCTTACTGTAAATTCCCACTTGGGGACATGATTACATCAGCTTTTTATTTTCTCATATTATTTTCCTTTCTTCATGTACAGCCTATGGAAAAAGGGAAAAAAGACCATTTTCCTCATTATTAATTCTCTAATAAAATCTTTCATTTCTCACAACTCATCCACTCTCGAAGACTAGATCTCTGTTGGGTCTTTCTCTGCATCCTATTTACTGCTGCTTTTCTGCTCTAGGGGGAGTCCATCATGGCTTCCAGCATCTCCAGAAATAGTTTGTGCATGGGTACACCACCGCGGGTCTTGATGCTGTAGAAGGTGGTAAGAGCACGGCCAGCAGTCTGTCGGAGGAGAGGCAATGTTAAAAGGAGGCGTCCCGCCCGCTGGGGGTCGTCGGGGCGCCGCTGACATTCCAACTCCAGCAGGGCCTGGTGGAGAAGGTCCCGCAGCTTCTGCACGGCCTCCATGTCCTCGATGTAAACGGAGTCTGACAGAACAGCAGGGAGCACAAGGTAAGGCACTGTGTAGGGGGTTTACATTTTCTCAGCTTTTGTCGCACAAAGAAAGTGTGTGTTGCCCAGCACCTTACCACAAATACAAACTAATGGCAGCCTTTATTTACAAAACAAACAGTGGATCTGTAGTGGAAGCAGGACATGTTGTATGATCTACTGTTGACAGTAATCTTGAGTGAACCTCTAAGGGAAGACTACATAGAAGGTTACGACTGGTGACCTTGCAACAACTATTAAACTATGTGAGATGTAGTATATTGTTATATAGAGTACAATGGCGTAGCATGAGACCCGCTTTGTCGTTTCGCTTCGGAGTATGTGTGGCGTATGAGCATGGATGATCGTATGGGGCGTGTGTGTTTTTGTATCTGGAGGGAAGCAGGCAACAGGGAAAGAGCCTGGAGAGAGCGGAAGAAGTGAAACGCCAAAGCGAGTTTATACGTGTTGAGGATGGAAAAGGTGACGGAAGAAGCCAGAAGAACTGGCTTCAAAATAAAAGTGACCAAGAACTGACTTCAAAATAAAAGTGATCTTCCGGCGAATTTGAAAGTCAGTCAGTAATAAATAAAGAAATAAAACAAAATTAATAAATAATAAATAATAAATAAAATTAATGATCATTTTAAAAAACACCTGCAAACTGTATTTCGGAGAACATTTGAATTTTAGTTGTGTGTATAATTATTCAAACTTAATAAGAAGAGATTTCCAAAGATCAATCTGACTTCGATATGACAGTACACCACCACCTCAGAGTGTTCAGATTAGTTTGCTGGAATAATCACGCTGGTATGATCATACGCATCAAAGGGTCATTTTGATGGCTGTGGTTTGTGGTGCTGTTGAACTGCATTTCATTATGTTGCGATTATATAACTGAGGGTATATTAAATATTACCTCTGAGTATAATATAATACAATTTAGCAGCAGCACAAACTGCTGCCTCCAAAATGATCATAAAGTTTAATGGACACAAAAACTGAACATTAGAACCTTCATGGTGTCAAATTTCATTGCAGGGCCGCTGTATTAGAAGCCATTAGTTTTAGCTATAAACTAGCTAATAATGTCCCTAATAAACCGGAAACAGAGTTGTTTTTCATTTACACTATGAATAATCCACTTAGTTTGGTGTAATGTTTCCCATGAAATTTGTTAGCAGAGGTTGGTGAGCACTGCCCCTTAATGCAGGAAACCCTCATATGATCAATAATACCACTGGTGAACCCTAGTTTGATACCAGTTCTATGAGATGCAAGTAAATAGTGCTTTGTCAAACAATCAGTATGTCTGCTTCTGCTCAACTACACAAGTGTAAGTACCTGAGTTAGTGAGTGCGATGGCTTTTAGCATGACAAATTCCTCCCGGTCCACGTTTAGCGCCCGGAAACGGCGAGCGAGTTGACTAATTGCTGCATTTAGCTCTGTCAGTCCAGCAACACGTGACATCTCCTCGTCAAGGACAAAATCCTCCGCGAACACCACCTCGTCCTCGCAGCCGAGCGAGCGGTACGCTACGCCCAGCACCAGCACCTCCAGCCACACCGACTGCAGCACGGACATCTGGTCCGCTAGGGACAGCGACAGGAAGCCTGCGGAAGAACAGACAGATGGAAAGACAGAGAGAGAGAGAGAGGAGGGGTTTAAATGAAGAGGAGGCAAACTGGCAACAGGTTCACATTGCTGCACAGGTCCCATGTCTTTTATAGTAGCCAAATAATGGAAGCAGGTGACCCAACTCTAGCTTGTAATGCAGTTAAGCACTGCATCAGTTCAGCTGAAATGTCAGCACGACATTTTGTTGTACAAATCAATTAGGCTTTTCTGCCATCAGAATCAGGTTCACACAGACCATTTCTAAAAGTCAGTATTCTAGCTCTGTAAAAGTAAATCCAGAAATCATGGCCTGACTTTCCTGCTAAATTTGCGTGTAGGGTTGCCAACTTCCACCAGTAGAAATACAGAAAGATTGCAGATGGAAAGTGGCGGGTTGTTTTGTTTAGTAATTGTAACTTGTTTTCGTAAGGCTATAACGAAAAATTAATTCCGCATCTGATTTTTTAGGTGTGCCGACTGCGTCTTTGAGGTGGCACAGGTACGCCCTGGCACACCTGTGGCTACACCACAGTCTTGAGGGAAACATGACACAGCACGTTTCTTCCTGGTGAGACTTACATCTCTTCCACTGCTGCCATGTCATCACTGCCTCTCCTCCCCTATTTCATCCTCTCTGCACCTCTTACCAGGAATGTGTTTGGCCCAGCCGATGATGACGACCAGCTCCCGGTCAGCAAGGTCACAGAGGGTGGTGAGCGTGCGCTGGGCTGTGTCGGGCTGCAGGGGGTCAGGCATGGCGAATAACTTTTCTGGCTCTGCCACTAGAAGGTGGGACACAATGATGTTGGAGGAACCTGTGTCACAAAGTAGACACAAAACAATGGATTAATATGATGCACAGGTAAATAATCGGAATGTACATTCATAGACGCACTGATATATATCAACACTGTCATAAACTAATACATTAAATTTTGCTTTACACAACATGCTGCTCTGTACTAGTGTTAACTATACCATACACCGCACTGTATTCATGCTGCAGGTTCCCATATCCCTATTTCAAATATAGGCTTTAGACCTATTATTATTACCAGACACGTGTTCTTATTTGTTCTGAGTTTTTGCTATTAACTCCTCAGTCAGATTATGTTCATAGTTCATCTAAATTTGTGCAAATTAGCACAAAAAAAACAAAGGACTTGCACTGATCCATTTTTCTGTCAGTAGAGGGCGCCGTTTTCTAATCAATTCCAATGGAAGTGGAACAGAAGTGTTTCCTGTGTTGCTTGTACACTCTTGGCACCTTGTGTTTCACCCAGCCGGCATGTCTCACATTTTTGGGAGGAGCACTCTGAGCTGCTCAAGGTTAAAGGAAAACTAGAATTACCACCTCGTGGTTGTATGTCTCCGCCAAGCAGTCAAGTTGCAGTTTACATTTCTGTCAGTCCAAAATGTCATCACATCATTATTTTATCCTCTTAGACATTTGTGTAAAATAAGCATATGAATTTTTGAGTTACAAAAATGTGTTTTGTGAGGTCACAGTGACCTTTGACCACCAAAGTCTAATCAGTTCATCCTTGAGTCCAAGTGGACGTTTGTGCCAAATTGGAAGAAATTCCCTCCAGGCGTTCCAGAGATATCGCGTTCGCGAGAACTGGGCGGACGTGAGGTCACGGTGCCTTTGACCTTTTGACCTCCAAAATCTAATCAGTTCATCCTTGAGTCCAAATGGATGTTTGTGCCAAATTCTGAGAAATTCCCTCAAGGCGTTCTTGTGATACTGCGTTCACGAGACTGGGACGGACGAACAGACAACCTCAGACCACAGCTGTTGCCGGCACGGAGGCATACAAAAGGCTTAACTCTGAGCAGATGAACTCTCTATCTCTACTTCTGAATCAGAAGAGCACAGAAGGGACCTCCCAAACTGAACTGCAGCCGACTACCCGAAGCTTATATTTGTGTTCTGTGATTAATGTGTTTTTATTTGTCTGGACAGTGCTGCTGTTGGTAGTCACATATAGCTTGCTAGCACACAATCGATCAACAGTTGATAACAGCAGTTAGTAGCTCTGGCTGATAGTTGCCATTTGATAGTTAAACCGAAAGAAATGCTGTGCCACTTTTCATTTGCACAACTGGATTATTGTAGTGGTATTACACTATGTTGTCTTTTGTAGAACGAAAACACTAATGACACGACAGGAATATAAATCCCACCTTTTTCACTCTCCTTTGTCAGCGGTAGAGGGGCACTCTGGTATGTTGCATTCTCCACTTCGGGGCGTCTTTTGTACTTCTGCCGTCCACCTCTGACCCTGTCAAGACGAACTCCTACATTGGGAAAACACGGAATAAACATATACCATATTTAAAAGATCAGCACGAAGACCCTTCAGGTATAATATTATAGAGAGGCTATGGAGCTGAACACTCACCCTCTTTCAGCATGCCTACTTTGAGGCACTTGGTGAAGCGGCATGCTTGACAAGCCTTTCTGCGCCTCTTGGTGATCTCACACTCGTTCGATGCCGGACAGCTGTATTCAATGTTGCCTTTAAGGAAGAACGGAAAATTATCAATTTACAGTTAAGATTATTAAGAAATACAAATATGAATGAGCATTTGATGTGTACGAAAACCACCTTCTTGAATTTCTTAAATCTTTCTGATCGTTTAAACATCTACGCACAAGCTAATGTGTTCATGGTTTTTTGTTTAACAGACCAGCATGAAGCGGATGGGGAGGCTGTAGCGGCAATATACTGAGGCGTGTTAAACAATAACACTATTAGGATGTGATGTGGGTCCTTATTCTGCATTCCTCAGACTTTTTCCCCACTATGTGTGCAGTAAACATCATGTTTCTCTCCAATAGAATACATAGAATGTATGTATTTTGTCACAGAGACAAGTAACTCTACAAGATATTTTCAAAATATGCGAGAAACTTCCTATTGACTGTGATAAAATATAATTAAAATTCAATATTTGTACTATTTACTGTATCTTAATAGTTTAAACTAATTTACCTAACTGTGCTCTCATGGTTGAAGGTTAAATGAAAGTCATTTTTAATGCATACTTGCCAACCCTTCTGATTTTCATTGCCCTCTCCCAGTTTCCTTGTCCCGTATTTCTCCCGATTTATGGCAAGTTTTTAGATAAGCTAAGATATTCCTTTTTTAGTCCCACAGTGTGGAAATTTGCAAATTTTCACACCTTCTTTTCCTTTTTGTTATCTCACCCTGTTTCTGGCACTGTACAGCGTACATGATCCCTACTGTTTCCACCCAGAGGACAATACAGCTACACCAAATGTGGTTTCCCAGCGGAAGAGAGCTGCGAATTATTCAGATTTCTTTTCCTGAGAATTAAAAGTGAAACTAAAAGTAGGCCTATTTAACATAAAAATGCTGTCGCAGTGTTCGTTACTTATTATTTTGTTATTTTCATTCTTTAAAAGTCACCAGAATACAGGAAACAAAGTCTCTGAAACTCAAATTTTTCTGGGAAAGGACCCTTATATCCACCGCTTTGGGGTGTTTTTTCCCCAGAAGGTGGAGTTAAGGGTGTAGAACTGGGGGGGAAAGGAGGACATACAGGGCCCTCATGTGAGGAGGACCCACAATGATACTAGAATGAATAGCTGTGGATGCAGGAAGGTGCCCATAGAGAATGCCTATGTATAGGGTCCAGAATTTAGTGCTACACCCCTGGGTGGAGGTTAATAGCAGTCAGTGACACACAAGAGACTCCACATTTAACATGAGTGAAGTACTCCGAATGTAAAACCTGTCAACTTGTTACATTACAGAAGGGATCAGAGGAGAGCATTAACTGCTTGTTCTGCCATGCCGACACTTAAGCACACACCTTGGATGGTTCTCTTGAAGAATGCTTTGCAGGCCTCGCATGACGCCACGCCGTAGTGGTAACCCGAGGCCACGTCCCCACATACTAAGCACAGCCTCTTCGGTAGCGTGCTCAGGGCGTACTTGCATCGCCCCGCTCCGTTTCCAGCGGAGCCCTCCTCTGGCCCGTCCCCAGCCTCGTCTTTGAAGTGGCAGCGCAGGGCCGGCGTGTAGAGTGGCGGCGAGTAACGTTTGACGCCGTCTCCTCTGACCCCTCCGCCTCCGCTATGAGACGAGTCTGAGGAGGCCCCGCCAGGGCTGATCCGACCTCCCCCGCCTCCCTCTGGACTGCTCGGTTCTGCCTTTATGTAGACGTCTGACCGACGATCCCTGGAAGACATGATGTCTAGAGGGGAAAAAATAAACAACAAAGTAAATAAAGGCATACAACCTTTTACCTCACATGTTTCTATTTTAAACTACCTTCATGTCACCTGGTAAAAAAAGGGCAAAATCTGACTTTTGCTAACACGCAGCTAGCACAGGTCAGATTATGAACGTGGAATTTCAGATCGACTCCTATATCTAAGCACAGAGGCATTTTCAGCATTTTCAGAATTACGATCACTGCAATTCACTTGTAAATGTCAGATTTTTTCCCTTTGTGGCATCTTCCAACTAAAAGAGAGGGTGGAAGAAGTGCCATCATGGCTTACAGGACCCTACTTCTGCCTAAGATGCAGTCTCCAAGCCTTTTCACCAACCATCACCGATCACCAACTGATTGTTCATTTTAAGAGAAATATGTGTATATTTACTATTGCTCCTTAATATAGCAAAAGTATTTTTTATACGTTTACTAGATTAATCGATGGAATAATCGGTAGAATACTCAATTACTAAAATAAATCGATAGCTGCAGCCCGACCCAATATACGCTAAACTGCCCCCAGTGACAACCAACTAACCTGTGGTGATGTAAGATCATGGTCATTTTGCATTATCAGCATTCTAACATGACAAAAAGCCTGCTTGTTCCCTCTCTTGTTCTTTAGCAGCACTTAGTTCCTCTGTAGTCTGTGCTATTCTTTCCTCAGTTAGGCTTTTTAAGCCATCAAAAACACCATAGATTCTCCAAACCACCAACCTTTCACGTCTAAAATAAAACCACAGTCTTCAAATCATCCCCGCAGTGTGAAGCCTTTGTCTGTGACATTTCTAGACATTAAAATAGCCAAGGTGACAGGATGAAGGTCGCTATGCTCATAAACAGTGACCGCTCTTCCCTATTCAGACACATAACTTATAAGGCGGCAAGAGTACTGCGGCAACCTGCTTGCCTGCTGAAGGCTGTCTATTGTTCTCAATTTAAATACAGAAACAGGCATGGTAGATACTTCATGCATTTGTTTACAAATCCAAATGCAAGCACACAGAAGGCTCATCAGTCCAAAATTATAGTTAATATATAGTGTATTACAACCGTAACTTCTTAAATGAGAAAAAAGGAAAATCTGTGGCACAATTTCAGCACTGCAGAGGACAGAAGACATTTCCAAACAATCACTTACCCTTCACTGACGTTTATCATTAAATCCATTGCAATTTTCATAATCTCAAGAGACAACAACAAACAACTACTTTTACACACATCCGCTCACAGACACACACTAGATTGCTCAGTTTCAGTTGTGTATCTAAGGTCAAGATTGCCAAAAATGCAAAAATTTAACTGCAAGTTTTATGATTAAATTGAATTGATTACCAAATGCTGTATACTTTGGGAGGAGTAAGAACATTATGACAATTAAAAGAAGAGATTTAATTTCTTAAGTGAGTGTCCGGTTATGACCTTCCACAACCAAATGCAATGCCTGAATGGCCAATATGAATGGTTAGATAGACTGCCAACAGTAATTTTGTTTCATGCTTTTAAGCTGCAATTGAACTTCCTGTAACTTACTTCTAAACGCCAAATGTCAGGGCTCTTAATGTCAATCATACATTGCATCCATTATAAATTAGATAATAAGCCTAAAAACAGTCTGATCTCTTTGACATACATACAGTATAATGTAGTAGCATCAAATGGGCATCTGTGTCAGGTGGTGTCTTGCATTTAAAAGGTACAGTGTGTAGGATTTGGTTGCATCTAGTGGTGTGGTTGGAGATTGCAACCAACTGAGTACCCCTCCGCTCACTTCTCCCTTTCCAAAACCGTGGTAACGCCGTCCAAGGCCGTCATAACCATAATAACACGATTTTAGGAGCAACTGTAGTCAAACAGCGGCTGGTGGTACCACAGTTTCGCACTCTGCTGCTCACGTTAACGCAGTTTCACAAGCGTGTCGGAGAACTACGGTGGCCTTCAGGTAACGTAAAAAGGCAAAAGGCTCTTGCTAGAGCCAGTGTTTGGTTTGTCTGTTCTGGTCTACTGTAGAAATATGGCGGAGCAACATGGCGGAGTCCGTGTTGAGGACCGGCTCCCTATGTAGATATGAAGGGCTCATAACGATTCTTAGTTTCAGGTGATTATACACTGATGAAAACATAGTTATGAATATGGTATTACATTTCTGCTAATAGATCCCCCCAAATGTTACACACCGCTCCTTTAAGCAACCTAAATATTTGAATATTTGTGTGAGCAATGTGACCTACACTCTCCTGCCCCAAATGATGATAATTAATTTGGAACGTAGGTGTGTCACTCCTGTAATCACCCCCCTGTGAGGGGACCCAGGCAGTATACTGTATTAGCCAGACAAAGACTAATTGTTCATGTTTCATTACACTGTCAGAAATTAGCAAATGATGATAGAAATGTAGATTCTGCTGTTGTTGAATTGACTTCATGAACAGCACTTAAGGGATCAGAAATGGGTGAAAAGGGAAAAAGGGATCAACATGGGGCATGAATTGTAGCGTGTGTGTCTCTGGGCTTCAACTCATCAGTGGATAAATTAATGCAGAGCCTCACTCCAACGATTGTGCTCCTGTCCCAACTTAATACATCACTGTGCGAGGACGATCTCTGCAGCCTAAGTAGCCCCAATCCGGTTAAAAGACCTGAGAGTGACTTGTGATTTTCTCATGTGTGCATACTGGCAATGCACTATTATTACCAACCCATTTTTCCTCGTTTATCAGTCGGGCTGATAATCCTGTTACAGCGTGTATATGTACAAAGTGTTGCAATGTGTAAAATGCATTGCTTATCTGTTCAATGCTCCAATCACTCACCCTGCCCGCAACGACAACATTACATGCAGTTGTATGTTCTGTACAAACTGGTATGGGTTACTGACCTAATTAAAATAAATATTCATAAAAGGCTTTTGGTATTTACTTTATGGTCAGGGCCGGCTTAAGGCATAGGCCAGATAGGCGGTCGCCTAGGGCGCCCCCATCTGGGGGGCACCGGTTGATCTCTAAAAAAAAAATATATATATATATGCTCCAAATCTTGCCTAGGGCACCAAAAGGTCTAGAGCCGGCCCTGTTTATCGTACATACCGTATAGACTATATATAAGAGTTGTATTATTTATGCGGACTCTAAACATATTAACTATCGTCTTGACTACAATAATACCACTCAACAATCTGTGTGTTTATGGCATATAATCAATAACAGCTCAGTCCTGACTGCAGGACTATGAAAATATGTTATATATTACTAATTTATAGACCTATATAATAAACAGGCCTCTGCTGACAACTTAACATCCAGATACACTTCATCACAGTATGCATTTATTGGATACTGTGTTTTAACGTATCTGTTGAAATACGTTTACCTCTATCCTTCAGTCAGTGCATGTACATGAAAATGTGATTTGAAGGGCGATCAAAGCTTTTCAATATCAGTTGTATAAACTGGGTTAATCCACTGAGAGAGAAAAAAAAAAGAACAGGAAGGAGGATCTCATTGCATTGATGCTATCATCCAGTTCCTGGAAGTCAACATGCAAACAAAATCCTCACACAGAGTATGTGCTTTATATGCACAATACGATATGTAATACAAGGACGCGTGGCAGCTATAGATAAAGACTTTCTTTTTATACATCCTGGCTTCAAGACCTCACTCATTGCAAACCCAAGTATGCCCTTTATCATACATTTATTGCTCCCAGCTGATAATCCAATCCTGTAGTAGCTGGCTAGTCCACACACTTTCTTTTGGAGTTTGCCCCCCTCTGGTCCTGATTACAGCACTGTTTGACAAGCAGGCAAAGGGGGGGGTCACACAGCAGCAAAACCATGTCTGTTTAAAGTTTAGCTTACTTGGGGCTGAGTTTACAAGCTCAGGGAATGGCTGAGCCAATAACACCAGGACTAGTACAGTGAGCTCAGATCAATGTGATTCAGGTTTTTGACCAACAAGTACAACTCTACCATGTGCACTTCGACATCTCCTCTGGCTAAAGAGGAACATCGGTTTCAGTACAGGAAATATCCACAACAGCTAACTATATGGTTATTACTCATTAATAACAAAGCAGATTAAACAGTGCTTTCGTTGTCTATTTCAGTTACACTCGTCACAGGACCGTGTCGTGTGTACTGTAAACAAGTGTACCAGCATGTTTTTGAGTAGCTTTAGCATTAGCTTCACAACAGCGAACACATACTGCAGGTTAGCTTACCCTTTAGCTAACTAAGCTAGTAGCAGCTAGCGTTAATCCTGACTGACTGACCGGTGCTCTCTCTCTCTGTCTCTCTGTCTGTCTCTCTCTCTCTCTCTCTCTCTCCTGCTGGGGGTTTATTTGTGTCACTCTAACCCGGACTATATGCTGCATCTTACCTGGTAGAGGTGACTAGTACAGCTCTTCACGGTGTGAGACCATGATGGCACAGGTTTGTCAGGAACATTGGTTTCCAGACTGCCAGCGCCTGCTAGCTTGTGTTGCTTGTGTTAGTGGCTGTGTGTTGGCTGTGTGTGTGTGTGTGTGTGTGTGTGTGTAGAGATGGGCCGGGCTACAGTCGGCTCTCTCTAGATGTTAATGGTTGAAGCTAAAACACATACTGGGTCAAGGAGCACTCTGGTAACAGTTTGACACTGTGATCCTACAAAAGCAGTTTTCATCATAGTTTAACTGCCAGATGAACTACATGTTATTTGTTATTTGTTTTTTACATATAGGCTTGAATACCATAAAAGAAAGAGAGGTTAATAGGATATGTTCAGTCCTAATTGTAAACTTGATATAAGCCTATAATAAGCTGACTGGCAAAGGTCAGAAATTAATTTACTACAAGTGTATTAACCATGAATCCAAACTCACTTTACCTGACAGATGATATTCCTAATGATGAATGACTGGTATCATCGTCAATATTGGTGTTCATTTGTTATGCAAATTAATTCCAGGCATCTGGCTTTACATTGTGTTAGGCACACATTTTGATTCTGCTCAACAGAAATTGCTGCAAAAAGCTTTTTATTTTCCCCCCAAAAACAATAAACTTTAAGTTATGGAATCATTGCATCGAGCATGCATAACCTTCAGGTTGCCTACAATGACTCCATGTGGATATCACTTAAGAAACCCAGGTGGTGTAGTGCAAGCGAGCTGTTCTGTAATGCAGGTGTCACCACTTTCCAGGCTCTGTTGAGAAACCTGATGTATACATTTATATGCCGGCTAAATGATTCTCAGAACGCCATTATCATGCTACTGTCGAATCCTTGTTTTAGTGTTATGCGATACCAGTCACCCCTGTGGAAACATTGGTATAACTGTCTTTTATAAAAAAAGTGGCAGTTTTTATCTGAATGTATGTATTGTTGTTTGTGTTGTATGTTTTCTAATGGACTTCGAATCTGTCATTAAAGATGAATTAATTGAATTGATTGGGCCCCTCAGACTGATACTGCTCCTGTCTCCTCACACAGGATTTTTAATGTTCTCACATTGATTTATAGAGTAATCTTCTCTCCCCTCTATACACTATTTGTCCCTTGTTTATCCTTTTGGGGTTTGCAGGACAAACCCTTTCAACATGCCCTATGTGTTGCTTGATTGCAACAGAATGATACACACTGCAATCACTGGCCGCTCGTAATATTTTGGATGTGAAATGAGAAGCCAACACCGTTTTTCTATTGTATTTGCTGCATTATTATTCCCTCCACGTCCCTCTCTTGGCTACGAGTGTTTTTCTAAAGAAGACGTTAACATCGCCAGCTAAAAGTCCATCACAGCATTGCAAGAATGAACTTTGCAAATAACAGACATAATCCTATATAGTTGAAGCGTAGCATACGGTATTTCATAAAAGGTGAAGTGAAAACATTACCTGTTTGCTGAGCTGGAGTTTGAAGCCTATATATTTGTGCCTCCCAGTGGTAGCTCAATGAAGTGCCGTTGCTTTGGGTTGAAGTCTGCAGTTATCGAGACACCTGCAAAGTAAGAAAAGGTATTTTTAGTGCAGTCACAGAATTTCACTTTTCATGATCCCACCTGCCATTTGTCATTTTAATGGTCACAACAATACATATTGTACAGCCTCATAATAACCATGATGTCTGAGAACTGGTTGTACACACAGATTATTAAAGCAGAGAAAAACCTCTATATTGGCAATAGTTTTGTTTCTTCTGTAGTAAGTCATGTGTATGATCATTAACGCTGACTTTTCCTTCCCTAAAATACATATTCCACTGTATCTATCCAGATTTCTGCAAGCTGCACGAGTACCCTCCCCCTTGTGCTGCGTGACACACTCCAAAGGTCACAGTCACAGGAATGCTTGAAGGACAGACAGAGTAAAGCCAACACCTTGTCTCTCGCTCATACAAAGTCATAAGCTGAAGTTTGGTGATAACTCTCTGTAAATAATTAAAGAGTTTAAAAAAAATTACTCTTCAAAGTGTAAACATGGCTATGGTTTTGGACATTTTAAAGAACATTAAAGGCCAAATTGCAGCAAAGAGGGACCTCAGGTTTTTTTTTTTACTGCAACTTTATACTTGAGCAACAAGACTAATATGTGGAAACAAGCTGTGAGGCTTTATTCTTATTCTTTGGAACTGACAACTTTATTTTTTCCAATAAGATGATTAATTTGAGTTTAAAATGTAGATTTAGATTTTCTAATTGGCACAAACTCAAATAATTCCTTTAAATGTCATCTCTGAATACACTTTTTTCTACATATATGAAAAGTCAAATGTCGTAAGACATAAACGAGTCCTTCTGTCTTAAATGGATTCAAAGCTTTCCTTATCACACTCTAGTTAGGCTGTCTTTTGTCACTGATAATGCATCCCACTGACTGACTGTATATAGCCTATAAAACTCCCTAGTTTAAATGCGGCGCGCTGTGTGGAGACGGAGAGAACAGCACCCAGGGGTGACCTTGTCTACTGATCTCGGACCGGTGAAAGGTTAATTGCCATAGTGGATTATGCTTTAAGATCAGTGACCTCAATCCTGGTCCAGCAGCAGGCTCGGTGTCTTGCATAGTTCAGTGTGTTAGTTAGAGACAGAAAGAAGAATAACTCAGGTGTGTGGGGGGGTTAAAATACATAAACAAAAATAAAAAAGTGTGCACAGTTGAAGAAGTGCAGGGTGGTATTTGCCCATGCAGGATAATTGGAGACAATTATCCACTGCATCTTATTCAACCATGGTTCATCATTTACTCAATAAATGAGCATGCATCTCATTTATTGAGGCATTTTGTGTGTGGGGGGGTTTAGCCATTGCATAGAGTGTTATAGCATGCGTGTAAATTAGCCAGGGGGTAGTTTATGAGTATAGCTTGTAGCCTACTGCACGTTATTACACAATGTAGCTTGCTTAATGTGTATTCAGCAGCTTGTGTGCCCCCTACCCCCCAATAACATGATCAGGCGAACTTAGTTCTGCCAGGCGAACCTTGCATGCACATCAGGCTACCATGGAGACAGCTAGCTGACATCTAGCTGAACACACAGTAATAATAATAACCCACTGTGTGTGCTCTGTGTAGGGGTAGTAAAGCTACTACTTACTGGGAGATGTCAAAACATCACAGGGTTGTTGTTTTTTATATCTGAAGTCAGTGAAGTCTTTGCGGCTGGCGACAAGTCCACAGTCGGTTGAACCGGTTTAACGGCGCTGTCCAAGCCTCGCACGGTTTCTCACATCGCATCACGACGTTACCGGATAATTAGGTGATAACAACAACCGGCGACAGACAGACAGACAGACAGTCTTCTTCTCCGCCTGTTCTTCTCTGGGTTCCCGTACCACTGGTGTTATAAATTCTTCGCCTGCCACACAGCTGAGGTTGTAGTCGACACCAAAGACTTACACCGAATATCCGGTTGGGAAAAAAAAGTTTCAAAATAAAACTTTGTCGATTTCAATTTCCATCGAGACAGACAACGTCCTAAACCAAAAGTGAGGTATAATATGAGAGAGGAGTTCTCTACTATTTGAATGTGCAAAATGCTCCCCCAGAATAACGGGTACTGAAATTAACACAAATCACAAATTTTACTTGCACAAGTTCAAACTAAGCAACTTCCGGTTTCTTCCCTGCTTCCGCTCTGTAGCTTGACGCAGCTCAGTGACGTAGCTGTCTTCTCTCCTCCCTCTGCTCCGATTTGCGTCCGCTGTGTCTCCGTTACGTCCGTACGCACCTTCCACTAGCGTCATCGGCATTAGAATAAGGGCCTGCTGCAACTCGTGAAAAAAAGGTATGACCCTATGGTCTACTTTAGGCTAATCCTAATAACGTAGTCCAGGTATATTCATTAAAGAGCGTTGATTTCAGATCAGCTGTCTACAAAATCAGCTGTCTTATTGCCACTTGACCATCTGTTCTTTGCAGCAGCACACTTCCCCCCACTGAGAATAAAAAAAACATTACATTCCTACAGGGACTTAAATACAATTTAAATTTAAATGAAGCCTATTTTGCTTCTGGCCTTATTGTAGCAACACTTTCTCCTCTTTTTTAACATTTTTTAAACATAAAATACTATACAATTCAATATTAGAATGGCTATTATGAAGATATTTTTCTTGAAATTATGTCACAAGCTTTTCTGTTGCATAGGAAAATCAAAAAGAATGGGATGCATGTCCCTTGCAGAAACACCTCTATGGAAAATGTAGTCATGCTGTCGGTCTTGTGACACTGACCCGACTCTCTCTCCACCACCACCACTACACTATTTGGACAGGAGCCAAGGAAGAAGGAGATCAGGAGATCACTGCAATGGGATGAGAAGGGGGAAATGATTAAGGGATAGTAGTTTGGGGGAAAAAAGAAAAAAAGGGAGTAGACTCCAATAGGCTTTGCCAGATGTATTATAAAATAGTATCATCAAACAATGCCTCAGAGATCTCTCTTGTGTGTATGAATGTTTAATGTATAACAACAATTAAATGATTTTTTTCTGTCTAATGGTGCCTGCTGCTTCTAGAAATAGGCTTTGCCCCCCCTGCATGCGCTCTCCAACATGCCTGGTAACAGCTGGCACAGAGAGGAGGGAAGTTGTCACGGAAGAGTTGACAACCTTGTCCACTAATTAAAAAGAAATGGAACAAGAATATGGAGGTTGGATGGGAAGAAAAAGGTGTATAGGCTACTTCGGATACGTGCGTATTTTCCCACCAAAGAGCCGCAGCATTATCTCTCTAATTATAGACCAATAAATATTCTAGTCACTTTAAACCAATTGTATATTTCCCTCTCTCTGTGTGTCAGAGGTGCAGGACAGCAGTGTGTATGTGTAGGGTATAATATAGGCTGTGTGTTTTCTATGTGGTCACATTAAGGCTGTGGGACTCCGCGGTGCGCGCATGAGAGGAAAAACTGACGGCAGTGTCATTGCGACCTTGAAGCAAGGTCACACAGTCTCTGCTGCAGACACTGCAATTCTGCGGGGCTGCATCATAGCCTACTGGTGCAGAGTCCGCATTTATCATCCTCTTAGAACTGAAAGAGGACATGCTATATTCATTAGATTCACTCCAAAAGCTGGAACATTGGATTTGTTAGACACAGTTTATGTTTTTTGAGTTTCACTGTTATTATATTATTGGCTATCCTACTCAGTCATCGAGGATATGTGTTCAAGCTGGTGGAGTATACCTCCAGTGTGAATGCCAGCTGGGGTCCCTAGGGTGCTCCTTACAGCAGGTCCTGACCTCAGACAGGTGTCAGCTGATAGGCTACATAAATACCAAGACGCCATTGTGTGTGCCCTGATACACAAATAGCATTGGGCACTGCATCAGTGAGTCATGGATAATATAACTGATAGAGCATGGTCTCCACCTATACTATAAACACATTGATCAGCTTAGTAGTAGCCCAGTTCTGAATACAGAGTAGGATTTTACTATGAGAAACAGCTTGCTTCAGTTGGTCATATCTGAACAATCAGAAGGCTTAATGTCTTTGTGGTTACATTACTGCATTTATATTAAGTTTAAAGAGAAAACACCCTCCCTAAATCAGGTTATAACATTGTGGTATAAGGATTATCAATAGCCTATTATCTACAAATATGGACAGTTGGAGATCAGAGCATCATGGCTTTGATAATGTCATCCACTTAAACCTGCAGTAGGCAGACTGTTTTGGCATCATTGGGCAAAAATGCCATAATATCATTTTAGCATATTGTAATTCAAGTGTTCTGAGAGAAAAGTAGACTTCTGCACCTCCTCATGGCTCTGTTTTCAGGTTTTTGGAAATGTAGCCCGTGACGGGAGACTTCTGGCCAATCACAAGTCATTGTACATTTGTGAAATATATAGAAATTGTCCACATTATGGAGCAGCTCCAGGATTTGTCTCTAAATGACGTGATCACTGCCGTCTGTGTTTCTGTCATCAAGCTGAAGGAAATACTTGGAGTGTGCAAAACTGTATTGGATTCAAATTTAGGGTGGATTTTCCCTTTAACTCCAGGTCAGGAGTGTATAGCCTATACATCAGCACTGGCCATTATTTGCCCTCTAGTGGCAGTACAGTGGAACTGCAGCAGCGGCACTGATGACGTTACAGCAGCTGAGTGTGTGTGTGTGTGTGTGTGTGTGTGTGTGTGTGTGTGTGTGTGTGTGTGTCCTCCAGTAAAAGGTCACCCCTCTGCCACAGCACATCATCACTGCCTGCTGACTTCCTAATGGCAATGCCAGAACGCTGCCTTTACTTTTTACATATCCTGCGGTAAAGTGTCAGATTTCTAAAGGGCAGATGAACGGTCACTTGGTTTCTGCTCCTTTAAAACATTTTGCTTACTCACCATAACATTTTTCTGCTTACTCGCCAACAGAAGGCAAAGTGCAATTTGTCTAAATTCAAATCATTCCCAACAAACAAATGCAAGTCAGCTTCAGTCAAAGCCTTTGGTGTATGAAAGTATACTGTATAAGTTAGTCTTGGACTGTCATAGGGAGGGAAATGTGTCAGTGTATGCCATCTGCTGGTTGTGTTCAAAGAGAAAAAGAAAATCTGCATTCATTTCCTTAGAGTGAGAGGGGGGTAATTATAAAACTTCAACTTTTATGTATCAGATATTTTGTGACATCAGCTTTTCTTTAAAAGATAAAACACGGACAACAAAAGAGCTGCAGACACAGTGTTGCAGCTGCACCATGTTTGTCCTTGGTCCATTTTCAGATTGAAACACCAAGGTAGAGTTTCCAGCTGAGTATCACTTACATGGATCAACTGAGGAGAGAAAGCACATGCGAAGAGGGCCGTATTGACAACTTGAAGGGCAGTTTATAAAGTACATCCACATTACAGTATGTATGCTATTCAAATCCTGCAGCACATGTGTGGCCTGTCTCCACCAACTTAAACCGGTTACATCCTTGCCTCCTTCTCTGTGCACACAATAGGGCCTGTGTTGAACAACTAATGTTGCCTGGAATCAGTTTAAAACCTTGTTTCTCTTAGTGTCATTTTTAGCTGCTTTAGGGATGCCAATGTCGGTCGGTCCACTTTGGTCCAGACTGAAATATTTCAACAAACATTCAAGGGATTGCCCGGAGGTTTTTTACAGACTTTTGTGGTACCTAGAGGATGAATCCTGATGATTTTTGATGATCCTGTGACTTTCCCTCTTGCACTATCATCAGGTCAAGCATGGCTGTAGACTCTTCATCTCAAAGCCGGTTTAAGGCATAGGCCATATGGGCGATCGCCTAGGGCGCCACCCTCTGGAGGGCGCTGGTTGTTAAAAATCTGAATTTTTGTCTTCAAACCATTGTGATGTCTGCGGCGGCTGCGGGGGAGGGCTCCAGATCCGAATTTCGCCTCCGGCACCAAAAGGGCTGGAGCTTCATCTCGAGCCATCTGCTTCATCTTGTTACACTTTATTTTCACAACAGCTCCCCAAATCAGAAAGTGATTCCTCTTCACCTTTCACCAATCGAGGTGGTTTGTAGGTGGAAATCTTGTAGGTGTTTAGACACTAAATTAAAGGAGCAGTGTGTAACATTTAGGGGGATCTATTGGCACTCACTTTCCACGTACATACACACTCTACGCCCTGACTTTGCTATACTCCAAATGACCTATGCTACTCTTACAACAACTTTACAACACCACTAGATGCCGCCAGATGTTACACACTGTTCCTTTAATAGACATCTTTAAAAAGTAGTGACTAGGGCATTTTATATGATGACAAAGTCAGGGTCCCTGGTTTGATCCTAGAAGAGGCTCATGCTGCCACTAAGAGGTGTAGGACATTTCTGTGCACATTTTCTACAGGACAGACCCTAAAAGCTCTAGAAGAAAACAAAGATATTTGACATTAGTAATTAAATCTGGTATGAAACCTAATACCATACTCCAGTCTGTATAGATGGTCCTCATGAAGAGGCACTGTATGCTGGGCGCTGTGAGAACCTCTACATTAAAGAGGACCTATTATGCCTTTGTGCTTTTTCCATTTCCTTTAGTGTGTTATATAGTTTTTTGTGAATGTAAAAGGTCTGCAAAGTTACAAAGCCCAAAGTCCAGGCCAAAGGGAGTTACTCTCCCCCACAGAAACGCTGCTCCTGAACTGCCTGAAATGCAATGCTTGAAGTCCCGCCTTTTTCTTCCATAACGTGGTGATGTCACCAAGTAACATATTTGCACAGTAGCTGCCTAGTGGCTAATTGGCACACCCTCAAACAAAGCTAGTTAGCGCGGAGCTGGAACGGAGTCTGAAGAGTTTAGTTGACCAATCACAACAGAGTGGGCCAGCTGACCAATCAGAGCAGACTTGGCTTTTCAGGACAGAGGGTGAAAAGAGATGTTGCAGCACAGCAAATATGAGAAAAATAAAGTGTTTTTTTGAACATTGAAGCATGTTAAACATGTTCTAGTAGAAACCCAAAATACAAGTATGTACCTGAAAATGAGAATAATAGGTCCTCTTTAAGTTTGGGACACATATTGTAGCCAGATCCTGGTTTTCAGTGGCTGCGTGACTTGTGTTTGCTCTCTGGAAATCACTGATTGTGATTCAGCTCTCCCTAATGCACCTTATTATGCTCCACCCCAGCTTTGTTAGACATGTTGACCTACTTTTTCAGGTTTGATGTGATTGTACTTATTGACTTATAAGACACAGTGCTGCTTTCATTAAAAAAAATCTTTATTACATATATGCAGTACAGTAAGATTAATGCATCTGGCCATCAAAATGCAAATATTATGGTTCTACACAGTATTTAAAAAAAGTTTTGTTACATACCAAAAATGTACAAGAGCCCGTTTCGCACCTGTTTGATTGTTGGCAGGATTCAAGAGTAACTGTCTCAGACCAGCGCAACCTCTTTTTAACATGAGCACACCACACTGCTGTGGCAACTTCCTGACCACATATGTTTTTTGGTTTCCTTGTCTGCTGCACTATTTGGTTGAGTAAAAGGGGGGAACCCTCGTGTTGAGAGAGTGCATTTCTGTCTCGGCCCAGTAGAGAGCAGTAACTCCTCAGAAAGTAATGGGAACATTGGCATAAAAATCATCATCTCTGATTGAGGCATACACACTCGCATGCTAAGAGCATTAAATGCAAACCGCAAGTGGCTAAGGCTTCTGCAACATGTTTTCATCTCAAGTGTCTGTAAGTAAGCAGCAGTACATATACACAAATGAATTGCTACATTGAGAACTCCTCTGTCTGATTATGAACACATCTCATATTTCTCAAGTCGATACTAGTTTCTGTGATCAGCTTCAATCTTAAGCCTTCACTGGTAGACCTTGAACTGGTTTGGAGTTTCCATTGGACTCCTTCTTGTCACGGTTGGAGCCGTTGATTTTGTTGTTCCTCTGTGGGACAGGTCTTCTTTGGCGTCTCCTCTTGGGAGTACGAGAGCGTGCACAGTTGGGTTGGGATGCATCCAGCAGAGGATCCAAATGTAGTTTGCCGCTCTGGGCATCGGAAGACTCATCAATAAAGGCGAGGTTCTCCCCAAAGTAGTCCAGAGGCTGAGACAGCTGGGGATCTGGAAGAGTCTCCTCCTCTTCAGGCTCTGGAGGTTTTTCCTCAGGCACTCGCTCCGTCTGAGTGACCTGAGAGTTTGTTTCTGATCCAGGCGCTGATTCATTAGAGGAAGAGGAAGAGGAGTAAGATCCAGACTCTGTCTGACTCTCACGCTGCTCTTCTTGCCCCTCAGGGGCCCCATTAGCTGGCACACTGTTACCATGGCTGCGAGGGCCGTGGCGGCGTTTTCGCCGACGCTTTTTGAAGGGGTCATCGATTTTTCCTGGAATGCGAAAATCCACCGACATATTCTGGATGTTTTGAGTCCAGTCAGTGGCGTGGGCCCGAAGTTCCTCCATCTAAGAGAAGAGGAAGAAACCAGAGGTAATGGAAAGGAAGTGACGTGATAAAAACAGATGTGAGAGGAGGAGGAGAAGCACCTCAGCTCTGGTCTTCTTAGATAGAACCCGAAGCCAGTTACCAATCATTGTCAGGATAGATGCAAAGTAGGCAAGACCCAGCAAGATCCAGAACCACACTAAAGGCTTATACCAGGTGTCACTCCCCGCAAGTCCTGAATCCCCTTTGAGAAGATACAAAGACACAGCAGCAGTGGTTAAAACGCAACACATCCATCCATCCATCTTTTTCTATGGAGTAAATAAACATTTAACATACTATACGGTAGATTAGATAATCAATGAGTCATCTCTCGCAAGAAAAGAATCCTGAATAATTCATAAGGTAGATGAAAATTGTCTGAGCTAAGTGAACTTAATGCGTTACGACTGACAGTTATATTTATGGATGGCTAATTAAGTCGTACTCGTACTCATCTACAGATCAATGAATTCCCCGAAAAAGCAAAAATGTGCAAATGTAAGTCAGATATAAACAAATTAGACTGCAACGGAAAACTGTGTTTTCATTTCAGCTGCTTTGCACATGTCCTGAGTAGATTTTTATTGATGTGTATTAAAGTATGATGATCAGCGCACAGGGTGCTCTGAGAGTTGAAACGGCCTCTTTTTAAAGGCTTTTAATGGGGATGTATCGGTGCACTGATATTTGTATGCACCCTGGGCTCTGAGGTGCCCCTCTGATTAGCTCCAGTTCCACTCTGACGTGACCTCAGGGTGAAAATAAACCTTACTCTCTTCTCTACATGCAGAAAGGACAAAAGGGCAGATTTAGTGATTTGGGGGTTCCACTCCACAATTCTATACTTTCAATCCCCCTACATTTGACAGATTGATTTTATTTTTTTTATTCTAGTTTACATGATGCACTGTTCTTGAATAAACAAGACAACAGTATATAATAGTTGGTAATTTTTTTCTGCTTAATTTGAATTTTAATTAAATTGTATCTGGATTTTATGAAGTTTTATGTGTGTATAAGGGACAGCAAGGTGGTGCAGTGATTAGCAAGTGGCTCGCAGGTTCAAACCCGGCTTGGGGCCCTTCTGTTTGGAGTTTGCACGCTCTCCCCATTTTAGCTTTCTCCAGGTTTTCCGGCTTCTTCTACATCGCTCGTAGGTGTGAATGTGAGCGTGATGATTGTCTGTCTCTAATCAGGTAGTATAATAATTGTCCTGTAAAACTGTAAAAGAATCTATTTTGCATAATGAGTAGCCTGCTTTTGAGTAAATTTTTTTCTGATAAGAGAATTTACATTTACGTTTACTTCTAATAGAGTATTTGTTTTATAGTATCTTGTAATATTGCTCGCCTAGTTTTACTTAAAGGTGCACTGTGTGGGATTTGGCGGCATCTAGCGATGAGGTTGCAGATTGCAACCAACTGAAACCTCTCCCGTATGCCAAGAATGTAGGAGAACTATGGTAGGTGACGCAAAAATGCGAATGGCCCTCTCTAGAGCCAGTGTTTGGTTTGTCCATTCTGGGCTACGGTAGAAACATGGCGGCCGGCTCTGTGAAGAGGACCCGCTCCCTGTGTAGATATAAATAGCTCATTCTAAGGTAACGAAAACACAAGGATTCTTTATTTTTAGGTAATTAAACACGAAAGAAAACATACTTAATATTATATTTCATTTCTGCCAATAGATGCCTCAAAATGTTACACACTGTTCCTTTAAATGATGGATCTGAACATTTCTGGTTCCAGCATGCGGCTGCATCGTTTCTCTCCCTCTTTCTTTCTCTTTTCTTGAATGCAGATTTAATTTCTTGCACTTCCACAATGACGGTGATAAAATATAAGTTATTGGAGGGTGTATAAATATACATTATATTAGAATGGGAACTTTAATATGTTGTATATAAACATGCCCGCCTGTTTATATGCCTAATGGTAAAGTCTGCCCCTGAGAAAGGATGCCCCTTTGTCATTTTCACCCTTTCCCTCAAAGTCTGTGAAACACGTGGGTGGTTGATTAACTGTCGTATACCTGCAACATAGTCTCCAAACCCCACTGTTGTCAGGGTGATAACAACAAAGTAGGCCGACTCCAGAAGAGTCCACCCCTCCACCTCTTGGAACACCAGGATAGGCACGGCAACAAAGAGCACGAGACCCAGCAGGATGGACAGGACGGCTGAGATCACTCGCACAATGATCGGACTAACTCGCCATTTCTGTCAGCAGGGTGAAACAAAATAGCGGGATGAGACAAATAAAAAGAAGTACATGTACTGTGCAAGAAAAGACGACATTGAAAGCTCTATTGAGGGTCTGACCCGGAAGAGAGTCTCTATTTTGGCAACAGTTTTCCTCAGCCCAGTACCCAGATGGTCTCCGACTCCAGCGAGCAGGATACCAAACATCGGAATTCCAACCAAGGCGTAGAAAATGCAGAACAGCTGCCCTCCTTCTGTCTTGGGGGAGATGTTTCCAAAACCTGAACATGTGGGGTCAGGGGTGGAAGAGACGCCGATTTGAAGACACAAAATATAAAGGTCAGAAAGTAAACAGTCAAAAGTATTTAATCAGAATGTATGTTGGCGGTCATATTGCTCCTATTGAACACCCACCGATGGTTGTGATGATAGTCCCTGAGAAAAAAAAGGCACTGGCCAGATCCCATTGGCTGACGAAGCTGAGGTTGCTGATGGGATCCACACCTGCACCGACGGCGTCCACTACTTCCTGGGATGGGAACGGTGAAGAAGAGAAGTGGTTAGTTCATGAAACAGCTTCAGCAATTTGTATTTAAAGGTCTTATTGATAGGTGACAATTAAAATGATGGCTTTTCCTGAAAAAAATTATGATTGTGAATTAATCATAAATAAAATGTTGGCGGGTCAAAATGAATGTTTTGTTTATCTTTGTGGAAGACATCTGACGTTTGGTTCCCACTTCTAACAAGGCTTGTGAGTCAATAGTAAAACGACGTTGGTATCACGTCGTATACTGTAGAAAAGTGCATTGTCATGGCATCAGCAGCAGGCAGTCAGTGACAAAGAAGTACAACTGTGACGGCTCCATTTTGTCCCGAGTGTATCGGACCACTGCCAGCACAGCAGATAATTTAATTCCGCATCTAATTATCCGTTTTGTGTCTGTTGGTACTTGAAGACATTTGTTAACTCTCAAGTTAAAGCTTAGTATGATGAAGTTGTGATTGAACGTGGTGTCTGCAGACATTATTAGCCGAACTAATAAATTAGAAGTTTACAATCACAGAGACAGGGCTGTGTCTGGTTGATCCTGTTTGTTGGAGGGATTAATTAGTGTAAGCACCGCCGACAGTTTGCCAAACTAACACAGCACATTTCGAGTTGTGAAATTAGCTGTACTTCCCAAAACTTGACCTCATGTTACTCAAGCTGAGAACAGATTGTAGTAGGAAGGAACTTCTCTATTGAGGACCTGTTGAAACATCAGCTGACACTGGTTCAGTGAAACCTGACCCACAATGCCGCTTGTTGTGCAGAACAACATCTGAAGAGGTACTTTGTAACAGCTGCCTGGTTCAATCATGAATAAGATGACTCCAGGTTTTTTTTTTTTCCTGACAGCATCTAACAATAGATACAACCAAATGCTTATATATGAGTGTATTTATATAACTATAACAATGTGGAAAAATGTAGGCCTACTGGAACTTTTTGTTTTAGAAAGCCACTAGATGAATGAGTTGGTATACAATGTCTTTATAAGACTGAATTTAATCATTATTGTTGCTTGTATCTGTTCAATGTTAAGTAAATACATGAATAAATAAGTGATTATAATATATGAATAAATTGTGTAACATATACATAATTGTGTAACACAGGCCTTTATGAAACAATATTTTGTTTCAAAATTTTGTGAAATAATTTAGGCTAAGACATTATTAAAACTTAACTTATTATAACATTTTATTTAACCATTTTTATTTTTGTAATAACAGAGTTTTATAGGAGTTTATCTTTTATTTTATCTGAAGAACAAAAAGACATCGAGTCTTTCTAAGTGGTCGCTCTGGCCAACAGGAGCTAGCGAACACTAACATCTTCACTTTGATGCTGAGTAATAATCTAAACTCACAAGCCCGCCTATAGCTAGTTAGCTGGCAAGGCTCATTCAATCATTCATTCAATACTAATATTATGAACACGATAGGTAATGTCCTCATTATCCATTCAGTCTTTTCATTTAATCAGTAAACAGGATGCAGTGAAGAAGCTCGCCAGATCTGTTTTCATCTTCCTTTAAATATTCAAAAACAAAATGTGATCCCCCCGTTTACTTCTGTCTCATGACCTTCAGTCCCTTTAACCTTTTTGAAAATGTCAGTGGCTAAAACCGTAATTTACAACTTTCATTCTGGAGCGAGGACAAACATCTCAGAATCACAGCACGTTTGCCAAATCGGCTCGTTGCGCTCAGCTTTCATGCACTTACACACACACACACACACACACACACACACACACACACACACACACACACACACACTAGAGCTGACCCATCCTTACATAGCTGCTCTGACCACACCTGTTATCTGGCCCACAGTCGCGCTGTGCTGCTCCACGGGGTCACAGACAGTTTAACTGACCAGCTCCTAAACCAGCTCCTAAATCTGAAGGGTCACCCTGAGGACCCACAAAACTGATTCTATATGATAAGTTGCACTGTGAGGGGTCAAACAAGTTCCCAATTAATATAAAATGGGAAGCAGTAAAGGTCAAAATATATTTTTAGCTACAAGAGGTGGTCAGTCTCGAAGCTTCAGACCCAGTTGTGTCTCAGACAGAGGTAGATAATAGTAAGGGGGAAATAAGTACACACAAAATTTCACTGCACTATTATATTAAATAAAATATTCCATAAAATGATCAGCTTTAATTCAATTTTGTAATATTAATTTCATGGCATTTCAGCTGTTTTGAGTACAAAAGTAACTAAAAAGTAGCAGTAACTTAAAGTCTGCAAAGTCATCTATAAATCAAACAGTAAATACAATTACTTTTTAATACTTTTCAGTGGCTACCAACCTGGGGGTCAAGACCCCCAAAGGGCTTCCAAATTAAATCTATAGGGTCACAAGATGATTTAAAGGGTAACTTCGGTATTTTTCAACCTGGATTTTCCCATGTTTTTGTATCCAAGTGACTAATGGGTGGATGGTGAGTGAGCAGCATTAATGTAACGTTATGTCCACTAAAAGTACTTGTTTTTGCCGCTGACAGGCTCAGATTGTTATTAGAAGTGTCTGACAACATTATGGAAAGAACCCTATAGAGAAATTAAATGTTTTTTACCTTTCACTTGATCCGGTCTGTTTCTTATAGTGTCCGAGTCCAGCTCAAGGAGAAGTTTCGTTGTGAAATCTGAATATCCATATTCTCTGGCTCAAATAAATACGGGCGGCCATCGATTTCAAAGACCACATCCACCATGTTGAAATCATCTAAATATTCAGCCATAACACTGAAAATCTATTATATAACACTTCTGTACTCCAACACCATAATGTTGTCAGACACTTATAATAGCAATCAGAGCCTGTCATGGAAAAAACAAGCACTTTTAGTGGATGTAAATGACGGTGCCAGCTTGCCCCAATAACATTACATTGCAGCCCGTGAGCAGCTGCCGTCTGCAGCGCTCTCCCTCAATACTGGACCAATTTTAGAAAGTGCTGTCCCTATTAGTCAGTTAGACACAGAACATGAGAAAATACGATGGAAAAATACCGAAGTTATCCTTCAAGATGGAGCGTAAAAACACAAAATGTTAGCTTTAAGGTGAAATACTAAATTCATTTACCTCTTTAGACCTGTAAAAATCCTTCAAATGACACGATCTCATGCCAAGGCCATAACTGATATTGCTTAATTTGAAGGGGTCACAAGCCCCAAAAGTTGGGCACCACTGCTTTAGGTATAGGACAAAATTTAGACAACAGTGGTTGTGGTGTCACTAATATGCTCAAGCCCATTTATAGACCGATGATGATGATGCCCCGCCCACTGGAAATTGTAAGAAAAAAGGGGAAGAGTAGCTTAGCCGTCCTTGAGAGACTGCACTGTAGATGGGTGTTTGTTTACCTGTTAAACACTTGGAAAATATTCCAAAATAAAAACTACATAATGAGCCATGAGAACATCTGCCCTACCTCTATAAGGGTCTGTAGGTCGTCCGGGCCCATGCAGGTGAAGTTCAACAGGAATTCCCGGCGCGTGTCCTGCAGCTGCATGTGCTTGCCTTCCTCCCGTGGAGCCTCCAAGGAGCGGAACACAACGGCTCCCAGCACCAAGTAGAGAACCACCCCCGTGAGGATGCCGAGCAAGGTGGAGCACCGCATGCCTGTACCTCGACCAAGTCCGAACGAAGACTGCTGTTTCCCTCTGCCAGCCTCGGGGCTGCTGTGGCCTGGATCCCAGCTGCTGCAGCTGAAACATCAGCAACCACACAGACACGAGGGTTTCACACTGACCACAGCGCCTTACAAGCAACCCCAGCTGTAGACGGGGCCTGCAGCAGCACGCTATTAGCTGCACATGAGGCATTAAATGGACTCAAGCCTCACCACACTGCTGACACACAGTAAATGCAACATCCCCGGTAAAACGGCAGTCATCTGACATGCACTGACACTCTGAACAGATGTGACTGTACGAGTACAAAAACGTAAATGGTCCATGTCATCAATACACGGACAGATAATAGTTGAGCTTACCTGTCAAGCCGCGGTAGTTGTCCACGCCTTCGTCTTTTCCAGTCCCTCTGCGCACCAGGCCTGAGGATGGAGTCCCTGGATCCGTAGCCACTGGGGAGCCCGTCCACCTCACACTCTGAAGGAGGGGACACTAGCAGAACAGTGGCACATATGTTCACATGCAATTCAGCATTTTACAACAGTGATTTAAAATAAGAGAACAACAAAAGCTGTCAGTATTGAGGCTGATCCTCAATGACAGGCGACAACAAGAAGTGAAACTCTCAGACGTGGCAGCGTCACATACTGAGTTGCTCATGTTGTGGAACCAAAGCCATCTGTTGTACATCGCCATCTTCCAACCATATGCACCATGTAAGCATTTAGTTCTGGATTCCTATACATTACACCTTTTCCAGACTCAAATTTTCAGTCTTCTTGGTAGATTTTTCAGACCATATTGACTTTGTGACACGAGGAGGATGCAGTGTTAGGATTTTACAGAGTTTGCATCCAGCTTTCTTTTCCCAATTGGAATAGTTAACCAACCGGGCTTTGTATTTTGGATCGTCAAACCAGCCCTTGAAAAACTTGCATTTACTTATTGTGACGCTTCACTGTCAAACATCTTGGGGGAGAGCTGTTTTGCAGGCTGTGCCCAGTACTTCTGCCACTCTAGGCGAAAAACAATTATGCTGCCCCTCTATTAGCAACAGGGACAGACTGGGACAGAAATCTATCACTGGACTTTGGGATGGAGAGGCCTTTCATGGAGTGCCCATAAGGTGCAAGCTGAAAACATTTTGGGCAGTAATTTTAACACATTTTAACGCACGCCATCGCCTACTTCTTGCCTTGCATTCGACGACATCGAGCTCGCTCTGGCCCACGCTCTCTCATCCAAACATTTTGGCTGCACTGGCTGCTCCAAACGCCATGAAAAACACTCTGCTTGTATGAGCAATTTACTTTTAGAAATTCTGAATTTTATATTTTAGAAAAACAGAATAGGGACAACGGTTTGGAAACAGAAATGTTTTTCCAGACTCTCTCTATACTTATCCAAACCTGGAAATGACTAAAATCAAATTCCATACTTTTCCATACTAGTGGATGTTTGTGATGAGAGACTGCAACCCCACCTATGTAACCTTTGGGTGGAAGAAAATATGCCTCATTGTAGATGAAGATGTATTTCCTTTAGGTGATGCTGATCAGCAGTTGCAGAAGAAATATCAAGTGCAGGTACTTCCGAATACAGCAGCAGATATGGCTTTACATGTCCAGCCGTGAAACCCGATTTGGTCTGATGATGTTGGGTCATTGTCAGCTCAAACCAAGAAGGCATTCAAAACTGAAACTGGAGCCAAGGCTCTGCACACTGATGCATCTTTACCTTGTTAAAGCGATGGAGTTGAGAAACTGATAGATGTGTCCGACACTCCCTTTGCGCCGGAAAATTTCAGAAATGATTTAAGAGGGCGAGATTTCTGAGTCAGACTAAAAAAAAAAACAAGCACCCGTTTTCTTACAGTAAGTCCGGTGACTGCAGCTCTTTAGTCAGCAGATCCTTTGAAATTAAAGCAATAAACTGTCACACGGTGACAGCCAAATATACACTTCTGTCCACAGTTTTACAGCTGCTGGGAATACACACAAAGACTTTCCACTTAACAAATTGAACACATCATAGCCAAAAGTTAGCAGTGCAGTAAAACTCACCTATATTGATCATTTAAATGCCTTGTCTTATATACATACAGGGTATATATAGGCTTATACAAGGAGACCAATACAACAATACATGTGTGATTGTCCATGCAATATAGTAGTTCATGAATTATTTAAAGAACACAATGATCCATTTTAACAACAAATACATTATTGAAGCATATGCTGGCCCAACTACACAGTTGAAAAGAACATTTGAATGTGCAAACTGCTCACCCAACTATCTACCAACAGCTGCATACTTACCTCAGACTGCACACAGAGAAAGCCAGACAGATTATACACCACTAGACAAAAGGAAATTGTAATATGGCTTGCATTAAGTGGCAACAGTGCTGCTGCTGCTGCTGCAGCAACCGAGCCATAGCCGTAGTGATCCCGTTTTATCACCACTTAGGGTCCCTCTGGGTGCGTAAAATGTACAGTATGGTACTGACCAACGCGCCACACAGTCCAGTCCATGTGTGCTTACCTCAGAATGAAGGATCATAAGAATCCAGAGTACCAGTCGCCTCATGCATAGTGTTTCATGAGTTCAGGCAGCCGCATACAGGGAGGTGTGTGTGAGTGTGTGAGTGTGTGTGAGTGTGTGTGAGTGTGTGAGTGTGTGAGTGTGTGGATAGGGAGGGAGGCTGTTGCTGAGCACACAAGAGAGAAAAAGATGCTCAATCAAACAGACTTTATATCGAGAGCGAGAGAGGGAATTAAAGAGAGAGAGAAGGTGGAGATGATGATGAAGTTAAGGATCATTTCAGTTTCTTCAGTTAGATCAGTTTATTTTTCATACAGTATAGGTAAAGATGTAATCCTATAATGGCATAGAGACATAATGCAGCTTCATTTGCTTCAGTCAGTAAGTAGAATTGTTCATATTCTTCTGTGAATCATGGCTAAAAACTGAATGTCCAGTGCAGTAGTGGCTGTAAGTCATATCTATGGGATCAATGTTCATTGAGATCTGATTGGTGTCACACTGCCGACTCTGCAGACAGAGGGAAGCCAGCTCAGCCACTCATCACCCAGCTCTCAATATCCCATCTTCTTCCACACAGTCTGCTTGACAGATCTGCTGCACTCTTTGTGTGCATGTGTGTGTGTGTGTGTGTGTGTACAGGGGCGGGGATAAGGTTTCTCAGGCAGATGTTCCTCTCATACATCATACCAGTCAGGTCAGGATATTCCTGGTTTAATAGTGGTATTAGATTGATCACATCACTCCGAATCAGTTAGGTGATTATTCTGGGATACCTAGCAACATCAGGCAAAGGGACTGCCGATGAAAACTAGCTAACTCTGGTACATTTACATTTGTTTGAATGTTGATTAATGTACATTGTCCCTTTTCAAATAAAAAAATAAAAAAATTAATTTAGTTAAATTAAATCCTCAGGTCACTATTAATGCAATGCAGAGCTCAACAAAAGGATTGCCTGCTTGCAAGTAAAATGCCACGTTGGGCTAGTAAATCTAGCTACACACTTGCCCGATCAGGCAAGTGGTAAAAAATAAATAAGCAGTTGCACATGCACAGAAGCCGAGTACCGAACGGGCATTCGCGAGAAAAGGGTGGCGGGTAAAGACAAAGATTATGAGCTGTAGCGCAAGCGAGTGATTTTATTAATTTGGAAACAGGAGTTCATTTGGGTGGCGTTAGAAGATGTGGGCGAAACTCCAGAAAAATTTGCTTAAATTAAACATTAAACATGACAATTAACTTTGGATTTTGTTGTTATTTGATAACCGCTAAGAAATGCAACCGTTTGTATTGGGGCAAGTGAAAATTGACTCAGGGCAAGTAGATTTCTGAACTACAATCTGTTCAGCCCACTTTTCAAATAGTAAAAAAAAAAAAAAATTGGCCGTACTAAACAGTTGGCCACAAAACATTGGAATAGATGTCTCCAATGACAAGGAAAGAAAACAGTTTGCAACAACTATATGTCTAAATATATCTGTGTTAATGTTGCATTATTATCAATCCGAATATTTATATTATTTATTTAGTTATCTTACAGTTATTGTATAAACAATATAAATAACAGATTCACTGAACTGGCATAAAGTAACTACTAAAGTGAGGCTATATCACATTTATGAGGAGAAAGATACTGTGAATGAGTTTCCTTGTTTTTGGAAAGAGAGATAAATGGGCGGCAGAGACAGAAAATTAGGATTATAAAGCCAAGTGGGCAAATCCCCAAGATGCTTCACTGTTGCTCAGTCAGGACCGACCATTAATGTGTATGGAAAATCAAATCTATTACTCAGATAAACATTTTAAAAGGAAAACACAAACAGGAACTTGGCCACGTCGGTTTAATCAATCAGAAATATAACTCGTTTGATGTTAAATGGCTGAATTTGTGGATGTGTGTGTGCGTCGCCTCCTGACAGGATCAATGTTGTTGCTTCTTTCCTGACCACAAAGGATGTGAGGAGTCTTTTTCTATAGCTGCTGGGTGGGGAGTTGGGATGACGGTGATCAATCAATAATCTGTCAAGCAAACCTAGGCATCTCCATTCAATAGAATTCATCCTACTCAGGAGCGGAGAGTAACTAATTATTACTCACAGACTCATGGACTGACTGGTTGGACATATATCTAGGCTAGATGTTTACTGTCTTGGATGCCTTGGATGACCTTGTGCTGTTACTTGTACTACTTCCAAGTCCCTCTCTGAACAATAACTCTGTTCCTCCCACTCAGCCTGATATATCGCCCTGGCAACCCTTCGCCCTTTACATCCTGGAAGCCGTGCTGAAGTCGCTGGCAGCCACCATCGGGAGTGACTGAACAGAAATATATTCTTATTTACGGTTTTAGGGAGAGCTGAGAGAAGCTAAGAGATCAGAAAAGTCCCACCAAACTTCTGTATGATACCTAATCATTAACACTTGAACATTCAAACAAAGTGGTTTGAATGAACTCTGTTCGTACACGTGAAGTGAGAGGTGGTGTTTGTGGATGAGAAACTGTGACATGCCCTGACAGAAGAGCAGCTTACTGGGATCGAGCAGAGACTGACTGTCCCATTATCTTGCTGCTGTGGTGGTCGATGGTGAGGTTGGACGTTACTGAGTGATGAGGGTGTAATGGCCCGAGGCGACTACAGGAAAAGACTCATTCAGACTTTGATACTCATTAGCACGTAAGCCTGTAAATGTCTGTATTGGCTTTGCTGCAGAGCCACACATTTAACAGCTTTTCTTTACTTTAGTCATCCCTTTTTGCAGTCAGGAATAATGCTGTGATATTCATTAAAAAACAATTCAATTTCAGTTAGACTTTAAAGGTGCAGTCGGTTACTTTGAGCAAATATAATAATTTATCATAAGTTATTTTGTCACTATATCCTGACAGTAATGCATGAGACAGATAACCTGTGAAAAAAAATCATGATCGTCAATCAAATCGTCCTCCTAGCGCTCCTATAATGGCATTTGCAAGATTTCACCGCACCTGAACGAAAACAACCATCAGAGTCAAGCAGTCTGTGGGGCAGCGGTCAGTCACCGTGCGCGAAACTCACGATCAAACGGTCAAACTGTGCAGCGCTGATCAAATACGAATCAAGATTCTGTTACTGTAATGCCTATTTCCCGCATAAAATATCATCAGAAACATATTTTAGCGTACTGTTTAGCTGTAAAATGAGAAAGTTTGGGACCCGGCCAGCCATGTTGAAAAAAGTCAAGCCAAAAGCAAGCACCGCCCACCAGCCGGGATTGACAGCTGCTTAGAGATTCATTAGGAGCACTAAAAGGAGGCAGAGGAAAATTAAAAAAAAAATTTATTTGTCAGGATATAGTGATTGTTTTATAAAAAAATAACTTTTTATCATATTTGCTCAAAGTTACCGACTGCAGCTTTAAACATTTACAAACAATACTGTGTAGTTAAACATATCAAAAGCCAATTGTTAACCATTGTTGGCGTAGCATCTTCAGATATGGTTGTTCGTTTCAAGCTTGATTAAGTGAGCAATTCAACCAAAATGGATTACCTGAATATTCATTTTAAGTCAAGAGATTCAATTTACCTTCTGTCGACTGGACACACAAGTTTTGAAACATGTATTACTCCCAACCAAAGCCCTTTGGGAAATGAAACTGACAGCCAGTTGCACAGCATGGCCCTACTATTGATCAGCTGATCAGCACATCTTCTATCTCACATCCGATTTGATGAACTGTTTGACACGCCCTCCTGAGCAAGATGTTTTTTAAAATTTAAAAACATTTTAAATATGTTTTTACTCTTCACAGGAACCGAAAGAGGTGGGATTTCATATGACATAAAAAATATGGATTAATGCAGTTTTTACATATCATCAATATAAAGGCTTTTTTTTCATCTTTGAGCACGGGAAATTATAATATAGTCTACAATGTCTACTTTGTTTTCTGCTGTATTGCAATCGGCTTACATTAAAAAGGTACAATATTTGACACACATTTAGTGCACGCTGATATGTTGTTGACTAGTTTAGTGAGATATGCACATGGCACCTATTAACAATGCAATAAACAGATAATCTCTTACCACAAATTAGTAATTGAGCAAGCAGATTATTGTTTTGTCATAAGCAGACACGGTTATATATCATCGTATACTATGATATATACACGTAAAACATTAGACAAGTACATTATGGTATAATGTATTTAGATGCATCTGTCAAATGCATGTATGGAATTCATAATGAGATAGAACTTGACACGTCATTCTTCCTATTTCCCTGCGAATACTTTGGCTTCTACTTGCTGAGTAGCAGAATTGGATTTATTCCATGCACTCACCAAATAAACTGTTAAACACATTTAGCTCCTTCAATTCAATCTGTGTGAGAGCTGCTGTCTCTCTGTTCTGACGAAAAACTGAACACCGTCCAACCCCAATGAAACACGTGTCTTATTGCCGTGGATAAATCATGACAATGTGCAGTATGAGGAAAGTTTACGGAAATTAATAAAGGATTGATTATTTATAAAAGCAGGAGAAAATACGGCAGGCAAAGCAAAACCTTGGTAGTTTTTGCATTGTTTCCCTCCTACTGCATAAATCACAGTCAGGAAAATTCTTCTGACTCTTCATCATCATAAGTTATTCAGATATTGAAAAAAAACACTCATAAATACAAACATTACTACATGGTTTCCACTGAAAGGTCATGCTCATATCAAAAATGTATATAATTGAATCTCTACAGCTGCTTCCTATCACACCATATAAAAGAAAATCTGCCTTGGAATCCATCAAACTCCTGGTCACACATGCAAACAAACGATAAAATCTTAAAAACCCTTACTTCTCGTAGGTCGATGGCTTCAATTCCAGGTGTCCTTTTAATTTTATGTATGGTTTATCTGGCGGTATGAAGATAAATGAATTAACGTCCAGCCAGTGGGAAATAAAACGAGAAGCGATTTTGGAAAGAGATCTGATGAGGGATGACCATCTGAGGAGTAGCTACACTTGAATAAAACGCTCAAATTGATTGACCCGTTGATAAATGTATTACAAGTAAAGGAGGGTGGTAGTAAACAAAAGAGAGGGAGTGAGGAAGGGGTGGGGGGGCAGACAGAAACGTGATGGGGGAGGTGGACTACACTGCTATTATGAGCACTTTATTTTCAATTAAGCCTTCTTGCATAAGCTCACTTTCTGCCATTTTTGATGATGCAGTGACTTCTTGGACTGGAAATTGATTGGTTAGCAAACGTCTGCAACTTTGCTCATTTAACGGAAGATGCACTTTCGACGCACGGTAGAAGAAAAATCATCAGAAAAAATACATATTTTTTATTCTATAGAACAGCAGCTCAATAACAAGTCTTCTTAGGAATTTAAATAAATGTGATTTTTTAAAAGCAGCTAAATGATCTGCAGGTTTTTCTGTATTTAAAAGGAAGATATTTTGATTTACACAATGTGATGCAGTGGGTATTCATATCTTTAACCTCTGTAACTCTATTAGAATTTGTAGTATATTGGTAAAAGCACATATTATCCATTAGGTTTTTTAAGCAGAATGCAGGACGCTTTGATGTATGGAGCCACAAAATGTCCAAAACTAAGTTATACTTTCATATTAATTGGAGTACATTTTTATCACATTATAGAATTTGTTCTATTTCAAGTCGCCGTTTATCAAGTGCGTTTTTTTTCATGATGTCGCTTTTCATAACAACGGAGTTATCACCAGTGCCCGCCCCGTCAGCTTGGTAATCACATGCCCCCCAGCCTCCCAGCAATAGAGTGCTAGAGGAATGAATCATAAAACCCAGAAATGAGTTAGCATTTTAGCACTTCCGGTTCCCTCGTCTAGAATTCAGTGGGTTTTTTTTATTAGTTTTTGTTTTTTGCTTATTTCTATTGTATTTATTTAGCTTATTTTCTGCAATAATCCAAAACCCAATGGAAAAATCCCATTGGCTTTTTGTCGAGGGAACCCAGGGCGATGCTAACTTCCTGGTTGGCCTACAAAATTATGTCATACCTGGAGCAATCTATACCTAGGCCGTGAGCTAGCCAGTGGGGCATGCTCACATGCACTAACATGCAAATGCACGTACGGCTGGTTTGGCTATGTCAACAAAGCACAGAGAAACTCGGATTACAACACACATGGAGGGAGAGAGACTTCATTCTCTGCTCAGGTAGACATTACTCCTCTATATCTTTACATAGCAACTAGTTGTTTGCTGCTATATCAATGCTCTGAATATCGTATGGCGCACCTTTAAAAGCCAACGTAGCTAGTTAGCTTGCTATTTAGCCTAGCTAGTTGGCTGGTAATGTGTACATTACCAAAATTAAAGCAAAGATTACTGAGTCTGTGTGTATTTACAGTAGCAGCTAATGATTGATCCAGAATTACTTTGGCATCGTCGTTGCTCTAGCTAACATGTGCATGCTGGCTACATTTTGGTATTTGGGAGCAGATTTTGGTGACAACGCTGCTGTCATCAAGTCATTATGGAAATGTACGGAAGAGCATTAGGACCACAAGTGAAAAAAAATTACTTGAGTTGCTTATGCAGACTTTAAAAACATGACATAATTTCCGAGCACATCTCTGCCCAACATCAACCTGAGCGGAGGCCTAATCAGCCGGAATAGCTGAAAACACCTGTGAGGGCCTTTAACGCATTAGACTGCAATATCTGAGAAGCTCCAGGACTCTTCTGTTACACCTCTAATCGATTTGCCAAGGAATCCACTTTACACTTTAATCTAATACCCCCCGGTCCTGAAAAAGCTTTTACATCGTGAGAGGAAGTCAACTAAGGAGGGTGTAAAGTAAGAAAGAGTGATGGAAAAATATCCGTCTGGCACTGAGCAAAGTAGTGTAGTCAGTTTATCAGAGCTTTCTCACTAAAAACAGCTGCATCTGGGAACGCTTGCAAGAATGAATCAAAGCTCTGAAACACCTCTCATATTATACATATTAATTTGATCCATCGATAATATAAAATATATTGATTAGAGCAGTTTAAAACATGCTTACATTTAGTTGTGGAGACATTCAAAAACGTATGATAACGGCATCACACATCTTCCCAGGTGCAGGTTTCTTATGGGCCACCCTACACAGCCACTAAAGGACAATATGTGTGCATTATGAATAAGACGGCAATGACCAGATATGTTGGAATCATTTTGGTTTCCTTATTTTACTTCTAAACCCCTACAGGCGAATATCAATAAGAAGAAAATAAACTGTAGCTGTACATCAGGTGCAATGTAAGAATGCTTTGATAACACAACACAATGTGTATACCTTTACGTTTCACATCAACACCTGAGAACAATTTATTTACCTTTTCAGAAACATGTTTTCCAGAGTTAAACCGTTTTACTAAAAGCTGAATGAAAATGACAAAATAAAAGAAACAATAAATGTTAGTTTCCTTTTATTGATAAGAACAAGCTGGGTAAGAGTCTTTTACATCATTGACGATGAATGAAATGGCGTATGAAACATATTGAGATATATTCTGGTACAACACTGCCCATTGGCCATTTTCATTACATTTACACAAACTCCTCAAAGACCAATGTCTCTGTTGTGGACGTGGAATTTCTACTCACTTTTCCTCAACTATTATGAAGAAAAACATCTATTCAAACTCAAGTTGCTTGATTTATTCATTTTGAGGATGATTTAAAAAGCACTATTCATTCCAACAATCATCATGGAAATATTGTTACAAACTTAGACAACTGAGATGAGTTCATGTTTTTTTTAAAGTGTTTTAAAATTGCTCAATAGAAAAGTTCACTATCGGACTGATTGCACAATGGCTTTCAATCATTTATCCGTCCCGTTACGAAGCCTGAAAAGAATCTCTCGCTTTATTGTGTTGTGCCCCTTTAATGCGACAGCTTCTACATCTGTTCATCAATGGCTCTTCAAATATATGTAACAAAAAAAAATAATAATAACATGGAGAACAGATATCAATTAAGGTTAATTAGCCTCAAATGCTAAAAAGCAAAATAAACTGCGTTTTACTGTAGAATGGGAAAGAATGATCCATTTGCACCAAGTTTTAAAAATTAACACCCGAATAAATATAGAAAAAACATTATGTGGAATGCATAAATTATATCCAAGAAGAATTATTGTAAATGTGATGCACAAGCAGCAACTAAGAGTTTCGCAAATAGCCTTGCTGGTGAAGTATTTCCTTTAGGAGAGTTTGCATTTTAAACTCCTCTGGTAATCCTATCAAAACCTGAAATCATTATGTGAGGAGGACTACGGGGTCAGCACAGACGGATCAAAACAGTTTGACCATGCTCTCTCTGGACTTGCCGACTCCGACCCACTTCACTGAAATGAGAAAAAGGAAAAAGACGAGATGTGACTGGCAGGTTTGGCAAAGCGAATAACACATTTGGCTGCAGTCTATCCATTAATGTAAAGTGCCTCTTTACAAACCTGGCACTTGTAGGAAGTCCTCAATGAACCGAACGTAATTCTGGGCATTCGACGGCAGCTCCTCGAAGTTCCGAGCTGCTTCGGTGCTGCAGCACCAGCCGGGCAACGTCTCGTAATCCACCGACACCCGCGTCAAAACGTCCATGTTTGCTGCAACAGAAGACAACGTGTGAGTGAAAGATGAAATGTGTACTGATTCACCACAAGACGGTGGTCAAAACAACACCCTGGACAAATGTCTTTTAATGGGATTTAAGGTCCGTACGCAAAAGTATGTTTTATTATCTGATACGGTGTGATGCTCCTAAGATTGTTGGAAGACTGCAGCAAAACCAGAGAGCAAATCTGGATCAGGACAAGCGCCACTTCTAACATCCAGCACCATAAAGATGATAAATATATGAGGGGAAATCAGTGATAACACGCTGGCAGAGAGCAGCTGCAGTGTCAGGTGGAGCAGAAAAAGAGGAAAGTTGTTTTATCATCCTCTGGTTCATTAGCTTAACAATTCAATTTGCTCCATTTGGCAGAGCAAGCAGAGGGACATGAGAAGGATGATAAATGCACCCTCAAATCTGCTGCAAAATAGATTTTTTAAAAACCCAAGATGTTGCATTTCCTGCTGGTAAAAGCTGACCTGTGTAAAATAAGACATTAGGGAGCATAAAAGCCACGTTCATTTGCCTGTAAACAAAGACTAAGTAGTACGCCTCAAAATAATAATCCATTTGAGCATACTCCTGTGTTTACAGTAATTATGTTTCTGGCATAAAAATATTTTGTGGATAGATGGATAAATTGTGACCAAACATTTACATCTTGTATTGTAGTCATCTAGTGCAGACAGAAAATGAATCCAAAAATGTTGATAATTACACGATCATGTATGTCTTTCTTTCTTTTTATGTATTTAACCAAAAATGACCAAAAGTCACTGGTTCCAGCTTCTCAAATGTGTGAAGATTTGCTGCTTTACCATTATTGTTTTATAGGTTTTATATCACTCAAAATTGTATATCTTTGGGTTTTGGGTACGGCTGTAGGTGATTTATTCGACAGATCTGTAAAACTGAGTTTCTCCACAAAGATTCGCTCAAAATAATTGTCAGATAATGAAAGTAATCATTAGTTGCAGCCCTACAGTCATCAAACTTTGCCCTCTACTTTAAGGCAACACTAAAACCTAATTTGAAGTAAACTAATGCTTGTCGTTGACTGTTAAATCCAATAATATTGTCCTGTAAAGGGCAGACAAAGAGCAGATCTATAAAAACATCTAAATGGGAATGACCTACCAGGGAAACTTGGTAGAGGTTCGCCATCAACCTTATAGGCCACGCCCACTTTAATCTCTGACAGCGTGTCCAAAATGTCCAGCTTCGTCAGGGCAATTCTGCAAGGAAACAAGTCACTCTGTTCAACTCTGATGACAATAACTTAACTGGAATTTGAGTAATTCCATCAGCAGAGGGGGATAATATGCTGAAATGGTGAGATGGTTCCTTACGCGGAGAAGCCGTTGACCATGTGGGCGTATCTGACCAAGATCAGGTCCAGCCATCCACAACGCCTCTTTCTGCCCGTCGTCACGCCGAACTCTCTCCCTCTGGACTGTAACAGTGCCCCGGTCTCCTAAAATACAAAAAGCACACACTGTCAACTGCTTTGAAAAATAAAAACGACATTTACTTTCAAAATCCACAAGATAATCCCGCTATTTTCAGGGACATTGTATTGATTCTGACTGTTTTGACACCTTTGACAGCGTACGGACAGTCAGCTGCACATGCCCTTTTCCAGTAACATCCTGTGGAAGCTGCCCAGTACAACCACACTCCTCTACTGTCAACCACTGAGTTGCATGGGGGATAAATTGTGTTGTTGAAGAGCACGTTGCTGGCAGACTTCTTTTCCACCTTCCCACAAAAGGTTTTCCCAGCAATCTCATAGATTTGAACGAACCTACGTCTGACCATAAGTCAGCCTCTTTAACCTCAAGTCTGAAGCTGACCACGACACCTGACAACACTGATGATGACACTGAGGTCTGTTTGGCTCACAAGGGGTTTCTGCATTACTGGGACTTCAGGAGCCTCAACGTGGGATGGTCATGTCACTTCAACTAATCTTCTCTCTTGTCTAATCAAGTCTCTATTTACGGGAAAATACTCAACCACAGTCACAATAATGGCTACAGCTGGGTACTTTTTAAATACTAATGCTAGTACATAGAGCTTCAATTTAACTGTTACAGGACAAAGAGACACAGGTCAGATGATTTAGGCTGCATTCACACCAGATCGATTCATTTTGACTTAATCGTCCGAGGAAACTTAGTGGCCTCGGTGTCAGTCAGCAGATTTTAGAATTAGTGTACGAAACTGAGTGTTTTGACCTTTCACCTTCCTGCCTGGTACGGTCACCTAAACTGTGGATATAAGAATAAACTGTCTAGGATTGTGTCAATGCCAAAAAAAAAAAACCTTGACTCAACTTTTTATAGAAAGGACGAGGAAGAAAGTATCCTGGCAGATAGCTCCCGTCCTCACTTCAGCCAGTTTGAGCTCCGGGATGTGTTTAAAAAGTCCTTCCTCCCAAGTGCCATCAATAATCTTAACTCAACAAAGTGACTGAGCATATCTAAGTCATGTGTAATGTGCAACATAACCGGTCTATGTAGTTGTTTTTACTAACTGCTTGTCTGTTTTTTAATGTTGCCGTTTCCTGTGTTTGGTGAGCCGAAGACAAGTTTCCACCCTGAGATTTATTGTATTGTATTATTGTAATAAAGTGCATCTGGGCTGCGGTTGCCACAGGGGTTTGCGGAAACAGCGGCCTGCAGCGAAAAGTAGAATCGGAATCAACTTTTGGAGAAAAGCAGCCCCAACGCCAAGCTGCGGTGGCCAATCATGTAACCAGATAGTCGGTGAGAGAACTGTTAACATCCCTGAGGGTAAAATACAAAACACAAGCACTTACACCAACTGCTCAGGAGTTTGTGTAACAGCTGACTACATGGATGCTCGTTGGAGCAATTCGGGGGGAGAGGGGGGGGGGAATTTGGTAGTGTGTTTCCTAGCTGCTGTGAAAATGAATAACGCTGCCTTCAAGTGCGGTTGGTAATATTAGAGATCATAAAAACGCTCTGACGAAAAACAAAAATTGTGAAATATAAAGTCTACTTGTGCTACCTCTGGGAGTTAAACTTCACAACATGACATTGCACAAACGGGCCCTTTAAGTGACACCCCGACACCACCCCACCGCCGGATCTGGTGTGAATGCAGCCTTACTCACCATCTCTCTGCAGCACCTTTCACATCTATGAAACCATGTGTCCTTCATCTGTGTGGTATTGCATTCATCTCAGGATTTCTTTTTTGATACTAATGTGATTACCTTTTAAATATTTGCTTTATTTTCCAGTTCACAACTGTTATTTCAGAATTAGGAGAAATCTAAATCTGTATGAAACCCATAAACCGCAGCAACAAATTCAACTCACCCATATAGAAAAAATATCTTCTCATCAATTTAAAATGTCATATATTACCAGAAATGGTCATTCAGATTCTATTCACATGTTTCCCTGAATGTTGGTTCAACATCTAAGACATTTCCTTAACTGCCATCTTAAAACGTGCTTGGCTGTTGTGGTATAACCTGACAATAACATCACATATCTACTTCAACCTAGTGGAGTGTGTTGGCTATTTCACAACGAGCTGCCTGAGAAGCCAGTGTGATGAATTTGATCCTTTAATCACAACATCGACGTCTTCTCAGCTTGATAACACTTATCTGTAATTAGCATCATCAACACGTTGGAAAAAACGTCTTTTTTCAAATGTGTCTTTACTCACATTGTCCTGCTCTGTTGGGAAAGCACCAACGCCCACCCGGGTGGTGTACGCTTTGACGACGCCGTATACTCGGCCGACGTACGACGGGGGCACACCGAGGCCGGTGCACACTCCTCCCACGGTGCAGTTAGAAGACGTCACGAAAGGATACGTCCCTGAACGGAGAAAAACATCCGTTAACCTGAGGAGGCAAAACCTCCATTAATTTTCATTATTCACTCCACAAACCCTGTGCTGCTCACCAAAGTCGATATCCAGCAGAGCGGCGTTGGCTCCCTCCACCAGGATTTTCTTACTGGGACCATTAAGAGCTTTGTGCATGAAGTACACCCCATCAGTCACCAGAGGACGTAGTCTCTCTGCAAAGCCCTGAAAAAAAAAACAGACCAAGAAGACTGCTTAGACCATCTCAAGATAGGCTGAAATCTACAACTTATAACTGAAGAAAGATTGTTAACTAATATAATGAAAACACTGAATACTGTTCAGCAATAAATACCAGTTACACTCTAACTGTCAACCATCCAAACTCAGGATCCAAACTCAACCTGTATCATACAAAACTAGTAAATAAACAATAATCTTCATTTCCTATTTGTTTCTGTCCTAAAAGATGCAGTACTGTGATAACACATCCCGCCCTCTTTTTTAGAGGGGTATGGGAGGTGGACAGGGGATGTTCAGGGGAGATAAAGAGTCAACAGTAGATGTCACATAGAAGTGGTGTACATCATCTGAAAGCTGGGAACCTGAAGATTAATTTGAGATGCAGCTTAAGTTGTTCTAGTTATAAATAAGAAATACAAATTAATTAATCAATTAGATAATTACTAAGAGCGTAGAACATGATGATAGAAGAATATGATGGCCATTCCCATGCTCATTTATGTCTCATACATTTTTGGGTTGATACCATATGTTACAAATATTTGTTGCTAAAATTAACCATTTTAATCACTTGAGAATTTATAAAAAATGATCAATGATCCTTCCAAAATACAACATTAAGACCTTGAGGAACACCATAGAAAAAGCCATGCTGTGATTTGGTATCAAAAACTTTTGACATTTGGAGATTTCGGCAAGAATTGCATTTTTTGCCAATTGGATGGCGAGCACTTCTGTTCTGGAAACTGCTCAGAAACCCCCTTGTTGTCAATCTACCTAGGAAAGCCATCCATCCCCTAGGTCTGTAGTTTGTGGCTGTAAAGTTTCGTGAAGCTGTGATTATCCTAGAGGTCACCACAGGTCATTTTATACAGTGAGGTCAAATTTTAAAAAATGGTCTCACTACAATGAAATGGCTACTATGGGGACTAACATTATCACACATGAATACAATTGGGCTCATTGGATCCACAAGAGTCTCAGCTTTACAATCATACTCAATTTATGTAATTCCAAGACTGATTAGGTACCCCAGTATGCAGAAATATTCAAATACACCATTTTAGTATGGGCAAAAATAACACATTTACACTGCTTTCAAAAAACTGCATGGTTTCTTAAATTCTTAAATTGAGGTGCTTTGTGCAACCGGCCCCAGGACCTTGAAACCAAGGCAGCTAAATTCAGCCATCATTCATTTTATTATTTATACCTGTTCATTTCCCACTGACATGTCAAAATGTCTTCCATGAAAAAGGTCTATTGTCACAATATCAATGCCAAGCAACTGTGATGTGGATGTGTCAGTATTTCCTGGCTCTGACATGATAACCTGTCCTCACCTTCAGCTGCTCCAGCTCGCTGTCAATGTCCACGTTGAGTTTCGGATACATCGTCAGGAAATGTTCTGCCAACATACGAAACCTGAGAGGAGGACAGAGTTAAGAGTCTGCTAAGACATGTTCATTCAAGTTTATGTGCTTCCCTCTTTATGCAAATACACCTTCACAAAATAATTGCACAACATGACAGGACAGACAAGGCTATCATAATGCTTCTATGAAAGCAGGGTGCCAGCAGTTTTAATGTGCGTGCCGTGGCCAGGTGTTGCCACCTGGTGGCAGGAGAAGATAGAGATACTACAACTATTGAAGCAATGCATGGGACACTTACGATACCCTGATGTCTATACGGTCTTTGTCCAAATGTGATTCAAATTGCTCTCAAAATGTATTCCTGAACTCAAACTTGCATCTTGAGAAGTTTCTTTATCAACACAGTATTGCAAAAACAAAACTGAATAGACCAAGGCCCTGTTCAGACCTTGTGGCCCAGTTCACACCTGGCATTAGAATACCTCTCCAGTGATCACTTGTGATCGGATCCGCTCTATATGCAAGTAAACAAGTAGTTGTCAAATATTTAATACTCTTATCAACATGGGAGTGGGCAAATGTTCTTGCTTTATGCAAATGTATGTGTATATTTATTACTGGAAATCCATTAACAACACAAAACATTGACAGATATTGTCCAGAAACCCTCACAGGTACTGCATTTAGCATACAAAATATGCTCAAATCATAACATGGCAAACTCAAGCCCAACAGGCAACAACAGCTGTCAGTGTGTCAGTGTGCTGACTTGACTATGACTTGCCCAAAACTGCATGTGATTATCATAAAGTAGGCGTGTCTGTAAAAGGAGACTCGTGGGTACCCATAGAACCCATTTTCATTCACATATCTTGAGGTCAGAGGTCAAGGGACCGCTTTGAAAATGGCCATGCCAGTTTTTCCTCGCCAAAATTCAGCGCAAGTTTGGAGCGTTATTTAACCTCCTTCGCGACAAGCTAGTATGACATGGTTGGTACCAATGGAGTCCTTAGGTTTGGTTTCATTTGATAGCAATATATTCTCTCCAGCTTTAACACTGAGCCCGCTACAACCTCTGAAAGATTAATTGCGTTAAAGAAATTAGTGGTGTTAAAACTAATTTGAGTTAACATGTTATCATCGCGTTAACTTTGACAGCCCTAATATTAAACTATTTTGTTGAGGCTTTTATTGTGAAAGGTCAGAACGGAATGAGTGAAGCTGTCATGTGCTGCTATTGACAATGTGGGAGTAATAAAGCGTTTGCCGTTACTTTATTAGGTCTACCTTCGTGAAGTATAGGTGCAACGTGACCCTCGGCTACACAAGTTGTTGTGGATCACCTCTCTCGGTGAGTGACACACACATCTGTTGAGTAGCTGGTCCTTCAATGAGGCCCAGGACGCATTCGTATACACACTGCTACGAGAATAACACACTGCTAAAAGAGTGTGGCCATATGTGGCTCAGACCATCTTCAAATGTGGATCACCCAAGACGCACGTTAATGCCAGGTCTGAACAGAACCTCAGACATTAAATGCTCTGCACACAATGAAGTCTGAAATATTAAACATGGCATAGTGACACTGTCTGAAGTTCCCATCAGCACTCTTTTTTGCTGATGATTTGGCAACATATAATGAGAAAATTTGAATGAAGGAAATTAGAAGAAAAACAAGAAAACTCACTTGTCCTCAAAAACCTTGAAATCCGAAACAAGGTCACAGACTCGCAGACCGTTCCGAGCAGCTTTGGAGGAGTAGGCAGGTCCGATACCCTTTTTAGTGGTTCCCAAACTGGAGAACAAATAAAAACACAACATTAATAACCCTAATAAACGATTTAATTAAATTAGAATATAAACTTTTACCAAAGTAAAAGATACGCAGTATTTAAACTAATAAGAGTAGATTTACTTTTTCCCTTCTTGCTGCTGCCGCTGCTGCTCCTGGATCCCATCAACGGCTTGATGGAAGTTGAACACTGGAGGCGGACAGAAGGGGACCGTCAATAAGAGGACATTTCTAATTCAAAAAATTTGAATGAGGTAATTCTTTACTCACCAAGGTGGGCCCGATCAGAAATCTTTAATCTCTCCTCCCACCCCTGTAATCCTGCACACAATACAACAAATCCCACGTTACACATTTGCTATACCTCACCTATTACTACATTCATATTACTACATAAATTTCATTGCAGGTTTCTTGTGTATTATGGACACATCACATCAATTGCTGCTCAGTGGATTGAATAAACTTATTGAAAGCTGAATTGAGCTGTCGTCTCTTTGTTTTTGCAGTGCCGGTTTCTGGTGATATATATTTCATTGCTACTGGGTATTTGCTTGATTGTTTTGTATGGTTTGACTGAGCTATTTTCTTTCTATTTTATGATTATTATTTGTCAGAAGTGACTCTGACTGGCACCCCCCGTCATTTAAGTGTCAAACCCGCTACAATATGTTTCTGAATATACAATACCCAATGTTGTATTTCATTATTATTACCTTTTTTTCCTCTTTGTTATTGAATAGATTGTTTTTCAGTTTACAGTTACTATCTGTTATATGCACATATTTTATTTTTTGTGGTTTAGGTTGTTTTTTTCTTAAGGAAACATTAAAAAAACGGCCTATTTAACGATACCGACACTGCTTTCTAAGGGAAGACAATATGTTGATGATATCACTGCATCTCGTCTGCTTAGAAAACTTTACCTTTGCCTTTCTGCAGGTTCTTCTGAGCCTCCTCAAACAGACCTGGTAGGTGGATCACCACTCCGTTGCCTGTAATGCAAAATGAAACTTTAACAAACCTCATGAGAAAGGCACCACTGCATAAGACATTTCTGATGAGGAACAAACTGCTCATGTTTTCCCGGAGGTTTTATTTATTTATATAACTCAAGCTATCTTGTTTACCAATCACTTTAACACAACTTCCTTTAATGTTTCCTCTTTCCGTGTTTTCATAGTACTGGAAAAAATGTTAAAACAAAAAAAGAGGAAATCAAGAAAACACTTAAGATTTAAACGGTGATTGTTCTACCAGAGAAATGAAGCCTTTCTGACCTTTAGTTACCCTTTGTGTAACTATGTATAGTCCCTGTAAGTCGTATGTGCACCTTGTGTTGATTTTTCTATACATATGCATAATCTTAGTTTAGCTAGGAGCAGGTGTACTACAAAAACAGTGTCACTTCCCCCACTACTACATGACACATTACAACTGATCTTGGTCATATAACGTCACAGACTTTATTATTTTATGAGGATCTTTATCTTCCCGCCAACTTTGAGTTTTTCAAAATAAAACACAAGGATTGTGTCGTACCAATGAAGGAGAGAGCCTTCTTGTTGAGCACTCCACTAGGCAGCAGGTGAAAGTCGTACTCCACTTTGTCCACAACCACCGTGTGACCTGCATTGTTTCCTCCCTGCAAACAGTAAAAACAGGATTCAACTTGTTATAGAGGGCAGTTATTCTGATGAGACGCAACGCTGGAGGCAAGTAAACAACACAGAAGACAGTTAATATGGTACAGTGACACAGATCTTGTTTAACAACCTCACAGCCTGTGTTTCACTGAGATAGTCAAAATATTCAGCCCCTGCAGCAAAGGTTAGTTGACAAGGAAAGAAAGACAGAAAAAATAAAATTCTTATGTCTCGTAAATTCTTCTCACACAAAAAGTACCTCAATCATATATCTTATACTGTATATGTTTTTAATATGCCTTGTACAAAGTATTTCCTTTTATAAAATTGTAATATAACTTATTATTTTTAATGGAGCTTCCCTGCAAAAAAGCATTTCACAAGATTAAAACACCTCAAACACAAAGCCTATGAGCTCAGCTGACTCTTCCTACACGTCACTCTTTTGATTACTTAGCTATAGTTTCTCCTCTCTGTTATTTATTAGTATGATTCGTGTGTGCCCCCTTTGTAAAGCGTCCTTGGGTTTCTGAAAGGCGCTATATAAGTCAAATGTATTATTATTATTATTATTATAACCATAATAAACATGTTGAATCTTGAATAAATGGCACTGTAGAAGAAAGAGGAACAGCTGGGCAACGTTACATAACGTCACATTCAATGGACAGGGTTATCAGTGTGTGGAGGTCATGTGCTGGATCCACATTTTGCAGATAAAAAGAGAAACACACAACCAGGCTAGCTGTTCTCACTAGCATCAACTTAGCACTTCTATATCCGGGAGGTCAGACAAGGTTGCTGACGTCACAACCACCTCATTAATATTAAACCGCTATACTAAACGGTTTAACGACTTTTCACCCCTAAACTCTCATGTTACAAACAAAGCGGCAACGCCATTGTGTGAAGTGGTAAGCTTGAATGCTAACTGTGAAGTTAAATCGCTGGGTTACCTGGCACCTGCAGACAATATCCGCATCCATAGCGAGCAAGTCCACAACTTTCCCCTTCCCCTCGTCGCCCCATTGCGCTCCGAGCACCACGGTCACTTTGTTCTGCGGCTCCTTCGGGATGCGGAGGAGAGAAGAAGAAGACTCCTGTTGCTGTGGCGACCCAGAGCTCTCCCGCGGCCGCTTCACGACGGGTTCTCCGTTCAGAGAGACGGTCTTCTCTCGTCCGTTAACGTTAGCCGTGCTGCTGTCGGATGCCATGCTTGCTGCTGCTCTGCTGCTCCTCTCTCCGTCTGCTGCAAACCGGAATATCGTTTTACCGCGTTTCTCTGCGTCACGGGAAGTGCTCGTCTGGTCTGTCGCCTCACCGCAAGATGGTGCTGGTTCTTGTTATATCTTTGATTCTGAATATCAAAGTGTATATCCATTTAGACATATTTATCATGATTTATTATCCCTATAAATCTGTTAGACTGACTATAATCGATTAACCGACACACAGACGTTGTATTTAACTCTGTGTCTTTATTTGTTTCTAGATTATTATTAAATTAAAGAGCACTGCCGTTGAAGAGACGATTCACAAAGAGTACATGAATGTAGGATGATTCACTCCCCTTCACTTCCGCCTTCGCTTTAAATCTCCGGAAAGACTATTTATTATTTGACTTTTTCTGTTTAACAGCTCAAATCTACGACGGAAAAAAAAAAGTCATACATTTAGGAGAAAAAATAATATTTAGTTAGAATCTACCGATGCGCGTTCATCCCACAGAGGTTCATATGAGACAGCAGAGCATTCACATCACATGTCACCTTGAGCAGGCTACAGTGTAAATCAACATAAATTGAGTGTAACTGAAAACATATAATTTATTTCTTCCTTTATCTTCTGGTAAATCAACATTTCCCCCCTAGCTGGCAATAATGAAATAGTATGACAAGAAGAGTTTTCTCCTCAAGTCTTGGCTCATTAAACTGTGTTGCTGATGAGAGGAACTGCTGTGATTGAAGCTTCCCTTAACTCCACCTGCTGATGGCAGCAGTATTTGATCATGAGGCTGCTGATCACAGTGAGCATGATCGAATCATTTGATTACTCCATTTGATTTGACTGTAATTTAGTGCTGACTGTCACTGACGTCACGATTCTTGTGGGGATTCTTATCTTCCGTGATGTCATGTACGACGTCACAGAGAAGGGTAACAGTACTACAAGGTATTGGGCGGGGCTTATATTCTATGTCATGTGTGACGTCATGTGTGACGTCATGTGTGCTTACCAAAAAGTTTACTTATAGGACCCATTTTCTCTCTAAGCTCTGAACATCTCTGTCAGACGCCAGAGACAAGGTTGTGACCTGGAAACACACCACGTCTACCTCGCCACGGGCAAGTTTCTCTGTTCAACCCGAAAGGTTGAACAGAGGATCCGTGGCGAAACTGCCAGGCATGGAGACAGATAGTGCTCCACTGGCAGGAGGGCGACCGTCCACAGCCATTGTTTCAGAGTCTACATGCCAGGCATGGGCGACAGCTCCACTGGCAGGTAGACTCCAGGCGATATTCAGGAGTTCAGAGGCGAGGGGGCAGCAACCCCCCGAGCAGTTGGGGGTTTGGTGCCTTGCTTAAGGGCACTAAAACCCCCAACTGCTCGGGAGGTTTGGTGCCTTGGGCTGTAAGGGGGAGCCCAAGGCACCAAAGCAGTTAGGGGTTTGGTGCCTTGCTCAAAGAGACAAACTGGCATCTCTCCAGCTACCACTTGATCAGGCGACCCTCCGGTACCCAAGCCAAGTCCCTATGGACCTAGCTACTACCGACCCCCCAGTTTTATTTATTTTTTATTTTTTTTATTTATTTCTGTCAGAGCGTTTTGTTTTATTTTATTTCTGTCAGAGCATTTTTTCTTTTTTTTCTTTTTCTGTCTCAAATCGAATAAACTGCCATAATCAATTCTGAGCTGTCAGCAGGATTATTACTTTATGCATCATGTAAGCAGCCAGATTACACACAGTATTTAGGCTAAAATACAGTAGAGGCAGTATTGAGCACAGCATCTGGCAAAGTGTGTTGGCTAACAGCAGAGATATCATACATGCTGATATTACTAATATCTTAGGTGAGAGGGGGTTTATGTGCTTCTCTGTGCTGCCTGTGATATTCCAGGACACACAGGCCATTTCTTTCACCACCTGTAGGAAATAATCTTGTGTAGATAGCCTACTCTATGTTACTGCTGCTGGCTATATAAGCAGCTGCTTCAGTGTGAAGGAGAGATACCGCAGGTCCTTCCTTCCTGCTGATGTCACACTTTGCAATCAACATAAAAGAGTATTTTATCTTAAATGTGGACTACCCATTGAAAAATAGTCTATTACTTCATTACCCAAGGTTGGAATTGAAATAAAAAAAGGAATATAGGCTACCAGTCACAAAAGTTCATATGATAAATATTGAGTGAATTGTTTGAGTTATGGAGAAGTTGTAGAACCATATAAGTATACCTATAGGCTACTTCTTCCTACTCCTTATAGGCTAATATTTACTTATATTATATTTTACTTATTAGGCCTGTGTTGATTATGTGTTTATTGACAGTTTCCTTTATGTTTACTGGTCTCTTTTTTTTCACACACACATAGCCTATTTGCTGTTCTTGTTTTTTTTTCTTGTTTTTTTTTTACTTATTTGTTACATGTTTGAAATAAATAAATAAGGTAAAATAAAATGGTGGTCACTGTCTACTCATATTTATCAAGATGAATCCCAATTAGTATGTGACAGTATGAAAGGTAGGGTCATTTGTTTTCATGAACGGCCGGATGGTGCTTCGCTTTAAATGTTTGCGGTCGCAAGGACTTGTGGTATGGGATTATCTCCTTTCCTTTCATAAAGGATGGTCCAGTGTATCCTATGCTAAAGGAAATAAGAAAGGAAGCACTGAAGCACCTTTCTTTAGCATTTAGAGAATTTGAACAGCTCTTATCATGGCTGCTACTTAGATACTTTGGGGTCATTTCACTCCGTTAGGAAACTTCCTAAGCAACAAAAGACTATTCGACCGCAGCCCTGGTGTCTTTCTGAAAACACCCAACACTGTGTCCATCAAGCTTCTAGGTGGCAGCAAAGGTAACAGTTTCATCTTGTGTGTGTACTCCTGGTGCATGCATTTACTCCAAACACGCAAACCAAGTGACAGTGTACCTGCGGTCAAGTTATGTTCAAGCACATGGCTGCTTGTTGGTTTTCTGGACCACAACAGTCTCTTCCTACAGTTGTATTTTTGTAATAATTTGTGGTTCAATTAGTAAGTGTATGAAGTAATTTATATATATATTTTTTTGTCATTTTGTAGCGATATATTCACCTTACTCATATGACAGGTTGCTCATGGTGTCTGTGCACATGGACTGGATGGAGCTGACTGTTTTCCACCCCATAAAGATGATATTCAGAGCGGAGGGCTGCACAGGTCACTCAGGTCAGGTCAGCTGGACTAGTCTGCTCTTTTAACAATTACCTGCCACATAGTGACACTTGAATTAGAGGTAAAAAACAAAACATCACCTAGTCTTAATCAATATGTTTCTAGGCATTGATCAGATAAGCAGAATAACACATTGTAGGCTATTGTAAGGAACACGCCGCCAATATTAATGGCTGCATCTTATGTCGGATAGATTAAAACACAGCAAGAAATGTTGATGCATATGGACACAAGCAAGCTGCAGAGAATTAATAATATTTTCTTTTAATTTGAATCCTCAGTAACATTTAAGAGTCCACATGGACATATGCCATTTTTCAAGACATTTTGATGGCTGTTATCAAATCATTGTTGTTTAATGATGATTTTTTAAATAGTTTTGTTTGCAGGCTGGATTTTGATTGATTGCACACTCCCGCAATTATTAAGTCAGTTTCATGTGTATATTAAACAATTTATTGTGAGTTTGGGCCCTCCAAATTGTCAAGAAGACGGCGTCATCTTGTTTTCATGAGGCTGAAACCGCAGAATGGCGTTGGCACTTCCTGATCCCAGTCAAGGCCTGTTGAAAGAGGCTGGGATGCGGTTTTGAGCTCTGGGGTATGACACATGCGCAGTGTAACTGGAGCTGCGGTCGTGCGTTGCTATTGGCTCAATTTTGGCGAGTGAAGATCACATGTTACTGCGCATTTGTTGTAACCCAAAGATATGATGCGTTGATGACGTCCTCTTTTCACCCTCCTTGATCCCGCTCACTTTCATTTAAAGGTGCAATGTGCAAGATCTGACCAGAATTTTTTTTTCAAACATTCCAAAAAATGTACTACCAAAATGTGAAGAGGTTACGGTGTATGTTATGTCAAAGACGTCTATGTTGTGTTGCAGAGATATCTACCAAAACGAGCATGCTAACCAGCTAGCTCCGGCCCGTCCTGTCTCATAATACCACTTGAACCTTTAGGGGGCGATATTGAGCCACTGTAGTGGCTCCGGGAGACGGACATTTAGGTAGCGTTTAGCTGAAGCAACTCGCATTCCCCAGCGCAAAACCCCGGAGCCGGGAGTCCCAGCGGGCTGCCGCACGCTATCCCCCCGGAGATGGAAATACAAGTCATTTCCTTGTTTCTGCCACTTTGAATATAATCAAATAAATAGTATCAAAACATACACGGACCGTACAGCCCCCGGCTGGTAGCACGGTAAACACAATATAGGCCACACGTGAAGATTATAACATTTGATGGCCTCTCAGAGATTCAGTAGTTAGGTTGAATTTTGCGTATTCTTGCCCTGCTGTTAGTTAGTAGTTTGCTTCTTTTTTATAACTTATTTATAACTGATATTTTATAACTGATGACTGTATATTTAGACTGTATGGCCCAGTAGTAGAGGTAAAATGCTGCCCCCAATTTGTTTGGAGCATGTGGTCAGATCTTACACATTGCAACTTTAAACCCGAATTCTGCAGCATAACAGTGTTTGTATCGAGGTAACTTCATCTTTACTATTACTTCAATGATCCTGTAACTATTAGTAAGTCATAATTATGTTTCTCAATCCCTTTAAAAGAATTTCGGGTTGGGTCAAGGTGACTTGACTTTCTTTGGCAACACATATTAACCTTACACAGCCCAACAGAGGACAAATGACAGACTCATCCACGCATAAAGCAACACATTCAGACTTTATTCATTGTAAATGATGCATAAAAAAAAATTGTAATTCATGTAAAAGCCACAAAAGTCACAGTTGGCTCGTTGTTGCAGCGACTGTAGTAAACCTCACATCTGTACGTATCGAGAGGGACAAACACAGCAGTGGCCTACAGAACTGACAGGCAGATGTTTCAATTACTGGCTGTCAATTCATAGGTCATCACCTTGTGTCCCATTGTCGCTCTTCAGCTCCCTCCAAAATAAAACATTTTGTCACACAGCGAGCTTTGCGTACTCTCAGGAAGTGTTCAGGCTCGGCGTCGTGTTCGGCAGCTCTCTGCAGGTAACAGCACTTCCACTGGAACGGACTCAGCTTCCACATGGAGTTGCTGTTACATACAGCGAGCACCAGAAGGCTGACGGCAAACCGTCTCCAGTTGTCCTTCAAATCAGTCGTGTTACAGATGGACAAACCTGTGATGCTTCCGGTGTTGGTAGCTGGAGGAGAAAAGGCACAAGAGAGAGCACCGAGGTTAACTCAGGATTTGGACTCGGAGGCAGTTGCTTTAGTACGTGAGGAGCCTCCACTTTGCAAGTGACTTTGACCCAGCAATTTCCTCCTCCCAGTTTTATTGCCTCAAGTAGATGGCATCATTGCTGACACTCTCCCCAACAGCACGGGCCAAAGGGCCAAGGCCTGTATAGATAACACAGATTTTATGGCTGCTGTCAACACGAGGCCGCCTTTCAATATGTGAATATATGGGTGTGTCTGACCTATGTACCTGCAGGCCCTGCGTTTCCTGCTTTACACTGACATTTGTCCTCATAATTACTAAAAGATTGCCTTTCATACTTTGTCAATATACTATATCAGTTTGGAACCTAATCGAGAGGTATTATTCAAATCCTGTTATACATTTTTGTTCTTTTTTCGACCCTGCCTTGTTCAGCTTCCAGAGTAATATCTCTGTAGACTTTGCCTCGCAGTAAAACTCTGCACGGAGAAAAACAGAACAATAAAGCAATTAAATGATTAGCAGCTCTGTTGGACCGCCTGTACTCGGGTGCTTTTTATGCCGTTGAATAGACCAATCAGACCGCATCCATCGCTTTTCTGCCACTTCGAAGACAGAAATATTAACATTAATTAGAAAATTACTATGAATACCGCCTAGTGTGTTTTACTTTTCTGTACCCATATTTTTCAAATATGAAAAAAAGAGCAAAAAAACAGAATCACTTAGTTAATCATCATATTAAAGTAAGACAGACTTTGTCCCACAATGTGTATCCTTAAATAGATAAAATACAAAATATGGCAAATTCTTCTGGCGTACCACCTGCTTTTTTTCAGGTATTCCTTTGATAAAAATAACTTGTACATAGTTTTAATCCTGTACATTTCACACAGGATTCAGTTTTGAGGTTAAGAGCTTAGTACTCACCTTTAGATGCATGGTGGCTTTCACAGGACCAGGCCAAAGGTTTCAAGAGCAGCAAGGGTGCTGTGACACCGGGAGCCGGGCGATAGCAGCAGCAGCAGCAGCAGAATAGGGGGAAGAAACAGAGCAACAGACAAGACCAAGGAGACAGATGAAGACACAGAGGGGTGACACTGACAGTGAGCAGCAGCTAAAGGAGGCGCATTTCGATGCAAATGTCGGCGAAGCAATGGCAGCGAGGCAGAGCAGCCAGTTTAAGAGAGATCAGGAGTTGGTGGAAGGTTAATTATTACACTCGCAGTCAATATTTAACAGGCCCAGCGCCCTGCCCCTCAGTCCAACATCCTGATTCCACACTGACTGACTACAGAGGGTAGGGCCAGCGCCAAGCACATCTCCTTTGTCCCCTGCCACAAAATATGTATTCAACACCTCACATGGCCTGCAGAGAAAACACCCCACTGCAATATGTGCTATTTTCTGAGTCTTACCTGTGATTTGAAAAACCTTGAACTCAGTATGATCTATAATTCATAAGACTTTTTCCATATTAATTTAGATTTATAAGGTAAATGAAATTCCCTTGAGCCACCTATCAAGACAGTTGAAAGGCACTCCCTTTGCTTTTTTTTGTGTTTTACTTTTAAATAGAGCAGGACACATAAACTATGATGTACTGGAGTATCAGCACGTGAAACCAATCTACATTTACTGTTGCATATACATACACACACACACACACACCTACGCACAATTACTGGAACAAGCAGATATGAAAGCTATGAAGCAATAGCACAGGAGGAAGCAAAAGAGTGTGGAGTGCAGTCACGGAGCAACAGCACAATAAAAGGCTGATTGAACAATGTGTTAAAGATTGGGAGAAAGGAGGAGGAGGAGGGTGCAGAGTGCACTTTTTGATGTGTACAAATTATTAAGAATGTGACAAATAATAATCACAGAGAGCAAAAAAAGCTTTTATATCATTTAATACAGAACATGTGAAGTTATGGTAAGTGACCTTGGAGGACAGATGTGTAATTCTTTAACTTTAGGGCATTGTAAAGTGACTCATGACATGTGACACAAACTACTGTTTTACAATAACATTAAAAGTTACTAACTTACCATCAAAGTGTTATATTTTATATTTTTATGTACCCTAGATTTATGGATCTGACTCCTCTCTGCCATAGATTTTATTTGAATATCTTTCTTCCCTGATTTATTAGAGGAGTGCCTGGAAAATGAAAGTGATGTAATCGTATGACCTATAACAGAAGTTATATGTACAGATTCATAATGAAACAGAATGTAAATCAGCAAGTGGTCCTCATGTAGGCTAGTTCCTCATGAGAATCACTGTTTTAAGTTACTCACTATGCAACTGCATCACAAACTCCTTAAGAAAACAGAATATGTGATGAAATATAGACATTTTTCTTCTACGTAAAAGCATTTCTTACATGTTCTACCTTCTCTTTTATTCATATACTTGAGCTATCTTATCTCAGAAGTTCAAGGGGGTTGGTATGCCTGAGTGCAGAGTCCAGTGTCTCTAAGAGAGAGAATATGTGCACAGCATTAATCCGTCACACAGATAAAGTCCTTTGTCGCTCATTTGAATCCACGGTGCCTAAGGTCATAATCATTTCTGCCGCAATTTAGATCCGATAACGACATCAATCTGCTGAGCATGAAATTACCTTGTGCGCAAGGTCACATGAATTGCTCAAATCTCAATCGCCCGATGTTCTCATTTCAGAAATGATTGACTCTATTATGATGTTCCTTTAATGGACACGCTGTTGCGTTTCCTGAGTTCAATTTGCTAATTTAACGTTAAAACGATCTCTAGCTTCAGTCGGTTTCTTCCCCTTTCTTTGATTTTGTTTTGTGTTGGCAAATTATGTTTGATGTGTCATGTTTGTGTGATATGTCATAGTATAGTGTGATATGTCACAGTATAGTGGATATGTCAGAGTATAGTGTGATGTTATAGTATAGTGTGATGTTATAGTATAGTGTGATGTTATAGTATAGTGTGATATGTTATAGTATAGTGTGATGTTATAGTATAGTGTATGTGTCATAGTATAGTGTGATGTTATAGTATAGTGTGATATGTTATAGTATAGTGTGATGTTATAGTATAGTGTGATGTTATAGTATAGTGTGATATGTTATAGTATAGTGTGATGTTATAGTATAGTGTATGTGTCATAGTATAGTGTGATGTTATAGTATAGCGTACACGCTGAATGTTTTTTTCAAAGACCTAAGACTAGTCTAACTTTTGCGACCCACTTTGGGCTCAATGATAAATTAGATTTGAATGTATGTCTGTGAAATATAAAACTTCTACTTAACTGTAATGATAATGATGGCTTGGCATTTTGATCTTGTTTGAGTTGCTGTTAGTAAATTGACCAAGCAGTGTTTTTAATGTGTAACTATATATACTTATGATCATGTGCCATGTGATAATTTATGGTAAGATTATTAGTATTTTCCTTCAATAGTGAAGTATGTTTGATGTTCTTTGTTTGACATGTATTTTTTCTTCTCTTCTCTTCCTTTTTTCATGGTGCAATGGATATGTGATGATGTCACTTCCTCAACCAATAGGAATGGCAGACACTTCTAATCATCCAATCACATTGATTTGGTGGTATTTAAAAAAACACACGCCACCATTTTTTCTTCTTAATGTCCTGATGAAGGTCCTTGTTGACCGAAACGATGACTAATAAAGAAGAGACAAGTGTGTGCGGGAGCAAGTTATTTTTTTGAAAAAGTATAATGTGATGTCATAGTATAGTGTGATATGTCACAGTATAGTGGATGTGTCATAGTATAGAGTGATGTCATAGTATAATGTGATATGTCAAACAATGTTCATACTGCGAATGCCTTAAAGTATACTAGCAGCCAGGGGGAGACAAGTTGACCTTCCATTTTCACTGCAAAAGAATCAAAGAGGGCTCAAACAGGACCTCTGCTGTCCAAATGAAGTCATTGCAAACCAACCTCATCAGTTAACTCTCATTCTCTGCTCAGGTAGACATTACTCCACTATACTGTATGTTTACATAGCAAATAGTTGTTTGCTGCTATATTAATGCTCTGAGTATCCTATAGAGATCCTTTAAACGTTTAGCAGTTTTGCTTGATAAAAAGACAATTAGTTGGTTTCCAAAATTCAGTTTTACTCTAAAAACATCTGATCCTAAACCATTCAACAATGATGCAGACATGACTCAGTTGTACATTTTGTATATTAACTGCACTATTTTATTCATCTCATTCTAAGAACATGGAACATAGAAATGGTGCTCACCAAAATGTTGTGGATCATGTGTCAGGAAATACTTGTGTGTTCTCTGCTAATAATTCTGCCTGAAGGAAACCTCCCAGAAAGCGCTTGAAAGAATGTGAGGCTTTTGTTATAGACACAAAACATGTGCGACAGTAAAACTTCATAAAAGAACAGCCAATAAGATCCAGTGCACTGACTGTGGTCTTGACAACACCTCAGGTGTTTAAGTCATTTTAGAAATGAATGGAAAGAAAAAGAAAATAAGCAACAAAACATGAAAAACTGCAATATTCAAAACAACCAAAGACATAATGTGATTTTGCGGTTTATTTTTGTTCTTTTGAGCATTTGTGGGAAATAAACGTGTGTGCTAGTATAAACCACTCAATATGGGGTAAAAGTAACCCTTACCAAAAGTAAAAATTTAGATTAGCATAATATTAATGCAGTATTTAAGTTTAAGATTTAACTTTTTTAATTCAATGTCAAAAAACTTTCCACGAAGATTAACTGCCGCTAAGAAGTAGCACTGTAAAAGACTAATGAATTAAATAAATTATTTTCACTGAGATAAACACTGGTACACATTCAGACAAAAAAGAAGAACAGTTTGTTCTTTAAAAACAAGATTTGACTGTAAGACTTTATTCAGCTCTGATAGTAAAAGCACAATAAAAACCTAAAAGGTTGCTCCCCAAGACGTGTTATAATGATGTGTTGAATAGTACTCGTGTTAAACTGCTCGACTGTGAAGCAAATTTAGTCTTACTTTATAGGAAATAATCACGTTAAACTAAAATACTATGTACAGGCTTCTTGATCATCTCATTGTGAATTCCAGTAAAAGATTCGATGCTATTCACAGTTACCCTCTAAAGAAAACAAAGTGTCTTAGAATCAACAGCTACTTTTCATGTTACAGTACACGACAGTTTAGTCACATAGAAAAACACGTTGACAGAACATTTAAATGACAAACATAAGGAAAGGTAAAAAGGCTGACCCTGCTCTGTCCTGATTAAGATTCCTCTCTGATCGGAGTGCATCCGGAGAAAAAACTGTTCTGAAAACTCGTCAGGATTCGTTTCTTCTTCTTGAGGAAGCTGACTGTTGTTCTGTCCTTATCGTCGTCGCCATCCTCCTCCTCCTCCTCCTCCTCCTCCTCTTCCTCTGGCAAGATAGGTTTCCTGATCAACTTCAGGTCTGCAGTGGTGTGTCCCATGTCTCCGATTTCTTTTAGCACCTGAAATAATGCACATTAGTACACCATTAGTACGTTCTGCATTGCTTCCTTTAAAAGTTCCAGTGGCAACAAGCATTGCATATTCGCATTGCATATTTAATTACGATTAATCGCATGATTTTCCATAGTTAATCGCAAATTAATCGTACATTTTTTTATCAGTTCAAAATGAACCTTAAAGGGAGATTTGTGAAGTATCTAATACTCTTATCAAAATCGGAGTGGGCAAATATGCTGCTTTATACAAATGTATGTATAAATGTATTATTGGAAATCAATTAACAACACAAAACAGTGACACATGTTGTCCAGAAACCCTCACAGGTACTGCATTTAGCATAAAAAATATATGCTCAAATCATAACATGGCAAACTCAAGCCCAACAGGCATGCTACATGCATGCCAATCGTTCCCAAGGCCACCGCATGGATGATTATTCCTTCAGAAGGAGACAGTTTACCTTCGTCGTGGGTGTACAAGACGGCGGCTTGAAGAATGTGGTGTTGTCAGGGCTGACGGATGTGAGATCTTGAAGAGACGCAGAGTCCCTGGAAACATTTTTTGTCTGACTTGGGTCCTGAAATGAGTACAAAAAAAAGTCCAAAACTGAGAACATGCTTATTGTTCTGCATTGTATTTTAATCAAAGCATCCAATATATTCAACGAAGCAAATCAAGGTATCGTTGTCAATGAAAGACAAATCTGAGAAGAAACACGTTGTGGCAATAAATGCCAAATTTCATAGTAATCTGTTAAACTAGTATCAGGTTATTATTACGGTTTATCAATTATTACTTTACAGACTCCTCTGCTCTGATTGGTTGTTTTCCTTCAGGCGCGGTGAAATATTCCAAATGTCATTAAGAGCACTGGGAGAACACAGAGGAACATGAGTTTTTTCACAATTATCTCTCATGTACTACTCTCAGGGTAGTGACATTTTGAGCAAATATGACAAAAAGTTATCTTTATTAAAGGTGCTATTGATACATTTAACCACTAGATGTCGCATTCTCCCTCCCCCATTTCATTCAGATGAGCGTTTACTGTATGGAGCAGTTATTACATTGAAGTTTGCCATAATGTTCAGTGTAGTTATCCTTGTTGCCTGTTTTTTTTTCTACTATGACTTGTCAAAATGTCTGCTCTTTTAAAAGGTCTATCCAACTCACAGATGTCTCAGCACAGATCTATTATTAACAGTCTGATTTACAAACATGAAAACAGGAAATTGGAAAGTGATATAGTCACATGAAACATGAGTCATTTTTGCAATTACTGTAAAATCAAATATTTTCAAAATCTTCCTGCATCACACTAATAGTGTAAATTATCTGTAGATAACTGGAAATCGTTCGATAACTCACCTCAGCCAGCACCTGGATATCCATATTTCGACATTTCTCATGGTCACACTGGCAGTTCTCGCCGCATGTCAGCTTTCCTTTGCGGCACCTGCATAACTTGTTGCCGCAGCGACCTTTACAAGCACACTAAAGAAAGAGAAATCGTGATATTTCTTTGTATCTATTTCTTTGCATAATAAGGAACCAAACTATCCTGATCCTTAAAAAAACCCATTTACAGCTCAGCACTGTCCAAAGCAGCCGGAGGAAATGCGTACTCTGAATAATTCTTATAACAATGTAATGCATACAAATTTAGTATGCAGATTCATTACTAGCTTTAAAGAGAGATGCAACTAGATAAAATGCTCAAATGAACAAGAATTTGACTTTGGAGGGCACTAATCTGCTTTTCATTTATCCAGTGCATTTTGAATAATGTGACATCTTTCATTATCTTTCAGTTTCAATGACCAGTTTGAAGTTGAACGCCGATCCTAATCCCAGTCTTACCCCAGTTGTTTTTGCTTTCTTTGAGGCTCTGCGTCCCTTCTCAGGTTTCTCAGGATGCCACTCGTCCACCTCAATTTCATCCTCACTCGGAGACATCAGCTCGTCGATGTCGATGGCCATATTCTGCTTCGCTTTAGCTGTGGTGATGCGTTTCCCTTTAAGCTGATTGGTAGAGAACACGAAAGAAAATCAACACACTTGGGACTTTATAGTGAATATCCACCAAGTTCTCAATCAGACAATTTCACATCTAGTTATTTCTTCATATCAAAGATATTGTTTGTAGAATCATTCACGCTTGGTTTCAGTTAAACATTGAAGCCCTGACTAGGGCTGTAAAAGTTAACGCAATAATAATGCGCTAACGCAAATTCGTTTTAAGGCCACTAATTTCTTTAACGCAACTTGCGATTTTTAGGTTCTTGTTTTAAAGCTAGAGTGAAGATACTGGCATCATATGAAACTAGAAAAACCTAAGGAATCCATTGGTACCAACCATGTCATACTTGCTTGTCACAAAGGAGGTAAAATAATGCTCCAAACTTGCGCAAAATTTTGGCAAGGAAAAAACTGGCATGGCCATTTTCATCACGTGATTAATCATGATTAAATATTTTAATTGATTGACAGTCCTAGAACTGACTAAAACATGTTCAGTGACTATGGGGAAATAACATACATTAGCCAAGTTACATTAAAAACGTTTTTGTATAAACAAAAAACAACAACAACAACAACAGGAAGGTAGAATATCTGTAATAACTTACCTTTGGAGGAATGTAGTCAAACGAGTCATCCTGGCTCTTTTCATTGGTGGTCGTGGGCACAAGGATTTTCTTTCCACTTGCCAGGTGGACCAATGAGAGTTTCTGTGGAAAAAAAACAAGCATAGTTTAGACATGGTTGGGTTTGAGATCACACACACACACACACACACTGCTTTAGTAAAGATAAATGCAGCACTTCACATTGTTACAAACCTGTGCTCTTCCATGGTAAGCGTTTCATGCCTGCGGTAATGCTTAATGTAATTAATTTATGTCTAATGCAAATGATTTGTCATCTGATCATTACAATAAACAGTTACCTGTTTATATTGCTCATTCTGCTCCAACAGCGTCTGGTTCTGCTCACTTAATTCTCGTAGCTTTTCAAGCTCTTCTTCCTGAAATGATGTCACAAATAACCACATGATTTAACTTTTTGTTCCTCCTAAAAACAAGGAGAAATGCAGAGCCAAAAGGTTGATTAAACACTCCTCAGCTAGTGGATACAAACCTGAACTTTGAGGCGCTGGAGAAGCTCCTTCTCCTTTGCACTCTCCTCATCTTTCCGCTTGGTTTCGTTGGACTCTTCATAAATGGGTTTGCTCTGCAGCTGGTTAAGGAGGTAAAGGACCTGTATAAAGGGGGAAAAAACAAATATATATAGAACAGAACATTTCACAAGTTATGCGTGTCTCTAAAAAGAGATGCAAATTGGTAAAAGAGTAAACGCTATGAGCACCTTCTCTTGATGACTCTGCTCTAGTTCCACCAACTGCTGCTGATGCTCCATGTCCATGGTTGACATCACATTTCTCTCCTCAGCCAGCATCTTCCTTAAATCTTGGCCATTCCCAGCTTCCTGTTTGAGCTCGCTCTCCAGCTTGCCACCGGCTGTTTTAGCAGACACCAGCTAAATAAAAAGGGAAAAAAATTATGTTTCTTGGAAACATGAAGGCAACAAATGAATGTACTATTACTAATTTAAAAGAACAGTGTGTTACATTTCGAGTGGTATATTTTTTGATGTGTTTTATGTCATAGAACAAAACGTTAAAATCTCTTAAGCTTGTGTTAACAACAAACTTTATTTCAGACATCTAACTAAAAACCCATTGACTTCCAGACAAAGGGAACCGGAAGAACTCATTTACAGGTTTTAGACCTCATTCCTGTAGCACTCTATTATGGTGAGGATGGCCTCTGAGCGAGACAAGCGTTACCACGGTTTTGCACTCGGTGGCTCACGTTACAGCAGTCTTGGAAAGGGAGGAGTGAGCGGAGGGGTACTCTAGTGGTGTGGTTGCAATCTGCAACCACACCACTAGATGCTGCCAAATCCTACACACTGTCCCTTTAACACACAGGTGTGAATATAAAATGATGTATTAGCGTTTGCTCACCTCAGCCATGAGGAGCTTCAGGGCATACTTGGCGTCGACTATGCTTGTGATGCTATCGAGACGCTGTTTCAAACGCCCCTCGCCGTCTGCGACAAGAACTTTCTGCTGAAGGTCGGCTATCTGGGCATTCCTGTTAAAAGACAAATCACTCTGCAAATCTGAACAATTCCTGCAATAACGTACAAAATTAATTCAGTGTCTTCTACAACTGATATTGTGGTTTGAAAGAGTCACAGAATCTTTACAGCAATGACATGAAATAAAACCCACATATAGCTGTCAGTGAGTGCATTTAATGATGTGTAGACGAGTACGATGAATGCTCGACACATTTAAGCGTGGCTTTGTCAGACTCACCTGAGGTCCATCTCTGTCTCCAGGTTCTCCACTTGTTTGGTCAGAGGCGTTTCCAGCGCCCCATGGGTCTCCAGCTCAGAGATGATCAGCGTCCGACGCTGCATGGAAGGACACCACAAAGAATTGGTTCATTTGTTAACATTTCTACATCGCTGGTGCACTGGATGTCTCACTTATTCTCAGTTGTGTGTATTCTCGTCATAAGTGTGCATGCTCAACGACAGAGAATTTCCATCTCACCCTGATTTTGGCAGCGGGTCGGTCCCCTGCCTCGATCTGCTGTTTGAGGTGGTTGATCTCCTGAGCCAAGACCTTTCTGTCGTCCAGCAGGTCATTGAGGTGGCGCCGGGCCTCCTCTGTGCTCACCATCACCTCCACTTCATTGAGAAGCCAATTCTGGAAACATAAATACAGTCACAGAGTTAAGGCAGCAACATTCTCATTGTCTAATGTGGATTCCTTTGGGGGTTTATATTTACATATGGACCATACAGTAAAATCAGTCGTCATATTCTCAAAAGAGTGGTCAATATTCTTGATTACGCAGAAACATTTCACACCTTCAAACATATTTGCAACTGTTGTTTAAATTCTCAGTCAGTAATAATTAGAGATGTGGAATTTCAGGGTCGATTATCTTACAAATACAAAAATATTGAGAGGGCAAACACATATTTTTGGTGGACCAGTTTTTTTCTTTCTAATACAACACCCCTATTTAGAGCCTCCACCATCCCTAGAATAAAGGGTTTCAAAAGGGTCCCTTGACCTCTGACCTCAAGATATGTAACTAAAAATGGGTTCTATGGGTACCCACGAGTCTCCACTTTACAGACATGCCAACTTTATGATAATCACATGCAGTTTGGAGCAGGTCATAGTCAAGTCAGCACACTGACACCTGTTGTTGCCTGTTGGGCTCGAGTTTGCCATGTTATGATTTGAGACATAACGTTTAGAAAGGCTGAAACCGTTACATACAATTGCTGTTTGTTTTTTAGCTCGTTCACAACAATTCTCTATTAGCATAATGAGCTCTGTATGGTAATGTAAAACGTTCCGGCAGCGGATTAAGACGTTGCATTTCTGCGAGTTTATATTCTGCTTGTTCAACAGCTGTTTGATTACATACTCATGTCTTCCTTAAGGGTGGATTTTGTTGCACATATTGGATAACGAGCACTGTCGTCAGCTGGAGTGAAATATAACCTTCTCTCCGCTGTGGCCCCTGCTCTGCTTTCCACTCTTGTGTGTGCGTGTGGGTGGGGAGAGCTCAGATATAATGCTTTTTTTTTTTGCACTTAGTTAAGTCTAGTCTAAGTCTTTGTGACTACAGAGAAGCCCTGTAACAAGTTTTATTACCTTAAGTCTTGCAGCAGCTCCCTCCATTCCTCTGTTGCGTTTGTCTGCTACCTCACTTCTCTTCTGCAGCGCATCTTTCAACCGCTTGTTTGCAGCTGCAGCCTAAAGGGGAAAAACTTGCAATAAGCCGCTTTATATCATTTCCAGTTACACTTAATTCGAACAGTCTGACATTAGCTCAATATTCAGACTGAATTGCTTGCAGAAATTGAAAATCAGGGGGAGTGACTCAGAGGTTTGTAGCAGTAGTAGCTACTTAACAGATGTTGAAAATATGAAATCCAGCAGATTTACATGTAGAGCTTGTAAATTAAATTGCACAGACAGACCAAGAGGTCTCACCTCCTCAGTTTTACGACGCAGGATATTGGCTTGTTTCTGGAAATCCCTCTCAAGTTTAAGCAACTCATACTGGCGTTTACGATCCTGTGAAACAGAAAAAAAAGAGTTGGGTTTCATGAAGCCAAGTAGCCTAATCTAAATGAATAAGTAACAGAAAAAAAAGAATTTAGCAGCAAGATTTAATAATTCTATGAACAAAAAAATGTTGATTAAAGAAAATGTCCTGCAGCGAGGAACTTGATCTCCACATACCTTCTCCTTCAGCTGCAGCACCTCCTTGTCCTTCTTGTTCTTCCAGTGTCTGAACTTGTCAGAGTCCTCCCTCATCTGCTTCATCAGCTGTGTTCGCTGGGTCTTCATACCCTGCGAGAACAAAGCGTTACTGTGGCTTGGATTTGGCATCGTATCAAATATCAGCAATGCTCTAGGCCGACTCTGCTCATGGTAATGCCATGTGATAAAAGTAGAAATAGATTTAATATTTTTTTGGTCTTTACAAAGATTTTTTTCTTCCCCAAAATGTTTGGCAAAATACATCAAAGATATATCGCCGCTGCTATTTGGTTCATATGCAACATTAAATAGATTAACAAGTACATTTTAATATTATTGAGATAGCTTTTTGACCCAGCTACTTAGTTCTGTGATGCATCATTATGACAATAATGTTGGTTCATGTACACAGATATGGTATTAGATCAAATCTTCCAACATCCATACAAAATGGTATTAATGCATATCTATACCTATACCTAACACCCCTCACAATCAGAGGATGAGGAGAGTAAAGAAAATCACTGTTTACCTGTATCTCCTGCATGAGATTGCCAACTTTCTTAACGGAGGAGTCTTTGAGCTTCAGCATTTTGGACTGATCGAGAAGCTTCTTCTTCATATCCGTCAGCTGGCTCTCAAGCTCCTGCAGTCTCTTCCTCCGCTGCTCACTGAGCCTAGAATAAGGTAGAAATATGTCAGATGAAATAGGAAGTAAAAAGTTAAGACTTATGAGTAGCGCTGTCAAAGTCAACGCGATAATAACATGTTAACGCAAATTTGTTTTAAGGCCACTAATTTCTTTAACTCATTAATGCAACTTGCGATTTTTAGGTTGTACTAGGCTCAGTCTTAAAGCTAGAGTGGAGATACATGGCATCATATGAAACTAAAAAACCTGAAGAATCCATTGGTACCAACCATGTCATACTAGCTTGTTGCGACGAGGCTAAATAACGCTCCACTTTACTTATTTTAAAACTAAATTTTGGCGAGGAAAAACTGGCATGGCCATTTTCAAGGGGGTTTCTTGACCTCTGACCTCAAGATATGTGAATGAAAACGGGTTCTATAGGTACCCACGAGTCGCCCCTTTACAGACATGCCCACTTTATGATAATCACATGCAGGTTGGGGCAAGTCATAGTCAAGTCAGCACACTGACTGTTGTTGCCTGTTGGGCTTGAGCTTGCCATGTTATGATTTGAGCATCTTTTGTTATGCTAAATGCAGTACCTGTGAGGGTTTCTGGGCAATAGTTGTCATTGTTTTGTGTTGTTAATTGATTTCCAATAATAAATATATACATACATTGGCATAAAGTAGCATATTTGCCCACTCCCATGTCGATAAGAGTATTAAATACTTAACAAATCTCCCTTTAAAATCAATTTTAATTATGGACAATCATGCAATTAATCAAGATTAAATATTTTAACCAATTGACATTCATACTTATGAAGTTTATGTCAAAACAAATTAGTAATAATGGCCAAACTATGAAGCTACAGCCACAACCAAACCCACAGCCAACAAATCTAAGTGTTCATACTTCGCCTGGTTCGTGTCTTTCTTTGCAGACTGAAGCGCCAAAACAAGATCCTCTTTCTCCTTCTGCAGAGAATCCACTGCAGTCTGAAGACACTGTACATTTTTCTGTAACACATAAAAATGTAACAACCAAGAAGATTAAAACTTGTCAATCATTTCTCAAAAATTAAAATAATATGGCTCAATTAATATAATCACACAAAAGACTATGCTTTAAACTCGTTCAACCCATTCTCATGGGAACCGAGTACCATTAGTGTTACCATAACAATCGCACCACACAGCTCATGTTAACTAGTGGATGGTACGGCATCACGTAGTGGAAACAAAAATGTGTTTTGCAAGATCTAATCTTATGTCCCTGTGCTCATTGTTCATTCATCTCTTGTTATATGCTAAATATGTATCCACAAAAAAGTTAATGGAAGAACAACATCCTCTTCCTCCAACACACTATATTCGCTAAGCCACTTTGAGCGATCCAATCACACCTGTAGGGTTTGATTTAAATCCCTTTCGCAAATAAATCCTGAACACAGTTTCATTCGGGAAAATATCACATCACCGAAGCCAAAGATGCTCTAACTTCTGTTTCATTGTAACTTTAAAAAAGGTATAATATGCAGCATCTCCTTAAAAAAACGAACACAAAATCAAATAAGATGCATCTAATTGAACAAACTGAAATTTAAATTATTTTTAGATTACTGTGAGAGTCAGAAATGAATAAAACAAAATCCTCTTACCTGGTGCTCTGATTGCATCGGCTCCAACTGGGTGTCATTCTGGCACATTTTCCTCACAAAAGCCTCCTTCAAGCTCAACACTTTGTTCAGCTCAATCAGTTCCTTTGAGAGCTGGGCCTGCCGCAGTGCATGATGAGTTGTGAAGCCCTCCGAGGACTCCTTGCCAACAATGCCAGTGTCTTCCTGTTTAATGTGTTAGAGGTGGGGGACATTTTAGTTTGTTTCATAAATGAAATAAGGGCTGAGGAGAAAGACTTTATTCTTTGATTAATACGTGCGTGCAAGAAAAGAAATGTGTTACTACAAAAAATACTGAATGTCATTATCAGTACACGATGTGTACAAAAAGTGCACATTCAGTACAACACTACAGAATTCTCAATTTTGTAAAGTATCTTTGATATTAAAAGGGACTTTATGTGAGTTTTTAAAACGTATAAACATTTTTGAATCGTTATTTATTGCCAATGTGTGAACAGGTTGTAACCGAACCTAAAAAAATTAGACCTTCCGCGACTTTCTGGGCTTCCTCTATCAGCCTGTAGACTGCTGTCAACAGATGTGACGTCATGCGCGCTCGCAAGTGCCTTTACTCTATTCAGCTCCGCCTCAGGGCTAACAGCGTGCAACCGTAGCTAACGTTCGGTAAGAAATGGAGTCCGCTAACGCCAACAAACGACCAGCCCCCAACACAACTTAGACTCCAACACAAACTCCACGGAAGCACAAACAAATTAAAGTTGTATCTAGTGAAGCACGTCTTGCAAAACAGGAATGTGACTGAAGTCGGGGGGAAAACTAGGATCAACATCGGCCAGGCCTTCGATTCATGGAGGGACCTTCGTTTGGTTAAATTGGGAAAAATTCCTATGAGATAGGTAAGCTAACATTACTGCCAAGCATGTGAAATATAAAGTGATATTGTGGTTTTTAGCTGTCAATCCCGTCTCGTGTGTGTCGCCTCACTGTTTTAAATGATGCTTGCGTCTACGTAGTGCAAGCGCGAGCCACAGGGCGCTGACTGTTGTTGACTTAACGGCCACAGGTGTCACTGTTAAAGCAAATTCTGTTTCTTACATAGAGCCCCTTTAATCATCATCATCTAATGTAAACAATAAGAGAAAAAAAATGTCAACGTACTGATGGGGATTCATCATCTTTACTGTTATTCCCGGACACCTCAGGTCCATCCTCTCCTGCAGCCATGGCATCGATGGAAGCTGCGATGCCTGCACTCTCATTCTTAGAAAAACCAACAACAGGAAACCATGAAATTCAGTATTACAAACATCCAACCAACAGTGCTGGATTTAAAAATGTTTTCTACTTGCTACATAAGTTATAATAAAAAAAGACCACAAAAAACATTTGTACTGTCACATTAATTATATTTAAAATGAATTAATTTAGTCTATATAATGTCCAATGCAAATATCAGCATTACTACACACTGCTGTGGATTACAATGTAAGACGACTTGTGTACCTTGAGCTCCAAGACGATGTCTTGCAAGTTCTTCATCACCTCAATGTTCTCCTTCAACTCCTGGTCCTCCAGTGTCTCCAACACTTTCTCAAGATCCACTGTACATCTGAAATGAATAAACATAAAGAGTGTGGCTTAATATGATCGTTGTGGCAGAGGTCAACATAAAAATTTCTGCAATCATGAACAGAATTGACTCAGACCATCAAAAAACAACAACAAAGCTTTCAATAAGAACAGCTCAAGTATTCTGTGTCCTCTTTAAGCTCTGTTAGACCCGTCCTCAGTGCCTTTGTAAACTCACGCTGCATGGTCCCGCAGTTGCTCTATTCTGCTCTGTAGTTTCTCATTGGCATGTTCCGCCTATAAAATAAAGCAAACACAATGTGATAAACATGATGGGTGACAATAAAACAGTGACATGAAACAATATCTAAGAGATAAACCTGTGTAAATGAAAGGAGTAATATGTAGCACTGACAGCTAGTGTATAAAATGGGTAACAGCAGTCCAAATTCAAAACATGGAGCCGTGGCTCATCTGCTCCCCTGGTGTGGCTGATGGCAGTTAACGTTTTCGCAATTTGAGGGTTAACTTCTAGACACGAATGTGTTAGCCTCTGGCCACCAGCAGTAGTCGGAATCATTTTCCCTGCTGTGTGACTCAATTACTCGTTGCCTTGATAGCCCAGCTGCACACGGACCAGAGAGATGTGCCGAGGCTTTTCAGGTCGGGTAAAATCTAACGTTAACGTAATCTCTGTTGATCCAGTTTGTTTGCTTGCTACCATGGCTGCAGAAGGCTGTGTTTGTATGCCAATTTGTTTCATATGTGGCAACGTGGTGACAAAATGGACCGTGGACGGGATCACACCAGCCAAAACAAAAACAGACGTTCCGAAACCGGAATGGAAATTTCAAAAGGAGAACGTACTGGCTGCAGTGTTGTTGACAAAGAAGCCATCCATATCATGGACATTTTATGATTTATTACAGTAAATATATTACATATTGGTCCTTTAAGTTTAGTTTTTTTTAAACCAGTACGTGTTTTATTTCAATTTTTGCTACCCATAGGTACAAAGGAACACATCACCACTCGTAGTAACAGTTTTTCCATCAGCTTTCAATGATGACTTTGGAGGAAGGGTTAGTGCATGTTGTTACGGTCTGGCTCACCATAATGATCTTCTCAAACATGAGGGCGGTATGTCCAGCTGCCTCGCTCAGTTCCCTGCTTAGTTTATTGTTCTGATCCTGCAGAGTGCGATTCCTTTCCAGCAGCTTAGTCACCTTCTCCGTTGACTCTGGCCTGTAACAGAGGGACAGAGCGACCTTTACCGTTATGGGTAATACGTACCCTGGGTGCAGTTATCAGACATCCTGGTGGGACAAGGGCTTATTTGGAAAATTTATGTCTTACCCAGAGAGCACCGGGGCGACTCCTCCGCGGGCATGAAGCAGCATCACCTGCAGCTCCTGAAGCTGTATGAATCAAGACATTTATTATATTTCAAATGGAAGAACTAAGGTGTGTACACTTTCTGTCCTATCAATCTTCAACATTTTCTGTACCTGCTGTTTCAAACGGTTCATCTCTGCAGCTCTGGGGTCAACATTCACTACAGGTTTGTTCTTAATCTTGCGAGCTCTGTCAGCATATCGCAGCGTGTTGATGGTCTCCTCCATGTTTGAGTCTGCAGGACTGACGCACGCAATCATCAAAGTGTGGCTATTGCCTCCCAAAGAATCTGATGACAAACAAGAAAAAAAAAATTCACAAGAGTGCTTAGTAAAATCATTCCTCTGTTTTTTACTATGTTGCATCTTTGGTGCTTTGAACGCCTGCCTGTTCTGATGTGTATTAACAAGTATTGCTGCCATTTTTGCGTTAAACAAATAGAAAGTTAAGCTATCAAAATCTCAAGAGGGCAGCTCTAGTAACCAGGATATTTAATTTTGTACATTGGAAGGAGGTGGAGACGCATCGTCCATCCATATATACAGTCTATGATATCAACACTACAGTTCGCCAGTAAACAACGCCATCAATAGAGCAAATTGAAACATTTTCCATTGGACAATAAAAGCCTAGAGAAGCAGCCTAGTGTTTGCTTTACAAACATGATTTGCTCATGTTTGAAGGGCCTCAAAGTGAGGATGGTATCAGAGACTAATGACCACTGAGTAACTTTTGAACATGTAAATCAAAGCTTACCTTGTAGCAGGCGGGTGAGCTTGGAGTCTCTGTAAGGAACAAAGGTGCTTTTCTTGCTTTCATCCCCCAAGGCACTGATCACATTACCCAAAGACAAAAGGCCACGATTGATGCTGATGCCTGAAGATGAAAATGAACAGCATCAAAACAGAAACGCTGTTATTAAGGGCACTTTTACAATACAAAGAGACAACACAGAAATATTATACTACATCATTGGGAGAATCATAAATTGAGAGTTAACTGAGTAAAACTAAAGAAAAGCATATTTACTTTACCTTCCTTTAAGCGATCTCCTTCCGCTTTAGTTTTCTTTTGCCTTTCTGAACCAGCCAGATCCACAAGGTGCAATTTTGACACAACCGAGTCGGCTCTGCAACAAAAGATTACACAAATATTCAACTAAGATGGTGATTTCAATATGTTGCTTTGTGTGCCTTCACTTCACACACTAACTTAGTTCAGGGGAGATATCATATAGGATCTATCTTTATGAAAAACAGCAGCATAAACACGAGAATCAAATCAAATCAAATCAAATCAAATCAAATCAAATCAAATTTTAGTCAAAATTAAACATCTATTTGATGACAACCAATTCTTTTGTTTGTGCGTTTTCGTCGCACCGCTGATCTGGTGTGAATGCAGCCTTATGGTTAAATGGGGAGTAATATTAGCCAAAGTGATAGTGTGAGAAAACAGCACAAAACTGACTTGTCTTTCCCTTTGCGCTGCTCCAGTGTGATGGTGAAGATAGCATGTGAGCGTGAGGATGCTGCGTTCATCGCTGTGGAACCCACGGTGCGAACAGAATTTCCAACCTCCAGGCAACCCACCATCTCATGGGCAGAGAACACCTGCCTCTCAGTTAAACCCATGATCTGGAAAACAGGTGATTTTCAATAAAAACAAAAGCTGGCACACTATGACATATTATATTGAAAACATGTACCGATTTAAAAGATGTCACCAAGGTATAGAATGAGGTTTATATTTCCATCTACTCTAAGCCTCAAAGAAATGCAACAATATGTATGTTCATTCTTGTAAACATGTCAGTCTCTCACCTTAATCCCTTCTTTAGGGTCTTCCCTAATGCTGAGGCCAGGTCTATCTTTTGAGGGACACAGCAAGTCCAATATGTCTTCATTATAGATCTACTTCAAACAAGGAAAAAGCTTAAGTAAATTATTTTAAAAGGCCATTGTGCAATGAAATAACATTTGCTGGATGCCACAATACATTTCTAAATGACATAAAAACACAGTGTAAATAACATGTCCACCAACCTCCAGGTAGGATACTGCCAGACAGAATTCACAGTCTGTCCTCTTCTCCCTTTCCTCAAAGATCCTTCTGATGACTCGTGGAATAACTCCGACTGAAGGATCAGTTTCTTGAGCTGATGTGTATGTTCCTCCCATGGAGAAGGTCTTTCCTGACCCCGTCTGTCCGTATGCAAGAACTGTGGCATTGTAGCCTACAAAAAGGACGATTTAGTGAGCATGCAAAATGATTCAAAAGACAAGAAGAAAAGAGATATTTATAATAATTTGACATCTTAGCCATTTTAACTATATTTTTCATTTTCATTTGTGTGCAGCCACTGGACAGTAAAGTCCCCACTGAAGTGTCTTAGAAAACCCATGAATCTTATGTTGCCCAACCTGCACTTTAACCTCCCAGGAGGGGGGTAAATACAAAAAAAAATGTTCTTACTGAATTCAATAAATCATAAAGTTAAAAGTCATAGCTAGCTAGCTACCTTTGAAAAGCCCACACAATAAGGGGGACACAGAATTGAAAACCTCCTCTTGTTCAGCGATGAGATCGAATACATAATCATAGGTGAAAGCCTTCTCTGTGCCAACGATCACCTGAAAACAAACAACAATTTAGCTATTTTTACACATACTGCATACTGTAGTGGCATGGGCTTTAAAGAAAAAAAACAAACACATTATACAGTATAAACGTGGATATAATGGTCGTGGTACAAAACATTACTCCGAAACAGACCGGAAATAAGTATTTTCTTAAACTGTTGTTGAGCACACACCTGTGGCTCTCCAGGCACAAAAGTGAGACAGCACTGACATCCCTCATTGATTTCTTTAGGTACCAACGGGCGGCATCGCAAGGCAACCCGCACTGGGATCACCTTAGCATCCTCATTCGTCATGATGCAAGACTATATACCTAGTGATAAAAGAAACACAAGAGGTTATCATAATGAAGCCAAGTAATAGCAGTCCAGTCATGTGGCAAGATAACATGTCATGAAATATTTTGAATGGACAGAAAACTATGAAAAACCGTCATTTTCAATAAGTGACAGCACTCAAATTTAAGTATTGATACTGACTGCAATGCAGGGCTCAACAGCAATGGTTTGAGAAATTGGCAACCAATTCTTGGCCTTTGGTTGCCATCAGTGGCAACCACTTTTTTAATTAGGGCTGTCAGAGTGAACGCAAATTTGTTTTAACGCCACTAATTTCTTTAATACCACTTTCTACGGTTGTAGCGGGCTAATTTTAAAGCTAAAGTGAAGATACTGGCATTATATGAAACCAGAATACTTAAGGTCATACTAGCTTGTCGAGAAGGAGGCTAAATAACTCTCCAAACTTACACTAAATTTTGGCGAGGAAAAACTGTCATGGTCATTTTCAAAGGGGTCCCTTGACCTCTGACCTCAAGATGTGTGAATGAACGAAAATGGGTTCTATGGGTACCCACGAGTGTCCCCTTTACAGACATGCCCACTTTATGATAATGTCATGCCGTTTTAGGCAAGTCATAGTCAAGTCAGCACACTGACAGCTGTTGTTGCCTGTTGGGCTTGAGTTTGCCATGTTATGATTTGAGCATATTATTTATGATAAATGCAGTACCTGTGAGGATTTTTGGAGAATATTTGTCATTGTTGTGTGTTAATTGATTTCCAATAATAAATATATACATACATTTGCTAAAAGCAAGAATATTTGCACATTCCCATGTTGATAAGAGTGTTAAATACTGAAGGATAATGTAACCAACATTGTTTGATTGTGGAGTTTCAGCCCCTTAAGTTGTAATATCATCCAACCGACATGTGCTACCATGTGACATGACTTGGGGGTCTGTTCACATTCACAGCGCTTCCACAACATAACAGCCTATTCAAAATACTCTTGTCAATAAACTACTTGAACGTTAATATGATCCTAAACATAACTTAGTCCTTTCAGATGGCAATGCTATCCGTTTTGGGGAGTTCTGATAGATAGCCTAGTAGTTCATTCTCTGCTAAAATAGGAAGATTCGGGCGCCTGGGTTAGCTCAGTTGGTAGAGCGGGCGTCCATGTATTAAGGCTTGGTCCTGACCGCGGGTTCGAATCCGGCCTGTGGCCCTTTCCACATCCACTCTCTCTCTCCCCCCTTTCACGACTCTATCCACTGTCCTGTCATAATGCCCCCAAAAAAATAACTTTAAAAAAAAAAAAAATAGGAAGATTCTCCAGAACATTTTACTTTTGATGATATATATATATCTATATATCTATATATAGATATATATCTATATCTATATATCTATATATATATATATCTATATATATATTTGTCTTCAGTGCTGACATGAATGATGAAACATCAAGTGAACAGACATGTATTGCATGAATACTGGAGGAGGAATTAGAGATCAATTGCAGAAAAGATCTAAATAACAATAGTTGCTGCTGACTTTTTATTGTATGATACCAACAAAAGACATCACAACTTGATAAAGTTGAAAGTTACAATTTTTTTGCTGTATTTAAAAAAATATTAAACCATGACATCAGTATATTGAGTCATACTGAATTCTGGTATCATGGTTGAATGGTATATACATTAGTGTTGCATATTACTTGGACATACATAAAGTTAATATAATATCACCTGAAAAAATGCACAGAGAGCACACCAGGGAGTAAAAAAATAACAACACAAATCTCTTGTGTGTGTGTGTGCCAGTGGTTGCAAGGCAAGCAATGTAAACTGACTAGTTACAACAGTGGCCAGGATTATAGCCCTGAAATGAAAGGGCAAATCTACCTTAAAGAAATTACAATGTGCTATTCAAATTATGTCGTGAATAACTGTCTCCATAATTAATAACGTCAAAGACACTCTACAGTAGGTTCACTATCACTGAACACTCGCATATTGTAGTTTGAGACATCCAAATCAGTTTTAATTGGGAGTAGCATTATGTTTCCTAGTGGTGACTCGTGTCCCCCCATGTCTCCCCTGGCTGTTGTCATGGTGTCCAAGGAGTTGGTCCATTATTCACCATCAATCTGAGGATGACATCATAGCCTAAAGTCCATCCTTGAGTTCAGACAGATCAGAACCAAGCTGTGTAAAAAGCAAGAGTTCATATGGAAATGTACTTTTACTCAGTCCAAACGAGCTGTCTTCATCCCAGCTGACGGATGATAATTAGGCGCACCGTTAACTTGCTAGTCAGCTAGCATAGTTAGTTATTAGCAAGGCGTTGAATTTAACTTAACGTACCTTTTCCCCGTTTCCTCCAACGTTTAAATATCACGAAGACTGCATTCAGCGGTTCTGGTTGATAATGGACCGCACTAATATAAAAAACTCTTAATAAAGCGTCTACTTTAACTCCATTAATTCTTGTCCTCAGCCTCTTGTAACCAGTTCCTCTGAGCTGAGTGTTGTTACTGCCCGCCACTTTCAAACATCAAGCTCCGCCTCCTCCTACTTCTTCTTCTACGTCTATGTTATGGTAGAGTCAACGCAGCTCAGCAGCGTCACTGACCTCTACAGGATAAAAGAAGAAACACACTATTTGTACAATACCGCAACAAAGATACATGAAAAAAAACAACTCATTCCTGCCTTATTCTTTCACCTTGATCATTTTTACTCTACAGTACACATGAAAAACACACATGCAGCTCCTCATTTAGTTATTTAAGATAAGATAAGATCAGATATTCCTTTATTAGTCCCGCAGTGGGGGAATTTGCAGTGTATGGCAGCAAAGGGGATAGTGCAAAAAAACAAGATGCATCAGCTAACACAGTAAAAAAGAGCTAAACAAAGTGTAACACAATATGAACCATTTAAATAGAAGGAAGTATTAAAATGGGAGCAGTATATACAGTATTGACAATAAACAGACTATTAACAAAATTGCACAAGTGGAAAATTATATTGCACAGTGAGAATGAATGAATGAATGAAATTCCACCTGAAAATATCAGGTTATTGTCAGTTTTTTGGTGTGTAAGTGGTCTACTGTGAGCAGTTCTGGTTGTGGAGTCTGACAGCTGCAGGAAGGAAGGACCTGTGATAGTGCTCCTTCACACACTTTGGGTGGAGCAGCCTGTCGCTGAAGGAGCTCTCCAGTGCTGAGATGGTGTCCTTTTGTTGCTTATTTTCCCTCCCTCTTAGCTGTTTCAGAAATGTATTCAGGATATATTTGAAGGAGCTCGGGTGCTAAACAAATTCATCAAGACTTTGAGGTTCAGTATTCAGTATTAATCAAATGGACCAAATGAATAACCAAATGCATTTCTGAGTTGATTTTTTGCTTTGCATAAGACCCAAGCTTGCAGGATTAACATACCTCACTGAAGCTGAATGAACAATTTTATGACAGAGTGAAGGCATGAGGTGAATTATGGAGGACGGAACCTGCCAAAATAAAAAAAATAAATGAATAAATAAATAAATGACTCAATAAATAAATGTCATTAAATGTAGCAAAAATAATATTAAAAATAAATGTAGCCATCAATTAATTAATTAATAAAATGTGAAATAAATTGATATTTCTGTTTTAATTTGCTTCTTTATTTATTTATCTTTGTATTAATTCCCTTATTTATTTACTCTTCTGTTTAACTTGCCATTTTATTTATTTATGTATGTAATTTCAATAATTTTTTTATCTATTTTTTCATGTTTTTATTTATTTGTTTATTTTGCATTTCTTTTTTAAATTTCTTTTTAAATGTATGCATTTATTCATTTTTTTAATTTTTTTTTTATTTTGGCAGGTTCCATCCTCTATAGATGAGTCACTGTTGTTACCTGACAATGAGGGTATTTTCTACATTTCAATTCCTATGACCAATATTACACAACAACCAAAACAAGGGTATGAGGCAGAGTGAAGAGAGTAAGCGTCAGTGCTGTCCTGGCAACAGCATGCGACTCAGTAATTGAGTAAGATAGACATGCCATGTTAAGAAATAAAAAAGGTCAGGAGAGATTTTCTTTTTTTTTTTTTAGGTAAGTGCACATAGAGGATGACGATACGGCGGAAAGGAAACTGAGTGGGTGACATGACATCCCTCTTAATGAGATGCGTTTTCAGCCCTATGATGGAAAATGGGGAGTGACTCTCCGTTCTGGCCGGAAGAGAAAGGTCATTACACTGGGAGCCAGAGGGGAAAAACATCTGAGTCCAGATAAAGTGATGAGGTTTCTGCAAGGGAGAGAGAGAGAGAGCTAAGCAGGCAATATAGTGCCAGAAGTCAGAGCATGGATCTGTTTTGCATTTGTGTGCTGCATTAGTATTTCCAGAAATCCCACCAAAAAAATTATTTTCACAATTCTGTGTCACCAAAATGGTTCTTCATCCACATTTTGTCCTGCCCACACATCCGAGGATTTATTAACTGTACGGGATAAACAAGCATCATGGTGCTGTTGTAATTGGATCCTGTGCAATCCATGATCTCAACCCTGTGACCACAAACGGCAACAACATTGATAGAGCTTATCCTCGCCAACACACAGATGTCTGACTCAGCCTCCACCCCTCCTGTGACAGATGTCGTTGACCCCACATACAAACAATGATGTCACATTTTCACAGTATGAATGCATTAGCTATGGGAGTGACATGGTGACGTGTGTTACATCATGTTGAATAAAAATGTTGTCAAATGTCTTTTGAGGCTGCAGGTTCCTGGCTTGTATATTGATTATTTATCCTCCATTACTGAGCAGTTGAAACCAGATATAATAATACACAAGGGAACTCAGAGTGCCTTGAATCTCCAGTGGGCGGAGAGATTTTGTGCCAAAAGATTACATTGGCCAACAGAAAATGATTATTTTGATATCCAGGAATCTCAGCAGGAGACTGTATATATATTGATATTGATATACTATAGCTTTTATATGCCACAAGGAAGTAAAAATATCCCCTTTAGACCTATCCAAATACATCTATATTCAACCAGGGGTGTAGTGAATGCAATGTTATTTGGTCTTTTCAGACTTTTTGAAGCAATAGTGAAGTTTTACTGATCTTTCTGTCTATTTGAATCATCATGGCTCACTCTCTGTCTTCAGTCTGCTACTGTACACATAGACTCTGAGGCGAGTGAGTCCTCCTGCTGTACGGGAAATTCCACCACAAGGCCCAATAACAACATGCCAGATTGTCTCTGCTCCCAAGAATAGAACAGACAGCGAATGAATGGAATAAACCAGTCTATTGTCGCTATATATATTTGACTAAATAATGATTGTGCATGTGGGAATTTTGCCTTAAATAGGAAGATTAAAATGCAGACAATATTGCCTATGTGGGCTTATAAAGCCACCTTGACCTTGAACTGCATGTGTCCACTCTAATAATGTAGCTGGAATGGGAGGAAATTCAGCCCGCTTCCCTCTTTCCTGTTGTAGTTTCAAAAGATAATCTGCTCGGGGTGGATCGCATTGCAGTCATCCATGCCTGAAATCCAATGGTTGCATGAATAGGGTTTTGAAGAGGATACACTCTGCTCAGCTGCACTAAGCCATGTGTACATACCAGCTTCATGCTCCGCTAAGCTAAACGTTCTATTATGGGGTTTCCCATTAACTGGGGAAAATGTAATATATGATAAAAGAATTGCAATCTAAGTAAAGTAGCTAAAACAATAGAATCTACGTATCAGTTAATTAGAGTGAATTTGAGCATTTTGCTGTAGAACTCATTGAAATATTAGCAAGAAGTCACCCATCAAATTCCACATCAGAGCTAATTAAAGGTGCCAAATGCAAGATTGGAAGCATTTATCTTGCCTCCGCACGGCTCTCAACATGGTGACAGCTGAGCTGGCAGCTCACAGCTAACACTGCTGACAGAGGAAACAGTGTTAATCTGGAGGGGGGGGGGGGGGGGGGGGGGGACCGGAGGATGGGTCACTCGCGTGACGATGCCCTCAGCTGTAACCGCCGTACCAGTGCAGTGCAAAGTAGCAAGTGGGACACGCTCACATGCACTAACATGCACTAAAAGCATGCGCGGCCGGCCCAGCTATGCCATTGAAACATGGAGGAGCTCAGATTACAACATATACAGAGGGAGAGTGACTTCTTTCTCTGCTCAGGTAGACATTACGTAAGGGATAATGTATAGTGACCGTTGTGAAATAAACCCAAAAAGGACGGTGCGGCAGCAAGCGGAGGGGTCTTGCATCGCCCTGAAGGGGTTTATTCCACAACAATGACCCGCTAGCTGTATATTATCCCGCTTATTACACGGCTACTTACTTAAGAAATCAATAATTTGACACAAAAACGGTCTGCCAGAGTTGGACATCAGAACTGCGCCCATAGCAACGGTCTGTTACACACTGCTATAAAGAAATAACAGTCTGCAGGACGCCATGATTGACCAATCAGAATAGAGTATTCAACAACGCAGTGTAATAATCCACTATATCTTTTCATAGCAAATAGATGTTTGCTGCTATAGTAATGCTCTGAATATTGTATAGAGCACCTTTAATCTATAGACTTGACATTACAGTACTGATTGTGACAATAAAGTTATCATATTGTATTGCATCACATCACGACACAGCTGAGGACATTTTCCACATTATTCTGTTGACTTAGCCTCTGCAGTTTTTGTTATCATAAAAATGAAAACATTGGATTTTTATTTATTTATTTATAGTTTAAATAATCTCAAAACAACCTGCACAGATAAGGAAAGTCATAGGAGAGTTGACCCCACTGCAACAGCATTTGAATACAAATGGGAAAGACGTGATGCAGTGACTTTCAAGGGCTTTGCTGTCATTTGTTTAGAAGAGCATTTGCTTAATTTACAATACAAATATAATGAAAACCAAAAATGAGTCTAAAACAAGTAAATCCCCATCAGGCAATCAATTATCACATCAGTTCCTGTAATACTGATGCAATCCTGTAATGTTTTCTTGATTCATTTTCGAAGAAAGTTAAACAGAAAACATGCATGGAAGTCATTCGTGCAAGAGAATGATGGTTACACCCTATCCCTTATTGCTTAAACTAATATCCTAATATGTACTTTAGTCTGCCCTAGGAGGCCTGCTACCAGGCAAACGCTCAGTCAATATCTACAAGAGCCAATAATAATTAGCTATACATTTTCAAACAGGCCTGAAGCCTTATGCTGAGTCAGTGAGGCACATGGGAGGGGTGACTGTGGGTTGCTGCTTCTACTGCTCTGGCCCAGATGATAAACTCAAATATGTCTGGATTTGACATCTAATGGGGGTAAAGACGAAGCAATTGGACACCACATGCACATTACCCTTAAGATAAGTTTAATATAAGCACAAGCACTATTTTGGCACTGCAATATTGCAGTTGTTTACATCAGTTTAATTGCCACTGGTCCTGTTATGAGAATCAGCACCACACATAAAGAAAATGAGGATATTGCAGGCTCTAAACATTATCTCACCAGGTTCTCTGTCGGTGAGTCTTTAAATGCTGAACGACAGGGAGCACCTTCCTCTGAGATAATTTATTCTGAGAGGTTTGAAGACTGATGATTGCTTGGACACTATAAACTAATCATTTTTTCCCGAAATATGCTGCTTTGCCTAAGTTCTTTTAATCAATTTTGGCCTATAAACCTTGAAGAAAGATTATCAAATATATCTCTCCTGACCAATGTCACATTAATTCAATTGAAAAAAAAGTATGGAAAAACAACTGTCAAAGTCATTTGTGCCTTGAATCTGTTTCAGTGGCAGCCTTACACAGATTCAAACTTAATAAAACATATAGGTCAGTGGGTGTCAAATATATGGCCCGAGGGCCAGAACTGGGCCCGCCAAAAGGTCCACTTTGCAAAGTGTGAAAACTGCAAAGAAGACATTAATAAAACACACTGCTATTCCTATTTGTCCACTGGTGGCTGTGCTGTCCTAATAAGAGTAGCAGGCCCTATGCTGGTTACACTATTATATGTCCCACGTACTTATATACAGGCTACCACATAACACAACACTGACAAGTGTAGGTTACTGTTCATGTAAGAGCCACCGGTGGGAAATGTCTTTGTCAAAAAGGAGAAAAGTGGATACAGAGTGTCAAGAAATATGGACCAGTTCCCATTTTTCACAAAGGGAAGCCAGTGTGCAGTGCTCAAGGAATATAATATTCGGCGGCACTATCAGACTCATCATGGCGAATAAAAGAACTTGCAAGGACAACTGAGAACAGAGAAAATAAACAGCAGTTTATTTTTAGTCGTATAGTCAAAAGATGAGCTACTGTAGAAGTTGTTCACCATCTGTTTTGTAAATGGGTTGTTCATTAATATTGTGAACATTTTCAGAATGTACCTCTTTACACTAAAAGAAAGGGAAACATTTGGAGATGTTGTTATTTATAGGTTATTATACAATATGGTTTCACTGGTCCGGCCCACTTGAGATCATCATGTGGCCCATGACCTAAAATGAGTTTGACACCCCCTGAGGTATTTAACTGATTCCACATAAGTATTTTGAATGCCTGGGAGGGGAGGAAAACACACCCTAAAATGAATGTTATACCCATCATCATGAGTCAAGCCACCGTCAGCGTCAGCTGATCCTGTTGCCATGTGTATTAATCACTGACATTTAGACTATAATGGTCACGGCTCTCTTTACTGATACATTTATTCCTGACTAGAGGTGGGGGGTGCAATAGGGGGTGGTGAATGATTCAGGGGGATCAGAACTGGACAGGACACATTTGTGATAGGATTACAGTAGCCTATTAATATTCAAAAACTGTTTATGGTTGCCAGATAAGCTGTGGGGAACAATTTCTACCAGCTGCCCTGAACATATGTACAAGATTTCATGTAAGCCATTCAGAATAAAACCAAAATGACAAATTACTTTATCAGGTAAAAATAAATGGTATCCTTTATCTTAACCCATAGAGACACACACACATAAAGAAAAAATGATAAACCACCCCAGTAAAAACTGGCAAATCATTTCCCTTTACAGCATTCATGCTTAAGAGGAGAAAAAAAAAACACTCTGGTCTCTTTGCCTTTTATAGGTTGGGGGATACCGTTACTTTTCCATGCATGCGTGTGAACGTCGGGAGCGCGCATGCTTCCACGTTCACCGCACATTTCTCTTCTGAATTGCAAATGTGATACCCCCAGAAGAAGAAGAAGAAGAAGAAGAAGAAGAAGCTACGCAGAATGTGCAGCAAAGCTGGGCGCAACGCGTTCCTGAATCCGCTTCCGGCGTGCCGACGCCACCGATGCCTGTGTGTGCCCACAGACTGATCACAGGGCTTTTACCCGAACAGCACTGAATGGTAGCAGCTGAGTAGACGGGGTGCGGAGCGGAGGGTTTGCCAAACCCGGAGGATTTCTCACGGCTCACGGACTAGAATGCTCTTCTATGTGTATCCCCATAAACGGATGACAACCTCCAAACACTGAAAACTTTCAGTTCTGCATCTTGACGCGGGGCTGTTATTGAGATTTTCTTTTTTTTCTTTTTCTTTTTTTTACAACAACCAGGTCCAAGAACAGCCAGGCATCATGCAGGTGCAAACTGTGGGCTAAAATGACTTGCTCGGCTCTGACGCGTTGCATTGTGCCATCATATAACCCCGCATTGTCAGATGGCCATTTTACTCTGCGTTATCCTCCCAGCGTCTGGGATTCCTACATACTGGGCCTGTTGTGTAATTAGAAGTTCGTGAGTAAACAGAGCTGGTGCAATGAGAAGCTACCAAGACATTGTGCGCAATTTGTGCTGAAGCTTATATGGGTCCTGCTGCGTACTCAAGCTCCCGGCTTCCACTTGGAGAGGTGTGCGGCTGCTGGGCTACAGCGTACTGGCTGTCGGCTTCACATCTGGACCGCCTGGCTACTGTCATCTGCGGCCTGTTCGGACTGTACACTCCCTGAACTTGTGTGCGTGGCTGAGCTCGCCTCGGATGGTGTCGTGTTAAGGAGAAAGGGGGTGATTATTGACGTTATCGGTGATCCACTGGGAACACCGTGGTCCAAAAGCTGGACTGGCTGACTACTCCAGGAAAAAGCGCTTATCCAGCTATGGATTTTGCGTAGCGAAGTCCCGCATTTTTAAAGGCAACGCTGCTAGGGTGACATTGCAGTCTTCTTCTCATCACATCGGTTATTTCGTCGTCCGACAAAAAAAAAAAAAAACCCACCACAGAGTGAAAGTGGAGTATTGTCCGTCACACGTATCACCAGCGCAGTGGGATTTCTACGTCTGGTCGGCGTTCCCCCCCACCCTTCCCGCGGTGACGGTTATGGGTCGGAAGCGGTGTGTCGGTGCAGATTGTTCCAAGATGGCGGCCGGGTGCTGCGGGGTGAAGAAGCAGAAACTGTCGGGATCGCCCGGGTCGGGGGGTCCCGGCGGGGTGGGGGCGGGAAGCGGGGTGGCAGGAACCGGACATTGTGGCTCGGAGTTGGGGATTGGCTCCTCCGCGACCGTTGCAGCAGCGGCGGCGAACGTGAGCAGAGCCAACGGCCTGGGGGGACCCGGGGGTAACGTTAGCGGCAGCAGCAGCAGTAGTAGTGGTAGCAGCGGCGGCGGCGGCGGCGGCACTAACGCTCTGTCTCCAGCCCCGGCCGGTTACACCTCATCCGGCCTCTCCCCGAATCTCAGCTCGGGAGGACCTGGCTCGGGAAGTGGTGGTGGAGGAGGCAGGAAAATGGTCGTCTCAGCGGAGATGTGCTGCTTCTGTTTTGACGTGCTTTATTGCCATCTGTACGGATACCAACCTCCGAGAACACCCAGGTTTACAAACGATCCCTAGTGAGTATTTTAATGGCTCTCTTTTGTTGTTTTTGCTGCATGTCAAAGCTCATTTGCTGCTATTCTCTCTACAAAATCTCTCTCACGTTGATGGGTTTGCTTCTTGTTTATGTTCCAGTGTTAAAGGGCACAACTGTCACATCGAAACAACATTTTTCTTATAATGAATTTAAGGTGAAAAAGCTCTCGATCACAGCTCAAGTTGGAATTTGGGGCCTTGTCGGATAGACTGTCGGCACTAGCCCGCAGCTGCACTAAACCTCACATTACTGTCACAATGAATGATCTCATATGATGTTATCATGCTGTGGTATCTGTCACTGAATGATGTACTCTGATGTACTTTTACATTTCCAGTCGCTACTCGGCGAAAAACACATTTTGCGGTCCTGTTTGTCCAACTTGAATAACACAGGCTAATGTTAGCTAACGTTAAGCCTGTTTGCCCCTGGCTAACATTAGCTAATGTTAGCCACTAGCTCATATCAGCTAACGTTAGCCACTAGCTCATATCAGCTAACGTTAGCCACTATCTAATATGAGCTAACGTTAGCCACTAGCTCATATCAGCTAACGTTCGCCACTATCTAATATAAGCTAACGTTAGCCACTAGCTCATATCAGCTAACGTTAGCCACTATCTAATATGAGCTAACGTTAGCCACTAGCTAATAGTAGCTAACGTTAGCCACTAACACTTAAGCTAAAATAAAAAGGGTTGAATGAGTAAAGATAACATCATATTTTTTTTCGGTTTAACAGTAGAAGGTGTTGCTAGTTATGATATAGCACTTTACATACAAAACATCAAAAGTTAACATTGTTAATCTTTTCTGTTGCCCTCAATGAACTCTGGATTAGCACATACTAGGCTTAGCTTTGTTAGCTACAAGCTACATTAGCTTAGCAACAAAGCATACAAATGAGCTTGTGGTAATTAATTTAATAATTTTTAAAAGTCTTATCTGGTGTCCCGGGTTAGACAACCCTAATCATATTAATAGCTCGTTTTACAGGCAGGTTTTGTTTGTATACTGTCAAATTAAGTGACACCAACGTTAACCGAGTTTAGCACCAACCAACAAAGAAAATGTGCTTCTTGCTGAGTACTAAGCAGTCCTAAACATCCATTATGCCCACATTTAACTAAAAAAACAGTATTGACAGCGTTGAATAAATATAGCAAACACACAAATACAGTGTTTGATCATTTGAAGCATTCACTGAACACGATCTGTTTTGTGTTATAACCAAATTCACAATAAAATGTTATGGGAGAGAATTAGTGTTTCCTGCACTCCTGCGCCCTCCATTGGAACATGTTGACCCCACCTTAGACGAGCCATGTAAAGTCATAGCATGGGACTTACTTTCAACTACATTTTGGAGCTCTTGAGAGATTGTTTGCAATTGCAAATACATTTTACTATTCTGGGGAAATTACCTGAAATGGAAGAAGACAATTTGGAGTGACTCATTGACAAGGACCACGTTTAAATGTATCAAAAATTATCAAAAATAGTCAAAGGAATTGCTGTATTATGTTTTTCAGTGTGTCTCTCTATTGTCATGTGACAACTTAAAGTGAAAGGCACTCTTTCACTTCACCATGCAGACATTAAAAACAATGTTGCATACATTTCATGCTTGTGATGGGTTGTGAAAGGTGTGTTTTTATGTAAACAGTTCCAACTGTTGTCAGGGGTTTTTGCAGGTGATCATTATCTATTACGGGAAACAATTCCTCATACAAACTGTATATGTATAAATTCACCTTCTTCTCATACTCGACACATTCACACATTTTTTTGCATAATAGTTGACTGTATTGAATGATGAGTCTGTTGAAATGCTGCTAGTGGCATGTTGACCTTTTGAATAACAATACATCACATTGGAGCCTTCAATTATACAAGTGTATCCTCAATTATAGAAGTGTGTTCTCAAAAACTAGCACACTAACATCTCTTATCTAGTGTTTATCTCAAGATCACCTCAGCAAATTCCAGGCAAACAGGCTTGACACATTTAAATATGAGATGTATTCAAATCTGACAGTGGTGTGGCAAACACTGAACAATGAATTGCCCCAGACACAGAATGGATGTAGCTCACTGTGTTAGTCTAGCTAACGCCAAAGGCGTGGTGCATGTTTGCCTTTATATTTATACAGAAGTCCACGCTCAAATATGCGTGCCACCACAGAATATTTCCCCAGTCCTTTCTAAAAGCCTTTGCACACTAAGTCCATATTTTTTGTATGATTTTTTAAAATCCGTCATCAGGAAAAGTAAAATGTATTTGGTGGCTCTGAGTGGTCGATCAACTCTGACGGATGCGGAAAAAACCCTGAAAAAATCGAACCCGTTCCGAAAACTTTAATGACGGGCGAAACTTTCAGAGTCAGTGTGTAAATGTGATTGACACAACGTGAGGTCGTATTTCTTTTTAAACGTGCGACATTTTCGGACGGAAAATATACGGACTTGGTGTGCAGAGGCCTTAAGAGTATTCTCCCAAGTGTCGATGTGTTCATTTATAAATCACTTTCAAGACCCTTACTTTAAGGCCCAGTCCCAGTGTCCACGCTTAGCATTAAACCTTCATAAGCATCAACTGACGTTGCAAGTGGGTGTCAGGATTTAAAATGCCTAATTAGGAATGGATATAGTTTAATAAAATTTAATGTTTTCCGCTGTCATTGTGAATAATACAATAATAGCTTACTGTAAAGCTGTAATAGCTTATTTTGATCATAACCTGAGCGTGCACTATTTAAACTTCCCAACCTCCCTTAGAGAAAAAATCACATTTGAATTGAGCTCAAGTCTGTCAGTCTTACAGGCTGAACATTGGGATTGCACCTAACCATCACCATATGGAACCAAGGTCTAAATCCAACCAGCCAAACATGACTAGGAATGTAGTAGGCTAATTCCCACCAACGTGGAAACTCCCACAGGTTTGAGAAACTCGTAATTATGGTCTGTGGTGTCCTCGACATGTCCTTCACTTGGGGGCATTGTCAGATTGAATTATTGAAATGCTCAGAACAACTACAACATTTGACACAGTGCTCTGTAACGTTGGCCAGTGAACAATTTTAGAATACCGTGGTACTAAAATTAAGAAGTAGTAGCCCATTCTTCTTGCAAATATGCCCTTTATTTTTAATTCATAATGGTAAACCCATCGCAATTGGGAATCGTCTAGACTGGCTGTCTAGCTTACATGTTGTTGGTATTAAGTAAAAACAGCAAGACTTCTCCTCCAAATGGACGGTCACATGCTGAGAGCTGGGACTGAATGAATGCACCAAGGTAGCAGGTTCAAGAACCGCCAACACGGCATACATTCGAAAGCATTTTGCGTCATTTTGACTGCAAGAAGACCGATGGACCGCGCTAGCCAGCGAGCGCTGCTGCAGGTACGTTAACATAACTAGTAAGCCAATTTAGCTAGCTTACTTTGGTTGACTTGGTTGGTTGTACAACTTGATAAGGCAAATGTAGTTATTTGTGGGGTAATATTGATTGAAGTTATGTTTGCTAACATATATCGTAAGCTACTTTAATTTTGTAAGCTAAACAAACTTTTAAATTAAGATAGAATTAGATAAATTTAAGATTATAATTCGAAAGTAATAACTACCTAGCAAGCATGCTGTCTGGTTAATACATGTTATCTTATTCATTGTGCTACCAAATGGTGAACACTTGCAATTTTGTCTTTTCTACTTCAACCTTTGCACCTGTCGACCTCCCCCCAGAAGACACCAGCCTTTCCTTCCTGGCAGAGACGGGGGAAATGATCCAGGACAGGTAGAAAGACGCCACAGGACCGTTCCCATGCAACGGTTTTCTGAGGAACTGCTGGGTGAAACTTCTGTAAGAGTCTACAGCGATGACCATTAGACACCATTTAGTTTTTCATTACACTATTTGCACATATGGACTGCCTGCAGCTGTAATTTTTGTTCCTTTGTAATTTACATTTTTGTTTTTAATTACTAATACTTAATTGAGAATTTGAAATTTTGGTTTTAATTTTGTAAAACAGTTGTCTCTTTTGTGAAGAAGCTAAAAATAAAATGTAAGATTTGTTCAAAGAGAAAATGTCTCATGTATGTTTCTTTTTGTGAAATTGGAATTTTAAAGCCTTTTTTTAACAGTATAGGACTTCTTGGTCAAGTACCGGTATTGGTTCAGGTATTTGAAAATATCTTCACCGGGGAAACACACTAAGCTCATTTTCTTTTCTTTTCTCCTTTCTCTTTACAAAGTTTTATCTTCATTAATAAAGCGAGAAGGAGAGAACGGGAAAAAAACACTAAGTTGCTGTATCAGTAGTCCCAACTACAGGAAATGCAGAGGCTCCATACTGGTCCATTTTAAAAGAAAAAAATGTGGGAAAGTAAAGATAACAAAAAATACTTGTAAAAGAATCTGTCTATTACCAAATAATAAGTGACACAGGTAATATTTCTAAAGTATGAAAGTGTCACGCTGAATTTTGATTGAATTGGTGCTCTTTTAAATTGGACTGGTGCTCATATTAAGGAGTTATGTGACTTGGCATCTGAGAACAAGACCCTTTGATGGCAAAGTGACAATAAATCAGTGAGCTGCGAGTCAGATCGACTTTACACAGTGAAGATCAAAATGAGATCTGCCAGTCACTGTTGAGCAGCCCGGGCAGAAGCAGTCAGTGTCACAGTGGAGCTGAAGCATCTTGACAGTGCTCACAACACAATACATGATCACTGTTTGTGGAAGAAAAATACACTGAAGCATAAAAAGAAACTTTTTTGGTTGCAGTGAAGCTTGATTGAGGCAGGAGAAGTCATGTAGCCAGTGTAGGCTGTTAAAATGGTTCAAATTGATTTGTTGATTTGTATAGACGGATAACTGGAAAACCCAACTGAAAGGTGTCTGGTGTAGAAATGGCTTGTGTTCTTCTCTACATAATACTTCGTGGCAACCATGCTGTTATGCACAATTTTGGTTCTGATCCACTGTGGTGCCTACCAACAATGTTGAGAATTTTCCGAAGTGCTTAATTAATTCTATCAATTTCACAGGGCTGATTTACATGCTAATGTTTTTTTTTTTTTACCGAAAGCAGTTGCAGCAACATAAAAAAAGTTGGAAAATCCCTGTAACCTCATGAAGGGTAGAAAGTTATTATTTACAAAAGAGTAGGTTATTCAGTCATGGGTGGACAGATGGCCCACTGCTATGAACAAAAGCCTGCAGTCTTGGATGAAAGCTGATCCATCATGGGGTGGAATACAGTTGTGGCAATTTTACCTAATGTGAATAACAGCTGTGGCATCCGAATGAACTTCTGTGTGCTGTTGACCAACTTTTGTACTGAAGTTCGACTGCTTTAACACGGCCCCTTTTTTTTGTTTTTCAGCCCGCTGTTTGTCACATGGAAAATAGGCAGAGACAAGCGGTTGAGGGGTTGTATAGGTACATTTTCTGCCATGAATCTGCACTCAGGACTCAGGGAGTACACCCTAACCAGGTAAGAAACAACGCAAAGTCACTTTTCTACGTTTCAGAGCTGTAGACCGAATGCAACGGAGCATGATTAAAGTGAACAAGCCTATTACAATTAACACCCCTTACAATAGGAGACCAACATTAGTAAATTACCCCCAGAACTCATAGTTGGCCTGTGCATGAGTGCAAAAAAAACAACATAATTTCTGTTTCTTATAGTATTTACTTTTGTTCTGTTTCATCCATGTAGCTTGCTGTAACGCAGTGTGGAGCGTGTATCTACTTTGATCCCAGGTCCTGGGGCTTCAAAAACTATTCAGAAAGTTATTAATGTCCTTAAGTAGGTTTTTATGAACACTTTCTTTTGACATTTATTGATTAAGACAAATGGATACTGTTTACTGTATATGTATAAGCATTTTTCTAACGGTCAGTCAAAACCGCAACAACGCAATTTGTTGTTGACTCTGGCGTCGATGTAGAAAGATGCTAAAATTATTTAGTCTTGATGACCTGGCACCCATGAGATCTAAAGGACAGGCAGTGACACAAATGCATTGATAACTATAACTGTAATGTATGGACTGTTGTAAATCTGTTTTAATTCAAAAAATGTTAAGTTGTGATAATAAAGAGTCCTTGTGTAGTAGTAGTATTTGGGAAGTCCAGACAAACACAGTGGCACAGGGATCATCTGACTGGTGGGTTAAACGCTGGTTGGGCACTACTTGGCTTTGGTGGACAACTGTTTCAATTAGAAATCTGAATTCAATATTTACGTTGCTGATATATGCTAGGGCTGTCAATCGATTAAAATATTTAATCGCATGATTGTCCATAATTAATTGAAGATTTTTTATCTGTTCAAAATGTACCTTAAAGGGAGATTTGTCAAGTATTTAATACTCTTATCAACAAGGGAGTGGGCAAATATGTTTGCTTTATGCAAATGTATGTAAATATTTATTATTGGAAATCAATTAATAAACACAAAACAATGATAAATATTGTCCAGAAACCCTCACAGGTACTGCATTTTAGCATAAAAAATATGCTCAAATCATAACATGGCAAACTCAAGCCCAACAGGCAACAACAGCTGTCAGTGTGTCAGTGTGCTGACTTGACTATGATTTGCCCCCAAACTGCATGTGATTATCATAAAGTGAGCATGTCTGTAAAGGGGAGACTTGTGGGTACCCATAGAACCCATTGTCATTCACATATCTTGAGGTCAAGGGACCCCCTTTGAATATGGCCATGCCAGTTCTTCCTCGCCAAAATTTAGCTAAAATTCGTAGCGTTATTTAACCTCCTTTGCGACAAGCTAGTATGACGTGGTTGGTGCATAATGCATAATGGATTCCTTAGGTTTTCTAGCAGCATATGATGTCAGTATCTTCCCCTCTAGATTTAAAACCGTGCTCGCTACAACCTTAAAACCGCAAGTCGCGTTAATGCGTTAAAGAACTTGGTGACATTAAAACAAATTTGCGTTAACACATTATTATCACATTCATTTTGACAGCCCTAAAATATGTCTAACAAATGAGAGAGAGCGCAAGAGTGAGTGTTTCAGTGTAAACACGGCCCTCTGTAAATACCTGGTGTGGAAATTCTTCACCAGCATTTCTGACCTGAGGGCAGTCACAGCTGACAGTTCCTTACTGGTACTGTGTGCAGATATATACACATTACAACAGCCACGATCAGAGTCCATGCTGCGACCACGCTGGCCCCTGTCTGTCCATAGGTCATCTATATTAGAGCTTAGGCATTGCTGATCCTTCATGACTTATAAGCCCTCAATTTAAAAAGAAGTGCGGTGCATTTTCAGATTCGACACAGTAATCAAACCATTCACTTGACTGTGATAACTCGTTTGTGAATCCCTTCTTGTAATGGCATTTTCTTTGTGCTTTTCTGTCTGCAGTGCCCTTAAAGACAGCCGCTTCCCCCCTATGACAAGGGATGAGCTGCCTCGCCTCTTCTGCTCAGTGTCTCTTCTCACCAACTTTGAAGACGTCGGTGATTACCTTGACTGGGAGGTAAGAAACGCGGTTTGCGAAAACATATACATTGAGAAGTGCGGTGGTTAAATGCTCACTCTTTCTGCTATTAATACACCGACGCTCCTCCACATTTTTTTTAGGTTATTTGTTCTTTTCCCCTAAAATTAAATTCTAATCATTATGTAATTTGTTTGAGCAAATGCAAAAAAGATTACAGTTGTCTATATTGGATTAAGGCATGTTTCTTTTTACAGCTTTGACTCTGTTGGATAGAGCGACTTATGGGGTTAAAAATACACTGTTTCCTTCTTGAATTCCAGGTGGGTGTTCACGGTATTAGGATAGAGTTTTTCAATGAAAAAGGATCAAAGCGCACCGCCACCTACCTACCAGAGGTTGCAAAGGAGCAAGGTGAGATCTATCTTTGCCCCTAACAATCCAGCCTCATCTGCTTATTTAGAAAGACAATGTATGTTTGCCAGATGTTGATTTTCAGGAGATGTAACTCTTATTTTTATCAAGGTTGGGACCACATTCAAACCATAGATTCCTTACTACGAAAGGGAGGTTACAAAGCTCCCATCACAAATGACTTCAGGAAGACCATTAAGTTAACCAGGTAAGATTGCACTTATCTACAGACACGATGATAATGCGTCACTGATGTACTCTTTGTTTGCCACTTACATTCATTTAGATCCATGTCCACAAACATAAGACAAAATTGACCTAAATTGATACCCGATGGGACCAAAGTCACCGATTAAAGCCACAGTTGGTAACTTTGAGTAAATATGATGAGAAGTTATTTTTTATAAATCTGTCACTATGTCCTGACACTAATGTATGAGACAGATAATCTGTGAAAAAAATCATGTGCTCCTGATGCCCAGTACAATCTCCGAAAGATCGAATAACGGCCGGGCCCGACAGCAGCCTGTCGGATTTTTAAGATGTTGCGTTAATGCTAAAGAATTTAGTGGCGTTTTAAAAGAAATTTGCGTTAACGCGCTATTATCGCGTTAACTTTGACAGCTCTAATAGAAATATTTGTTCCGTTCTAAATCCAGTATTGACTCATCCGTGTTAATAAACAGGGTCACAGTAGGTCCAGTGTTTCGGTGCAGACTGTAGCTGATCCTAGCCTTCCTAACATGACATTAAGGCTAGTCAGCCATTACCAACACATCTTGTCTCACCCCTAGGTACCGTAGCGAGAAGATGACAATGGGTTATGCAGAGTACATCGCCCACCGCCAGCACCATCACTACCAGAACGGCATTGGGCACCCTCTACCACCCTACAACCATTATTCCTGACAGCGAGCCGCATGACCAATCATTGGACCTCTCTGCGGACCTTTTCCCAGGAGAGCCCGCCCCCTCCTGGTCTAGCTATTTCTACTACTGTACCATTTTATGATGATAGTTTCCGTTGCCATGCTGGCCGTCTCCCAGACGTTGACATGGCAACGGGTGGCAACGAAGCATCATTCGATTATGGCAAGAAATCCACATTTCCTTTTTTCTTTGCCTGTGGTTAAGTTTTTGCAGCATATGTATACCAATATCTATAACCCCCCCTATCCATTAATATTTTTGGAAAATTAAACAAAGATTTTTTTCAGCAAACCTAATCAGGTTTTTGATTCTGTGGATGGAAGGAAGTCTTTTACGGTGGATTAGTCTCACGCTTATATTATTTAGGCTTTGCTACGATTTTACATTTAAAAAAAATAAAAATCTTTTTTTCTTGATCTTACTATCCAAACATGTATACCATGTAGCAAGGCAACTGCAGTTCTCAAAGGCTGTGTCGTCTCTATTCTGACTCCTCTCAAAAAAAACCTAAAAACAGATTGACTGTTGAGCCTTGTAAACTCTTGTAGTGTTGTAGTCGGAACTATATATTGGGATCTGTATACTCCAAAGTATAGATAGTAGGATTGTGATGCCCTTTGCTGGTAGTGTGTATCGTTTGAGCTCACGATCGTGTGTGTATTTCCGTGTGTGGATATAGATATTGGTCTGCCACAAGATGAAAAACCAGTAGAGTAAATTTGATTTGACCTAAAGATTTCCCACAGATATTTTTTTGGAAACCGCCCCTTGAGTATTTGTAGTGTTTTGTGGTGGAACCTGTACTCAAGTTTTGTTTGGCTAGAGCTTTCAGCCAAGTTCCCTCTCTTATTGTTTTTGAAACTTAAGGTAATTGTGGAGGAAGCCATTTTTGACTGAGGATAATCACGTCTGCGCAGGGGATTTGTTAATTATCTATGTAAAACGGGCTACAAGTTGGTCTGATTTCCCCGCATTGGAGAGGGGGGAGCAGGCGCAACTTAGATCCCTAGAGGAAAAAAAAAAAATGCATGAACAATGCTTTCAATTAAATTGACTGTCTGTTGGTTTGTGAGTTTACTGGCAGGGAGTCGCTTGACAGGGACATGCTATAAAGCCATATTCTCTTTTTATTCCACACTTTGTAAGAGTAATCCGTTGTTTGGCTTGAAGCGTTTGCATTCGGTATCACTTAACTTCATAACCTCCGGATGCAAACTTACACCAGCCGGCCTCAGGCGGGGCTGCGCCACTGAATACGGCGCTTTCAGTCATTTTTGTCTTGTGTATTGCCCGCGTCGTCGTGGAAACTTTGTCTTGCCTCTTCAGATTATAGCTAACCATTTGTCACTTGTTCACAAAGTGTGATGTATTAAAAAAAAAAATTGTCATTTTTGAATGAAGACGCACCACTTGACGCACAAAAAGGGAGTGATCTAATTAATGTGTCATTGTGAGAAGTGCATGTCATTGTGCTCTTTTGAAGCAGTTTTGCAGCAATGCAGCTAGTTGATTTAGTTGTTTGAAACCGCACCACCGCCACCTCCTAACACTCTGCTGTTCAGTGAGATCCCGTTGATCTGTAAAAAGCTGAAAAAGCTGAAATCTGTGGCCTGTTTTGTCAGCTGTTTGGCAGTGAGTTACAGCAAACACAGTTGAATTAGTCGGAGCAGAATCTCTGCGTGGGGCCCGGCGGCTCGCAGTTAAGGTCTACAAATAAAAAGCCGGGGCTTTGTAAGGACTTAAGAAGCCATTTCCCATCCAGATATGACTTGTTGTGAGTCCACACACACACTAGGCTAGTTGGATTTACTTTTCCAGAATGTTTTGAACCGTCGCGGGTCATCATGTGAGCCGCTCGCTTTGAGTTTTAGTTTTTGCTAACTGGAATTTTTGAGAGGTTCTTGTTACTTGACATCTTTTCTTCGTAACAGCCTTTACTAACTGACAGTTTATTTTTTTTTCTTTATGCAAAAATGTCAAGGGCTTTTGGCACTCCATCCACAGTAACCCGAAATGACCCAGATTTAAGTTGTGTTGCCTTAAATGAATGATTTAGTACATGATGGAGCGGTAGATGACGCTCTGACTGTTCCTCTTTGTCCCGTGGTTTTGCTCCATCTTCACACCACAGTGCAGGAAAAGGGCCTCAGATGTAGTTGTTTTCCTCACTTTGAATGCTTTCTTAGACATATGGGGGCTCCTGTATGCCTGCAGTCTCCTGTTTGCTCACATCTTACCCAGCTGCTGGTCCTCAATTCTTTCATTTTTGAAAGCCCCCTCCCCCTCACATAAACACATTCTCTTGAAAATAATGTCAGGCACTGTGGTGGTGTTCAACCCACGGGAAAACCGTTTCACGTTAAAAAATGTACGCTTTCATGCCGAACACACTACATCGAAAGAGGAACAGTCAGGCGTCCGTTTCCCGGTCCATTTAATACAGCACAACCTGAATTCTTCTGCTGCAAAACCAAATTGACCATGCTCTTTTACATATATGTCTTTGTATACACATGCAATGTATTTAGTTGCATGTACATATGAGTATGAGACCTATGGTTTTATCCATGATATGCTTGATCTATGGCTTAGACACTCTTATTAACCATTAAGAGATTTAAAAGACAAATATGGTGCTATCGGACCTCATATTGGGGTGGTCACAGCTCGTGACTGGTCATGCGGACTCATTGATCATATCATAACTTAAAGATGCCGCATGTAGGATTTTCTCTTTTAGCGTGTTGCTGTGAAATGACGGCACATTTTGAAGGGTGTGGCCGTCGCCGATACAAAACAGTAGCCCCCCCCCCCCCGGGCATCTGTAAACCAACGTGGGCGACTTTGGGATCAATTCCCTATGGGAAAACCAGACTGATATTCTTACACATGAAGAAGGAAAAGTCCCCGCAGCAAACCCGTCATAGGGGCTATGGAATGTACTGTTAATGGCCGTTATTACAATTGATATATAAAGAGAAAATCCTACATGTGTTAGCTTTACTATCCTTGATATATGCAGATCTGTTCAACAGGTGTTATTTTTATTTCCTACCAGTGCAAGTCAACACCCACTGCAGGTTTGAAAGGACAAGAAGTCACACGTAGCCTCCTCCCCCCCCCCCCCCCCCCCCCCCCCCCCCCCTCGATTACTCCCAACACTGTGGCCCAACCTCATGGCCTAGTTTGTCAAGGTGTGATGTGTGTCGTTCGGTAGAGATAGTGGCAGTAATAGTGAACCGTTGCCTCTCCTGGAAGATCGGATGCTGCTTTTTTCCGAGCACATCCTCCGTTTTTCCTTTAGCTGCTGAATCGTTTGACCTCTGAAAAAAAAGGCATGATTTGTTGACTAGTGAGAAGGTCCTGTTGCTGAGGCGTTCACAGCCTCTACGTCGAAGGTAAGCATCTCTTCTAATGGGACGCAGAGCTAATGTTTTACGTAGAACAACGCAGAAACTAGTCCTGCTCTCTGTACTGATTTAACTGTTTAAAGCATTGATACCTCATGGGATATTATGGAACGACGACGTTTTGTAGTTTGTTGTAGCAGATTGAGTTTTTGGTTCCATACCAGGGTTAGAGTTCAGCCTCAGCATTCCCTTGTGTGGTCATTCTCATGTTTCGTGGAATGCTCAAGCTCGTGTTACCTTCGTATGTTCGACTGAACCAAAGATGCCAGCGGCCATGCCCAAATGCTGCTCTTCAGGCCTGGCTTCCTGTCCTTCCAAAAGACACCCCTGCAATTGACAAAATGTTCTTTGTCTTTTTTTTTTTTTTTTGTGCGATTTCTCAACTGTCTTGACTTATTACGCAACTCAATTTTGTCAATGAATTTTCATTGAGTCTATCTCTGAAGCCGCACATGGCATCAGCGATGGTTAAAAAAAATGGTTGCAAATTGTTGATACTTGTTTTGTTTATTATTATTATTATTATTATTATGATTAGTAGTAGTATTAGTATTATTGCTATAATTTACAAAAATGAAAATCCCATGGTGTGCCTCCTAGCTTTATGGGTTTATAAATGTTTTTTTCCCTAAAGACCAGCAGTTATACTTTGTATAAAAGATGGATTTTTTTCTTATTTTTTATGCCATTAAAGATGAAAAAGCCTGTTTTCGTTACTCTGGACCCAGTAGCTGCACTGGTATACAATCGCACTGATAGATGAATAAAAATAAGAGAAAAAAAAGAATAAATGAATCAATAATAATAATGATAATGACAAATGAAATAAGAACTACAATAAACTTGTGTTTGAAGCTTTTATTTAAAAAAAAACAATTAAAAAGCAAATAAAAAAAAGAAAAGAAAATGACTGTTTTTGTACATCAAAATAAATTCTTTTCAAAAGAATATTTTGGATCTAGTTTCAAAATTATTTTAGTGGTTTTCTATGTTCTGAATTTTTGAGACACTGACTTCGAAGACGTGTCGCTGTACAAACTGACTTTTTTCTGTTGCAGTGGCCTGATGGGCTGGGAGGGTTGCCTGGTGTAACTCCTCATACCAATTTTTTTTTTTCGTTTCCTTTCTATTTTTTTTTTTCTTTAGTAACTTGAAAAATGTTGATGGAATAATATGAACTGGGAACTTCAAAATCCATCCCCTGTAGAGCTAGACCCTTCCTCCTTTCCTATTGAATTGCTGTTAGTGTGACAAGACTTGAAATGGGCATTTATTATGATAGTATGACTCCAAAAGAAAAAAACACAAAATAAACACACAAAAAAGAAATTAGCAAAAAAAAAAAAAAAGTGTGGGGAGGGCTGAAAGAATATATATAGATGGGTTATCTGAGTATGTAAGCAATGGCTGTGAAGATAATGTAGTTTTAAACATTGTTATTACCTTTTAAAATCATTTATTCAATAAAAAATACAAAATCAACTGAAACGAGAACATGTGTCGTTCTATTTTCTTTCAGCACACACATCCACAGATAACTACAGTGTTTTTGTATTGATTAGAGATGGTCTAGGATTATGCCATTTGGTCAGTTACAGTTCACACTTCCTGTATTAATGCTCATATTTGGTGTCAACATTTTGTAGCCTTGTTCAGCTTGATCCATGCTGATCAGTTTACTCTAAGTGATCACAGTGCAGTTGGATGCTGGATGGCCTTAAACGACAGGATAATGCTTGATTGGATTGGTAGAAAGGTTTGACCCCGGTGTGTGTTCTGGCCTTTAGTTTTGAATGCCAAATTTACTGTTTTCATCGGAACTATTTTCTACTAAAGAAAATGTCCCTATGAAAACTGTCCACCATGAATTCTGTGGATTATCCTGGCTGTACGTTTCATGTTCAACTACAGTATTGGGTTGGATAAACAACAAACCGTCTGCATGTCTAGATACCAACCGAGAAAACCTTTGAACCAACCCTTTAATTTGAATGAAGTTGTCCCAGTCCTGCTGGCACTGTCTGATAGTGTGCATTGATGTACCAGTGCCTTTTCTACAATTCTGTGAAATGACTTCAACTGTCACACACTCTTATGAGGTTTGGTCTAGCAGTAGAGCATGCAGGGCTCTGGGCTAAATGAGGATTTTCTGGCTCCACTAACTGATAAAGATGCCATTGAGGGCCCAAAAAACGAGCTATAAAACATCCTTTCACAAACCCATGGCGTACATAAACAAGGGAGCTCTGAGTTACTGAGACAGTAACTTCATGTGACAGCCGCAATAGAACATTTCTTTTGCCCTTTCATGACAACTTGGCATCTGCTGATGAAGATCATGTGATATGACCGCCCCCCCCCCCTCGGTGCCTCCATGTCCAAACAAACTGCAGCAAAGTTGTCCTCTTGGATGTCCTTAGGTAGACAAAACATGATAAGGTGCCCTTTATGGGTGCCCCTTCAGTAGAGAAAATGTGATAAGGTACCCCTCCTGTGGAGAAAATATGTTGAAGTGCCCTCTAGGGTGCCCCTTCAGTGGAGAAAATGTGATAAGGTGCCCCTCCTGTGGAGAAAATGAGATAAAGTGGCCTCTAGGATGCCCCTCCAGTGGAGGAAACATGATGAAGTGCCCTCTAGGGTAACCTTCCAGTGGAGAAAATGTGATAAAATCCCCTCTAGGGTTCCCTTCCAATGGAGAAAATGTGATAAAGTGCCCTCTAGGGTAACCTTCCAGTGGAGAAAATGTGATAAAGTGCCCTCTAGGGTACCCCTCCAGTGGAGAAAACTTGATGAAGTACCCTCTAGGTTGCCCTTCCAGTAGAGAAAACATGATGAAGTACCCTCTAGGGTACCCTTCCAGTAGAGAAAACATGATGAAGTACCCTCTAGGGTACCCTTCCAGTAGAGAAAACATGATGAAGTACCCTCTAGGTCAGGGGTGCACACACTTTTTCAGCATGCGAGCTACTTATAAAATGACCAATTGAAAATGATCTACCTACTATAAAAATGCAAAACATATATTTATTTATAAATATATTGAGTATTCTTTATATGTACAATATATGTTGGTGTACCTTGCATAACTGCATGAACCCATATTGTACAATATAACTAAATTTTTTGTCATTACCTTACTCTGATGACTTGCACTGAATGGAATCAGCTAGGGATGCATAGTCCGGACAGTAGCTGCTGATAGCCAGCCTCAAGCACACTTCCAAATGATCATCAGTCAAGGTGGAACGGTATTTGGACTTAATAATCTTCATGTGGGAAAAGGCTGACTCGCATAAATAAGTGGAGCCGAATAATGCAGTCAAGGAGGTAGCACATTTCCTCATGTTGGGGTACTTTTCCTCTGTGAGTAAGTTCCAGAACTGTCCATGAGCCCTGGACTTAAGCTGAATGTCAGCTTGTAGTGTCAAAATCTCATCCTCCACTCCAGATGAGTTCAGGTGAAACAGTGTTGCAATTTTTGATGCGAGTGAATCAGCCTCAGCATCTTCCTGAAAAGGGTAGCACATGAATGTAGCGACTGGCTCCAGTAAAACAAAGTCTTGAAAGCGTCTGTCAAACTCTGACATACAGTTCTCAATCTGCTCTGATAGGCTGACGTCTATTTTTTTTTTTTTTTTTTTAATGCCATGCGATCTACCCACACTACCTTTGCGATCGACCGGTAGATCGCGATCGACGTATTGGGCACCCCTGCTCTAGGTTGCCCTTCCAGTAGAGAAAACATGATGAAGTACCCTCTAGGGTACCCCTCCAGTAGAGAAAACGTGATGAAGTGCCCTCTAGGGTGCCCTTCCAGTGAAGAACTTGTGATAAAGTGCCCTAGGGTACCCCTCCAGTAGAGAAAACGTGATGAAGTGCCCTCTAGGGTGGCCTTAAAATATAAAAGACATTATTTGTTTCGCCCCTGCCCCTCAGACAGCCTGAGTCCGCCACCGCCACTGCTACGTGGCTGTGGACTCTTAGTCTTGTTTTTAATGCTATGTGTGGTTCTAAAATATATGTGGAAATGACAATGTCGCCATAACAAATGCTCATTTTTATATTTATTGTTGCAGTACTGAATAGACCACTGCTGGAGATTTATAGTAGGAACCGGTAAAATGGGTTCAAGCCAGTAGTTGATTGTTTTTATTTCAATACTATATTTTTTTGTTAATTTTGAAACAACAGAACAAACATTCACAAACGTCCCCAATAACAACATTCTCGGTACAAAGAAACTTAACAAACATAATATTGACATAAAATAAGCCAGTATAGATACAGGAAAAACATACATACACAAAACAAATAAAATAAAAATAAAATAAAAAGAATATACACAAGTAAAAAAAAAAAGAAAAAAAAGGTTTTTAAAGGAAAAAAATCAAATCAAATCTATTTTTATTCACAACCATCCTGCTCCAGCTATGATACAAATCACAAGCTACCTTGGAGAGACGGTAGTAGCACCAAATCCTATCTGATCACAGGGATTTACAGTCAGGCCGTTCATAAAATGTATGAAAGGTTTCCACATCATATACAAAATCCTCAACTTTACCTCTTACTATGAAAGTCAGTTTTTCTAATGCCAGACTAGAAGACATCTCTTTAATCCATTGACTAGAGTAAGGTCTCAGAATATCATTCCATTTTAAAGCTATTACTCGTTTGGCTTGTAGCAAACAGAAATTAATCAGTTAACGTTTCCTTACAGGGTATATATGTAACAAACATATTTTAGCTTCAACGGGAACAACACTTTCTATCAATTTAAAAATCAGCTCAAGAACTTCTTTCCACAACATCTGGAGCTCCCTACACTCCCACATACAATGAAACAAGGTACCAATTTATTCATTGCATTTAACACAACTGTCAGGAATACTGGGGTTAAAGTGGTGTAATTTAACAAGTGTCCTGAGCAGCCATTTATACTGTAACAGTTTGCCCCTGGTATTTATAGTTTGGATTTGGGCCAGAAGGCATGTCTCCTCCTAGTCCTCTATAGCAATGTCTAGCTGAAGATCATTTTTCCATGCAGATAGATAGAAAAGGGAGTTTTCTTTAGAAACTGCTAATAGTATATCATAAAACCTGGACAACTGTCCCCTGCCATATAAATTATTTACCGTGAGTTGTTTTCTATGGTAGACAGTAAGGGCTCTGTAGTAGTTTTAATTTGGGAATGTATGAAGCTCCTAATTTGTAAATATTTAAAAAAGTGTTTCCTTGGAAGGTCATATTTATCTACTAATTGTTGGAATGACATTAGAGCACCTACATTATACAAATCTTTTATTTTACTTAGTCCTTTATCCATCCAATGTTTGAATCCCAGAGCACGCCTCCCTGCTTTCAAAACTATAATTTCCCCGAATAGGCGTGAAACGAAAGCTTAGTATTTTCATTCAAAAAGGTGTGGGCCCCATGTCAGATTAATATAGTTTTTTTGAGGAATGGATTATCTGTACGTTTTGTAAGCATTTTGCAGTAGTTGATTCTGTTGTAAATTACATTTGGAATCTAGTGTGTTAATCCATATTGTGGGTGCATCATCTGCATACATTTTATAATTTATTTTAAAGGTGCTCTATATCCAAAGTATTAATATAGCAGCAAACAACTATTTGCTGTAAAGATATCTACATGTGTTGTTATCAGAGCTTCTCCGTGCTTTGTTGACATAGCCAGACCGGCTATGCCTGCTCTCGTACGGTGGTTACAGCAGATAACGCCGTGTCGTCCGACGACGCCGTTGCAGAAGCGTAGCACCCATCCTCCGGTTTCCCCTCAGGTTAACACTGTTAGCTCTGTCAGCAGTGTTGCCTTTGTTTCCACTGTCAGTGCTGTTAGCAGCGTTACCTACGAGCCGCTGGCTCAGCTGTCGCCATGTTGAGAGCCGTACGGAGGCAATAGAAATGCTCCCAATCTTGCATTTAGCACCTTTAAATTACGTTGGCTTTAAGATTTTTAAAAGTGTTGATTGGACCATTGCTGTTTTTACTACCCAACAACAGCTATGGCCGCTTTGAACTGTGACTGTAATAAGGAGAAGGATCCCCTCATGCTTGGCCTGCCTCTCTGCCAGTTCCTCCACCGAAAGCGCTCAGTATCAAGTCAGGAGCAGTCTGAAAATACATTGCTGCTGGTTACATGATATACAGGGCTAAGTGCTTACACTGAGATAGTTGAATAGTTCAGTATGAAACCACTCATGAACTCAGTGCTGGCCTGAGATCAAGTCCAACCAGCACTTTATTTTCTCTCCTGAGTCAGCCGCCGGGCGTCCATCTGTCGGATTAAACGACACCGATGATGAGTGAATAGACTTAAAACTGCTGTTGTAAAAGCAGTCAACTCCATCAAGTCCATTTAATTCACTTTATTTCACCAGGCAATTTATATTGTCTTGCCATTTGTGTTACAAAAGGTTATCATTTCACATCGCCTGCTGTTACCTGAAGTGTATGTCATGCTGAATACCAATTAAGTGAAGAAAGTTGCCTTTCATACCCTCAAATAACAATGGAACCTCGCCAAGTTAATTTTATGCCCAGTGCTGTACATTTCTGCATCTAAAACAAGCACTTGAAGAAAAAGAAGCAGCATATCTGAACATATTTCTCCTCTTAATCCTCCTTCACCTTGAGGCCTCTGCAGCCACCGTGGTGGTTTTTAGATCGACCTCCTCTCTCTCTCTCGACTGTGTGTAATTACGAGGTGCTACGGGCCGGTGAAAAACTCTCTGCAGCTCACTCGAGTCGATACGCTGCACTTAAAGCTCTTCACCCTGTCTGGCCCCGCAGAGGACAGTGTGCCCAACCATACATTACAAAAGCTCGTACTTTTTATGAGTCAGGCAGCAACTTGGCTTCAGGACGTATTATTTAAGGAATAGTTGGCACATTTTGAGAAGTAAACTAATCAACTTTCTTGCCCAGAGTTAGAGGAGGAGTGTCGCGCCACCACCCCCATATAAAGGGCAGATGAGGTGGTTTGGCAATGGAAAACTTTAAAAAGGGATGTTGAAGGGAGGTTTGATAAAGCAGTAGTGCAAAAAATGGCATTTATTAACAAAAAGTTTACTGGAACCAAGGGCATAAACGACATCTTGGAAATTCGATTAACTACATTTAAACTGAATCAGAAGAACACCAAACAGAAGAAAGCTGCAGCCTCACAGCAAGCTGCCAACACCTTCCCCCTCCTCTTACTCCATTAAATGGGATTTTATCTTCTCAGCCTCACCTAACTGGAACATACCACCTGACCAGGTAAGAATAGGGGGAGCTAAACCGAGCAAGGAACAAAATCCACCTACAGCACTTCTAAAGCTCACTATTAATATCTTATATCTTGTTTGTTCAATCTGTACAAAAATAGTCTTCGATAAGTGTTTTAAAGGTGCTTAATGCATTGACTGTATATAAGAAGTGGACGTTGTCAGCGTGACGTCACCCATTGGTTTGCGGACTGTCGTTTTGAAGACTCAAGTTTGGCATTTTGGCCGTCGCTATCTTGTTTTTTTTGGACGTCACCATGTTGTTTTTTTGCAACCAGAAGTGACAGAAGAGGTTGGAGCTAAGAACAAACAAATACTGAATAAGACATTTTCAGGCAACCAAAAAGGTTTTAAATTAACTTTCATGATCTGAAAACACACTGTGAAAGAGTTAGCGTTCCAAGACGAAAACACAGACAACTCCCAGACCAGATAACGCTGTGGACCTGTCAATCACAAGCCCTAAAGCATGTGGCGGTACTGATTCCCCCAGACTGTAGTTGATCAAGCAGAAGACTGAAAACCAGTTCCCATCCACATAATAATATAAAATAAAATGCCTCCTTAATAATAATAATAATAATGAACAAATGCCTCTACAATAACAATTAAGGAAACTGAAATATTGTTTTTATTTTTCCTTTTACCCTCCTTTAAAATTTCCCCCCAAAAAATAGACTAAAGGAAATGGGTATAAAGGGTTTCAGTGAAAATCAACAAATGAATCGAATAACAAAATACAGCCTGCAGGCGCTAGGCTATTGTGAGGCAAGCCAGATCCTTGCACAAATAGCACCTAAACGTCTTAGTGCAGGTAACCTAAATGATGGGTATTTATTTTGTTTCCCCAACTAGGATAGTCAACACTCTCAATAAGCAAAACACAAAAGAGCACAGAATCTCAAAAGGGCCTAAATGTTGCATTTAGTGAAGGGGGAGATCAGAATGACACTGGGTGTGCAGTTTCCCTCCTCTTTTAAGCCCTACAGAAAGGGCGTCGTCACACCCTGATTGGCCAAGAGGGGAATGCACCAAGCTGCTCTCAACTATCATTTAAGAGCCAGTCCCCACACCCTGCGCAACAGATGAACTGAATAACCCTCCAATCACTCAGCAACTCAACCAAAAAAACACCAGGGAAAAAGGGAGACAACAGCAAGCACCAGAGAAGGGGCGGCTGCCACAAGCATCCCCTGCTTTATGGTCTATTTTACACTAAATGGGACCATAAGTTACTAAATGAACATCATGCTGTATTGAAGAAGACTTGAAACTAGAGATTGAGACCATAAACTCATGTTTACAATGTTTACTGAGGTAATAAATCAAGTGAGAAGTAGGCTCATTTTCTCAGACTTCTATACAATCAGACTTCTTTTTGCAACCAGAGGGGTTGCCCCCTGCTGGCTATTAGAAAGAATGCAAGTTTAAGCACTTCAGCATTGGCTTCACTTCTCAGACCCGGAAGTAGCTCACTGGCCAAATCTGTCATTTAGATTTGGAGCATTTCTATTGCCTCCTGATGGCAAACGTGCTGACAGATCTAACAGTGTTAACCTGTGGGGCAACCGAAGGGTGGGCGCTACGCAACAACACTGTTGGTCGGGAGGGCGTTACCACCTGTAACCGCTGTATGAGCACATTGCAGAGCAGCAGCCGTGAGCGAGCCATTGGGGCACGCTCACATGCACTAAAAGCATGCATGGCTGGCCCGGCTATGTCAACAAAGCACAGAGAAGATCGGATTACAACACACACAGAGGGAGAAAGACTTTATTCTCTGCTCAGGTAGACATTACTCCTCTATATCATTACATAGCAAATATTTGTTTGCTGCTATATCAATGCTCTAAATATCATATAGAGAACCTTTAAAAATACATCCTGAACATCTTTAAAAACACACATAAGAACGTTGGTTGACTGAAATCACTTTTATTGTCAATACAGCACATACACTCGAACCGATAGAAATACAAAAGTTTGTCTTATCCCTTCTTTACAGTGAAGTACAGTATATGCTACAGTAATACACACACACACCCCTAACACTTGAAATGATATACACCATGGCTGAAATATTCCAATTGCCAATGCTGGTTAATACTTTCTTCCGAATGGGTCGTCAACAAATGACCCAAAGTGACTTCATGCAGATCATCTGATGCATTTTCCTTTTTCTTTTCCTTTTTTTTTTTTTACACTAAACTGAGCCTGTGACTCGCTGTCACACAGTTGAATCACAGGTGTGGATTCGGGGTGTCTTGTAAGATTAACTTGAGGATCAAGCAACAATTCAAGTGTCATGATGCATGATTCCAGCCCAGATACAGTACGTATTTTGTCAAGATCTTCTCTCTCTTGGCAAACGTCACATTCATCCCAACGGCGCACTGAGGTTTGTATTCAATGGAATATGGTCCAATATTACAACAAAATAACGGACAAAACTCCTCCTCGCCAGAGGTAATAATTGTAACACCCCAGTGTAGATCCATAAGTCCTCATTCATCACTTTGAGTCTCAGCGCATAGTACATCCTCGTGTCCCCTGATTATCACAACTGGAATGATCTGAGCGGGCTGGAGCCAGAAATGCAAAAAAAAGAGGCCACGAATAATGCTGTCATACCCTGTACATGTGTGTAGCAAAGCTGGAACAGAACGACGCCCTTTGTATTTTCAGTCATGACAACGCTGAGAGGTGATCTTACATGATGAACAAAAAATCCTCCGACTATAACCGAGCGATAACTTTTACAAACATTCACGATCTGTTTTCAAAACGCACATGAGACAAAGAAAAATAAAGAACTGAAAGTGTAACAAACTGCAGATCAGTAGTGACATCTGGGTGACTCCTATTTCCTGTCCTTAAAAATTTTACAGTTACAAAAAGGCAGCATGAGAAACGTCCCACAAATTCACTTACATGTTTCTGGAAATTATATTCCCAAAAAAAAAAACCATCTGTCCCAACTCCATTATGCCAACTACCAGCCTTACAATGCCCCGTTATGTTTGAGCATGCAAGTATGTATGCAAGCCGACTACAACGCTAAAATAATGACACATTGATTCACTGGCCCTGAAATGCTCACTTGGTTCAGTAAAACCGATGTAAAAAGACGTGTTAAAATGTTGATTTAAAAAAAAAAAAAAAGAAAGAAAAGAAAAATCTCTGTGATGAGAGCAGGCATTTAGAATGAAAGGCTAGAAGGTCTGCGTGCGTCCTCGCGGACATTCAATCGACCTTCTTGCTGCGCAGTCGGAGCGTGTCCATTAGGCATCGGCACGCGGAGCCCGTGTGCTGCGAGAGGAACGTGAGGACCTTCCCGTGGAGGAGGGTCAGCAGGGTCTGGTGGCCCGTCGCCCACACCCGGTACCAGGGCCCGTAGAAGGGGTCGGACACGGCCGGACACAGCATGTTGTTGAGGTTGACCTCGGTCGCCTGGAGGGGGGACAGAGACAGACAGGTTGAGTAATGGTGCATTCATACCAAGAGCAAAGTGAACTTCGTGATTATGTAAAAAGTCGATATAAGGAGGCGAATAGACGCCAACTCCAGCGACAAATTCACGTGACGCAAAAGCCTATCAGCGTTGAGATTCTCCTCCTGTCGTCACTGCTCTCCTGACGTTGTTGAATCAGAAACGGAGGAAAAAAAATAGGCCTATTGTAGCTGTCTGTGGTCACCCAGAGCTATGATAGTACCTCATATTAATACATAGCCCGCACGAAACTCTGTGTATAAATGTATGTGTATAAACAACAGACTGTCTATGGTATAAACAGCGAAGTCGCTGCCGTGCTTATGCCTAGATGACTTTATCTCGAGTGTTGATGGAGCAGCTGCATAGCCTGGCACTGATTGATCCGAACTCCATTCAGAAAACAAGCATTTTAAAAGTTGTTCGCTTGTCGTCTTGCAGACAGATATGACAAAGCATGAATTCAGACTTTTTACAAATCTGCATCGTTATGTAGTTATTTCGGCATCCTTTTGATGTTTATTACAATTAAATCACAGCACAATCTGTTTATTTCAGCGACGTGTGGGTTGCTAGATACAGTCAGTGCGATGGCACTGTATGTGAATACAGCTCGCCGCCGGGTGATGTTGTGAACCTAGACACGACGGCGTTTGGTTTTCCGACATATCTGGGACTTCCACACATGTAAAAGTGAGCAACAGTGGTTATTTCTTCCATGGTTGATGGTGGAAAATAAAAGTGGTTGGTATCTATAGGGACAAGCTCCTTCTCCTCTCCGGTGCGTCTAGCGTGAATGAACACACGTGATACCGGCGGTCCAACTCGAGCGAGTAAAGCGAGACGGTAATTCGCTTCAACATAGGACACAATGTGATGCTATTAGCAATCAGAATAATAAGTACTGCCCAGTTGGATAATGAGGTTTTGGCAAATGGCATGGTTGACTTCACCGTACATATCTTTCTAATCATTCATTTCTGCTCCAACGATCATTAAATTGACCGAAAGATGAGTTCATGGCCTCCACAACTCATTATCTGACGGCGTAGACTGCTTTGACTGCTGAATGATCCACTTCATTTTATCACTGCAATTTGTGACCATCTAAACCTTATTTAGATCTTCAGTGTTTTTATGATTGCAGAGGGTGAAAAAAAAAGAAAAGACAAACACCTTATGCAAACCAATGCAGTAGCACTGCGGTAAATTCTGACTTTGTGAAGCTTTTTCTGATTTATAGAGTTTGGTCTCTGCTGTCATGATTTGTCCGTGTACTAACGCGCATAATTTTGCAATCAGGCGGACACGATTTGGTGTTTTTTTTTCTTTCTCCCCCTCTATTAACCTCGGAAACTCGCTTTTTAAACTATAGTGGATTTATTCTTCTAATTGGTATTCAACTCAATATGACTCACTCGTGCTGCCTCTAATTTCAATGTACAGCGAGTGGACTAAATAATTGCAAATGTGTCACAGAACAGGATATTAATTTTGATGTAACCGGCTGCAGAAATGAGACTTTGAGAATATAGAAGCAAAAGAGAGGAACACTGACTTAGCAGTGGTCACACGTAGACCCGTACCATATAGTTACCTGTCAGGCAATTAAAGGAACAGTGTGTAGCATTTAGGCGGATCTATTGGCAGATATTGAACATACTAATAATAAGTATGTTTTCATTAGTGTATAATCACTTTACAATAAGAATCGTTATGTTTTTGTTCTTAGAATGAGCCGTTTATATCTATATACGGAGCGGGTCCTCTTCACGGAGCCGGCCGCCATGTTTCTACAGTAGCCCAGAATGGACAAACTAAACACTGGCTTTAGATAGGGCCATTTGCATCGGCCACGGTAGTTCTCACGGGAGAAGTTTAAGTTGGTTGCAATCTGCAACCTCACCGCTAGATGCCGCCAGATCCTACACACTGCACCTTTAACACCAGGCTCAAATTTTATACCCAAACCTTGAATCAACATCTACAATACAATCATTAAAACATTTCAAAATAGTCTTGGACATGGTGAACCCATCTGGACTAGACTTTGTTGTACCTAATTAACAACATTGGAACTAACTACAGCATACACTATTCATTTTAATGTAATTATGTCAGCCTGGTGGTGTTTGTGTGTGTTGTTTTTGTTTGTATCATGTTTGTAAAGTTATGACTACTGCTGTTTGTGTTGTGTATTGTTAAGGTTGTTAAAAAAACTATGAAAAAAATGGTTAAAGCTCAGTGCACTGCGCTTTATCACAGGTGATAAATTCCTCCCTCACTGTTGTGTTTTACATGAGAAGCTGTGGATGCTCTTCTATAGCCAATGGAAGGGAGTTGCATTCTGTAAAAATGTGTCTGTAAGGCTCTACTACTAAAAGCTGCCTCATTACCTCTGCTCCCTGGTTCTCATATAAAGACGCCACTGACAATGTCGGGTCACGGGATATTTAAACATGAGCTGTACCGCGTGTTCAAACTCAGCTTGGAAGAACTGGTTTCAAATATGACACTCCTAATGGAAATGATATGGAAATTCTTGTACACAGGTCTAAACAAAACTACCTGTCTAAATAAAGGATTAAATAACGTATGTATACATGTGCACATGCACGTGCAGGAATGGATAGGTATTTTTTATCGAAATTGCAATATAGTATTTTCAAACCGCAGTGCGGTGCAATATGTGTTAAAGGTGAAATGTGTTTTAAAATACCATTTTAAATTAAATATTGTGTTGCTGCAGAGATGTCCTGGCCTACACATCATGTTCTACAGACCTAAGTAAACATCTTAGATCATTTGAATGTTTTTCAATGAAAATGTAAAAATGATCATTCCCTCCCAATTGCAATATCAGTCAAAATAATCACAATTAGATATTTTTTCAGCCCTAATTTATATGTCTGTAAGCACGTGTATACCGCCATGCATAACCAACTTTTACTTTCATTGTCTGGATTGTGTTGCTTGTTCATTAAGTTTCTTATTTAGTTGTTGTGAGCAGGGTGTTTAATAAGCATGAGATGTGAGAACACTTTTTTCATAATAAGCCTATATCATTTATTGAAGCACATTTGTGTTGCATTATGTGTTCGTCTATGTTTGAAGAAATGACTTATCGTTCTCCCTGTGAATGAAACCAGTGTTACAAGTGATGGTGTGATGGAACAAGTGATGGTGTGATCGCTACACCCATGTACTTTGCATAGTGGAGTGTCGTGTAAAGCCCAGCAGGTGGCTCCATCTTACCAGGCCAAGGACCTGCAAGAAGAGGAAGTGGTAGAGGAACAGGATGCCGGTGGAGAGCAGCGCCCACCACATGTCCCCCAGAGGCTCAGGCTTGTACACACCTGCAAGAAGAGGAATGCTCGTAAAACACGTGACTCGGTTTGTGGGTTTTAAAAAGAGAGGGAAAGCAAACACAAAGAATGCATCTTCTCGTGCCAACGCTGGCTTTTTTTTTGTGCAACATATCAGTCGAGTCAACAGATGGAACACCCTGAAGCCGAGGCACAGCCAGGAACAGGATGTGGTGTCGAACTGGCTTTTCCTGTTTCCTCACTGCTGGCATTTGCTAGAGTACTACCAGGGGAAGACATTTAAATGTGCACCGATTATGTATGTTTAACACGAACAATGAATACTTCCCTTTGTGAGGCTCCATTGTAACATTAGCGATGAACAATGAGGCAGTACGTGCAGAGGTTTGATTACTGTGCTACGCCCGAGAATAAACTTCTACCAAAGACTTTTTACCAATTAAATCGATTTTTTTTTTTTTTAGAAAGCTCCAAACCTTGTGGATGCAACAGGTTATTGGAAATCTTCCCTGTCCTTACATGATCATTCAGGAAAAGTGGTTTTCTTTTCTGCCAATTTCCTGTTTTCAAATTGACACATTTACACCTGGGAGCTGCACAGTACCACTTCTGTCTTCTAGCATTTGCTACTAAGTGACTTTAAAAGGCACCTTGACAGGAATTACTGTAAGTGCATTTCCAAATCTGCAGAATCTGGTTCCCCAGTCTCCACGTTGTAACAAGCAAGACAAAAGGTGCTTATTGAGAATAAACGGATAACTGTGTAGCTGACGTGAACAGTCATGTCCCCACATGGTTGAACAGGCAAAGACAAAGCAGGTTATCTACACCAACTTCAAACATCACCGACAAAAAGGGGAATCCACCCGAGGATAAAAAGAGGTGAAAGATATATTTCATCGTGTGTTGTTGTGAACGGAGAGAACATGGGTGTAGTTACTGATGGTCGACACCTACCTCCTTTCCTGAAAAGGTAAAGAGGCACTAGGTACAGCATGGAGTGCTGGATGTAGTAGATCTCCTTCTCAAATGGCAGCTGAGGAGAGAATAAAACCGATTCTTTACAACCCACATCAAGCAGGGATTATTAATTTGCTCAGTATAAAGAAGTATCTGAACATTTGGGGAATGATATCTGTAGATAGTCTTAAACTTTTTAGACCTAAAATCAAAACAGACACTTATAGCGCTCTGTCTTGCGCAGTGCTCTGATGTACTGACCTCAGAGCACCATTAATAACCGGAGCTGGCTGGGCTGTGGTCTGAACTGTGTGCTCTGTTCGTGTGAACTGCTGGCGGCTGCTTGAAAGCAATACTCCTAACAGAGGAAATAATTAAGAGGTGAAGCCAGGGATGTTTTTCACTCATTCTCATCTATTATTCCACTGCTAGTGAAATAGAGTCATTAGGGGGCGTGACAACGGAGAGCCGAAGCTGACTTCGGATCAGCGCCTCGGCACGTAATATGAATGACTAAATGAAAATACAAAGACAAGGGACTACTTTAGCAATTCCTCTACCTTTTCTAGTGAAAACAGAAACACACACACACCGGAGATAACTAGAGATATTATTAGTGATATAATCAATAAAATGTAGTTAATTGTTCTCTGTAAATGTGTGTTTTACGTTTTTAATCCATATCATGTATAATTCAATGTTTTGACAAGAAGATGTATAAGGTTATGATGCCTCTTCAGTTGAGTTTCATTAGTGTTGTTCATTCCTCACACTTCTGTTGGCAAGATCTGTTGTGAAAACTATTTGAAGGGCATGTTGACACATGACATTGTGGTACCATTGAGGCTAAAAAAAAAAAAAAAAAAAGCGGCCCCATTATTACCCACCTCCACAGTTCTGTGAAGGCACACACTTCCTTGTTGAAAAACACGTTCTTTATTTAAAAGGGAAATAGATTTATGGCAGAAAGCCTTTTGCTTTACTTTGGTTAAGAATTATTCTGTAGCGAGAGCGTTTGATCTTCACAGGGATCGTGTTAGAATCGGACAAAGTTCAAACTTGTCAAAACTTGATTTCATTTGAGCAAATGTGATTTAAAGTTAGCGGGCATTATCTGCTGTTAGCGAGAGCCTTTCAAGCAGATCTAAACTGATTCCCTCAGATTGCCTTCTCTAAAACAGCAGATTTCCATCATCAATTAAAGCTCGTACTTTTATGCCACTTGAGTTCGACATTTTGTCCTTTTGCATGCTGGAATTTATTCTTCAGATTCAGACTCTAGTAGAGGAACTACGTGCGTTTAAAGGAACGGTGTGTAAGATTTCGGGGGATCTATTAGCAGAAATGGAATATAATATTCATGACTGTTTTCATTAGCTTAGAATGAGTCCTTCATTTCTACATAGGGAGCGCGTCCTCTTCACTGAGTCTCTGTGAAGAGGACTGCTGTGGTTCTACAGTAGCCCAGAATGGACAAACCAAACACTGGCTCTAGAGAGAGCCTTTTGCGTTTTTACGCTACCTGAAGGCCACCGTAGTTCTCCGACACGCTTGTGAGACTGTGGTAACGTCAGCCGCAGAGTGTAAAACCGTGGTATACCGCCAGCCGCCGTCTGACTTCCTCCTAAAGTAGTGTTATTATGGCAAGGATGGCTTCTGGGCGAGGCGAACAGCGTAACCACGGTTTTGCACTCGGCAGCTCACGTTACCGCAGTCTCGGAAAGGGGGGAGTGAGCGGAGGGGTACTAAAGTTGGTTGCAATCTGGAACCACACCACAAGGTGTCGCCAAATCCTACACACAGTACCTTTAAATATTTATATAAACGTCACATTTCTTAGAAGTAGTCATCACCTTAACATCACCTAAGCTCTCCTCTTGATCTGTCATAAAAAAATATATATATGGATAATTAACACGACATGTATCCATGTTAATGTCAGAGACAGAAGATGAAGCCTTTCTGAATGAGATCAGGGATTTGATGGGAGATCTTCCAGCGCTGGTTACTTACCAGTCTTGTGTTGACTACAGGGAACATTAAAGCCAGTAACGCTCCGTTCAGCATATGGACCTGCAGCCTGAAAACACACAAGAGGAAAATAATAATCAGGGCTCTGATAAACTTCACGTCCTCCATCACATCTGGCCCGAGACTCCCAGGAACATCGTAAACCATAATTTACACGTTGCGCGCATCATTGCGTTATCGACATGTTAGTGTGATTTAGTGCTGATATAAGCACGGAGGAAACAGCTGGAGGACGCTGTAGATTCTGCTCCGTGTTGCCGAAAGCCAATCAGAGGGCTCCCTGATGCTGTTAGCAGCAGCTGTCTCTCATTCGTCGGCGGGGTCAGCTCTTGCTGGGAGCGTTGATTGGGAGAAGTCGGGTCACTGATGGTTTAATTAGAACCTCTCTCTCTATATGTGTACAGTATGTTGCACACTCCACTATGAAATCACAAGTTTCTGTCACGATTCTGACAAATCAGCGACTCTAGCTACTCATTCGTGATTAGTATGCATTTAGATATAGTCTTTAGTTAGCACACATTCTTCTGCTGCTCCCATCTCACTCACCGTTCAGCACATACGCAGCCTGTCTGCTCCTGCAGACAGAGGGAGTGCGATGCTCATTCATGTTTAACTTCTGCACATTTCTTTTTAACCAACAATGATTCTAAGAGCCACCGTGTACGAAAAGCCCAGGAGCTTATGTGTCAAAGTGTGGGCATGGATCTATCTCATGTGACTGCTCTTTTTGTCAAGTAACTGTTGTGACAGCCAAGGTCACTGGGAAAACAGCGGCGCTGTAGGAATGTCAGTTCCAGTGAGCCCAGCTGTCACTCTGGGGGCCTCCGGACCTTTTAGGGAACAACGGTCTGATCCGTTCAAGTTCAACACATTTATTGATTAATGGTGCGTTCAAATGGGGTCGTGTTTACCGTGTTCACGAGTCCATATGAACGCCTGACTCTTATATTCATGACCTCGTAATTGGAAAGTTTCTGAAAGCTTTGAGTTTACGAGTGTTTTGTTGACGTTGTCAGAAATGCCGGAGGCCATGGAAGTTCATTTTTCGGTGCATAATAAGTTAATATATTGTAATTTTCGTCGTATATTGTTTGTCTTCGTAATTTTATAATATCCCTGATGAAAATGTTGATATTCCCGACGGCCTCATCTTTCTCCTCTGTCATTATGCCTTTGCATTTCCTGCATTATGTTACCCGCTTGCTAAATTGTAAGCCTCTGTGGCAGTATTGTTAATATTGCCGTTGCTTAGCAACGGTGTTCTCACGACTTAACCACTTGAACGCCAAGCACATGTGGACACGACTTCCCATGTTGTAAACACAAGCTCACGAGTTTAATTTGAAGGCACCATAATAATAATAACAACCTTAGCCCGGTGTTTGTATTTAAAAATGACGTATTTCTAAAGAAGCTTTGGCATGTTTAAGTCAAGTCTGTTAATCTATAATGTTATGATGTGGGAAATAAGCATTTACCTTAGTATATAAATTATTACATTATGATTATTTTTGTAAATGTGTGTAAATGTTTCCATTTATTGTCATCGATATTATTTTTAAGTTTGAGTGTTATAACCTGCTCCTAACCTGACATACTTCTGAACTTGCTTCTTAGACTGAATGAAGTCTCTGGTGTTATTCTGCTGTCACAAGGTAACGGTATATGTTTGCTTCTCACGCAATGCTTTTGTCTGCCTGGTGAACAAAAGGAGCTGAAACCAAAGCAGAAGGGAGGCTACATGTGTATTAAGTAGAGAGGTAGTCTCCCGTTCTTGAATACAGATGCTGGTTCTGTGTTGTTTGTTCCACACAAGCAGTTGATTTCCACGATACGATAAAACACTGATAGAAGAGCTGGAGCTGCATGTAAGCATGAAGTGGAGGCACGGGGTTGCAAAATAAAACGTTGTTTCATCTTCTCTGAAAATCTTTACAGACATTGTCACTGAGATTTGATCACAAAAAAAAAAAGGTTTCTGAAAAGGCAGTAGTATCCTGATCGAAATCATGGTGATTTGATGCCTTTGCTTTTAATGGAAACATTTGTTCTTAAAGTTGTAATGCTCTCATGAAATGAAACCCCAATTCAGACTGTTAATGTTTTTTTTCTGCCATAGCCATTCAATGTAATTACATTACGTAATTACCTCTCTAGGAAGTAGATTTCATTGTTACTGGCAGGGTCCGCCAACCCAGTACAGGATTCAAATATCAGCCTCTGTTTACTATTCACTCTCCAGTATTAAGTTACTGCTGCTGCTTCACATTAAATGGTAAAACACACGGGGGCTTTTATTGTGAAGCACTCACAGGAAACAAAATGTATTTGTCACTAAGGTTAGCACTGTTAGGTTTTTTTTTTTTTTTTTTATAAAAAATGCTCCTACAAGACAACAGACATTTTTGGCTTTTACATTTTTTACATTTTTTTTTTGCAGTTGATCAGTTTTATATATTGCAGGGACTAACGGAACAAAGCGGGTCTGCAAACCTCCAACTTATCACCAAGGAAACCAACTCCTTTTACCGTGCCCTGCTGTTGAGTGGAACACGCAGTTGCTCATGGCGTGATAGAAGAACAGGCGTGGTGTCCACACTGGCAGCGTTTCCGTTTCCCTTTCTTTCTACACAGAGTTTGCCTTTCATAATGGCCATTTCATCTCATTATAAATGTCATTTATATTTATTTTAGACAGAAAAAGGTTAAGAAGCTCATTTGTAAATAATCTATAATTAAAAGTCGATGCTCTATTCACTTATGGAGCTGTGCAAGTCACTGCATTTTCCCCCAACACTGTCTTGCAATTATTTCAGAATAAAACCCTTGTGTTAACAAATGAAGGATTTCTGTTCACAGAAAAAAAAAATGCTAGAGGACTTTTATTTTGAAATGGAAACAGGAAGTGTTGAGTTAAAAATAACTATAAACTTTTTTTCATATCTGTGACATAATACAGACATTAAAACTAGTAATGTTGCTGGTATGACGTCAATATACGGTCAAAAGAAACCGCATTTGTTGTTGCTACGGTAACCACAGGTGTCGCCAAATCAACAAGGACTGAAATATCCATCAGTCAACAGGATTACACCCACATGCATTCCTTATTTAAAGCAGCAGGGTATGTTTTATTCCATGGCATCATCTTCATCAGGTTATTGATGGCGTTTGTGCAGTTTCACTTGCCTTCGTTCGCCACGTTTACACAAACTACAAGTGTAAATCTCCTAAACCAGGATATGAGTCAGAAAAGTATTTCTCATGGGGAAATAACCGCAAAATGTCCGGTAAGCTGATACTGTATTATACAAACTAGTCTACTATGAGGAAGAACATCTTGGCCTGATGGGTGAATATTTTTCTGAAGTATTTTGTTTTGCATAACATTTTGTAGTGTCATAACGCTTCTCAAACTCACTATTTTATTCTTAGTTGGCTACTTTATGGTCATTTTAGGTAAGACACAGCTACAAACTGCTCACTATGTGACTCCCATGGAGCTAAGGCAACAGAAAGTGACCCTGCTTGTATTTATTTCGGCGTAAATCCAACTTTGTTGTTGTTCCCACTGGCAAAAACAGTCATTTTCTCCTGAATAATTAACTGCCCAGACCAGAGCAGCTGTTGAGGAAAGAAGCCCATAAAACCCCAACAAATTCATTACAATAAAACACTACAAGTAATTACAATCAATGTAGCAATTGCTTTTATGTGGATATAAAATCCAGGATTTATATGGGTCCGTCTGCCCAATCATTTTATATTACAGGTTCCTCCTACGGTAGGTTGACATGGAACGATGCAAGAAACTGTGAGTCGTGGCCCTTTTACAATTAGCACTTCCACTGCCAAAACACATTGTTGGATCTCACTGAATAAAACACAGAGGAAAGAAGACATGAGCCAGGGGTAAATATACTCACCTAAACACAACCATCGCTGTTTTGCATGGCGGGCAGGCCAGCAGGAAGATCTGTTGATGAGAAACCACATTATCACATTAAACTCACAATCATTACGGAACAGCTTGAATGCTCCGAGAGCTTCCAGCGTTCAGTGCTGTAAATAAAGAAAATGAACAAATTGCTTTAACAAGTTTTTTTTTTAATGAATATAATAAGAGCAGGAGCCTTGAACGGAGTACCCCCCTAAGGCAACTGTAAAGTGCTTCCTGCTTCAAAGAAGAAAACAAAAAACACAGAGTTCAGATGGGACCCAGGAGGTTGGTCAAACAATTACGGTAGATTTGGAAATGTTAAAATGAGTAGTAGGTGTTGTTGAATCCGAACTAACCCTGTAAAACTCCAGAGTCACACAGTAATACAAACAAACTAATGGATTGAGGCAGTGGTAGACCAGCAACCCTTGTGTTCTGCGAGGCGAAATGACTGTTTTTGTCAAAGGAGTCTGGTGGCAGTTCCTCGTCACAAAGGGCTGTCTGACGGCAAAGTAAAGCGGTGACAATATGTAGCCTGATATAAACCGATATTCACTTTTTGGTGGCTACAATATGTTTTGCTGCTGCCCTCGTCCATAACAGTGTAGGTAATACATTGACTATGGATAAGTACCTCATACAACCTCACTTCAAACAATCCGAACTATCCCTTTAATGCACGGGTTCTCAACCTTTTATAACTTGAGGCCCACTTTTGATCAATAGAAAACGTCTGTGGACCACCTTCCCAAATAAATGACAAACTGGGTTATAAATATGTCGGCTGTAATGACCCACAAAAATATTCAGCTTACCCTCATTCATCACTGCCTGCCATTATGAATCATATCACCATTTTGAGTCACTGCTTCCGAGAACGTCAGCCATGTGTGTAAAGGGGAGACTCGTGGGTACCCATAGAACCCATTTTCAATCAGATATCTTGAGGTCAGAGGTCAAGGGGCCCTTTTGAAAATGCCAATTTTTTCCTCGCCAAAATTTAGTGCAACTTTGGAGCATTATTTAGCGCTCTTCCCGGGAGGCTACCATGACATGGTTGGGACAAATTGATTCCTTAGGTTTTCTAGTTTCATATGATACCAGTATGAAAGACAGAATAGCAGCTGTCGGATTTTGAAGAGGTTAATCTAACCATTTGGAAGGTACCTACACGGCGCACTAGATGGCGATCTGAGGCCCCGGCCCAGTGGTCGAGAATAGCATTAATATATTTCATTGCTGTCGATTGAAGCAATCTACAACTCATTGCTCATTGAACAGGGAGAAGGAAAATAATCAATTTCTGTTAACTGAAGAGCATGACCATGGATGTGTATAAATCCTGGACTGATGTGTTTTGGTCGGGCTTTTTATGATAATGACTGTGTTACAAATTCAAACCTTGAACCTGTGAGTCCAGGTTAAATTTACAGCAGAGTCATGAATGATTTAACAAAACACTAACAGCAATATATTCACAGCTCCAAGTGCAGGCAGCTGATATTTTATTTAACATGCATTTTATACATTTGAGAACAAAAAGGCCAGTTTAAAATTGGTTTCTAATCCTTTCATTTCCTCTTTCGGAAGCATTCATATTTCAACATGTTGGCTTTATAATTGAATGGGACTATAGGTTAGAATGTGGATCCCAGTTATACATCCCATCTATGCTCAGCGACTGTGCTGCTGGGGCTTGGAGGATGCTGCAAACATGGATTGGTTGGAAACACTATCTGACACAAGAAAGAGTTGGTCTGCCTGGAGGGCAAAGGCTGGAAACAGAATTACAAGAAAGCAATTTACTTGAGATCTGTTGTACAACTAGCCACCGGCCAGGGGATACGTCTCAGTGATTGATCTGCAGCACACCTATCAACTCATATTAACCTGCACTGTGAACACAACCAAAGTTTGTTTTGTAGACACCGTCTGTAACAAACTAAAGCTTTTAGATTAAATAAATGTATAATCCTGAACTTTGAAATACATGTAGACATTTTCAAAAACAAAGGAGAGAAAAAAAGTAATAATGATAAAAGAAAAAATATATAAATAAATAAAAATTTTAAAAGAAAAAATATAAATATATTTTTTTAATTTATGAATGAAAAATAAATAGTAATGCTAATAATAAATAGATATCAATAAATAGTTTCTCTCTATATATCTTAAATCTTTTCCAGACATGTTTTTCCATTCTATCTTGTGCAAATTAATTAATGCTCATATTTCCTTTCAGAGGAATGAAACAATATATGAAACTAGCTTTTCATGAATACAAATGGTTTTGCCAAAGCTGACAGGTGTGCGTCCTTGGCCAATGCAAATTCCTCAGATGGATTGTCACTGTCAGCCACCATTGTTTACTGTGTGTTTGTGCTGCCTGCAGTAAAACGGTAAAAGACAAATCCTTTGTCTCACGTCAGACACATTGAACCAATTACACACCGCTCCCTTACATGGAAGCTCAGTGTTCAGTATTAAATAAATACAAAATACATTATGAAATAAATGTATGTTTAAATATATAAATGAACCAACAGTTTGGGAACCACAAACCTGGCTCTTCAGGCTGTGGGAGACGCGCTGTTTCACATTATGTACATAACAGAACATCCAAAGGCATGGGATGTGGTGTCAGTAGTGTTGGGGGTGAGGATGGTGTGTGACTGTTGTTAAGTGCATACAATAAACAAAAGAGAACAGAGGAGGAACTAATTACATAACCAGAGGGCAGGGAGAGAGAGGGAGTAACAGACGCTGAGTTTAATAAGCTGGGAACACCGGGTCCAGGAGTTATCAAAAGGCACTGCTGACCGACCGAGTTGTCTACGGAGTTACTTTTGTGCCTTTATTATGCAAGCAAACAGAATAGGTTTGAGAGCAAAATATTTTATCGCAATTAAAAAAATGTTTTGTTGCAAGTAAAATTAATTTGTGATTAAAAATGTTTTAATGCAAATCTACATTTTTGTTTGAAAATCCCAGTTTTGTTTGCAAATCCAACATATCTGTTGGCAAATCCAAAAGTTTTGTTTTCAAATCCAAAATATTTGTTTGCATATCCAAAAGTTTTGTTTGCAAATCCAAAAATATTTGTTTGCAAATCCAAAGGTTTTGTTTGTAAATCCAAAGTAATTATTTACAAATCCAAAAGTTTTGTTTGTGATGCCCCTTGCCTCAAGCTATAGCGAGCTCAACAACTGCTACCAAATTTAGCCAGTTAGCATCTGTTAGCTGGAACAACAACAATGCCATAGTTATTCTGAATCAACCAAGCTCACGACTCAGCATGTGCAGCTTTGTTAAGCTAAATAAATAAAGAGAGATCTTACTTTCTGCGTCTGTGTTTAATTAAAGCAGCAGCAAGACAGTTGATTCAGGATTATACTTTGACTTTCTTGTTGCTCTAGTTAACAGGCACTAACTGGCTAAATCTGGCAGCAGTTGTTGAGCTTGTAAGCTTAAGAGGCCGGTGATATATGGCATGATGATATGTGGCATTATGACATGTGGCGTGAAATAAAAGTGTTATTGGGAAAAATGCCAGCATGAAATAAAAAAAAGCACTTTTGAAAAAGGGATTTTGAAAAAGAAATGTCTATTAAGAAATAAAAATGAACTTGTATAAGAGAAACATTTGAATGATGAACATTTCATAATAATTATTTTATTATTGAAGTTTTAATAAATTCCGAAATACATTTGTGATTTTTTGAGCTCGTAATTACTTATGTATTTATTTAATATTGAACACTGCCCACTGCCCACAAAATAAGTTGATAGTAAACATTTTGCAGATATTTTCAATATGAACATTACCCGATATGCTGTTAAGGGGAATATAGGCAATATGTAAAACATATTCTCTACGAACAGTTCTTAGACGAGGGTACACGCTTCTCTGTATATGATTAATACAATGCAGTGATGTCATATCATCTCTACTGTATTTTCACTGTACACAAGAAAACGGATTTCATGCACATTACTAGGCATGTTGTTTCGGTCAATAAAGACTGCCAGACTGGGCAATGTTGTTATTTCATCAAGCCTTTACAGTTTGTGCTGGCATAATGCGGGCGTCTTAGTCATTGTGAAAGGGCAGGCATTTCCTGCTGTGTGCTTTTACTGTCATCATTGCCAAATCTGTCAAAATGAGTTGAGTCGGCTCCGTTTTGAATAAATTTGACCTTCAATTTAAATCGGGAACAAAAAATGAGTTCAAGGTGACAGGAAACTCTAAATTGTGACTTTGTAGCTAAATATGTGTTCATTATGTTTATGGTCTTGTCATCAGCTCTCTTGGAATGCCATCAACAAATGTCGATTGCTCCAATTGTGTTTCTTTACTTAATTTTTTTACAGTATAATCTTCAGAAGTTGGGTTTTAAAACTGTTTAGCAGCGTTTCGTCAAACATGTCAAATAGGGAACACTTCTTTTCGTCACTTTTGATGTGCACTTTAGTAATTAGGTCACTCAGTGTTGACAGGAAGTGGCTTCCTCACGTCTGGACCTTTGGCTGATTTTTCAAACCCAAATATTACCCTTTACAGTGCAGTCAAAGTACAGTGAAATAAGTATATGATAGTCATTCACACTATCTGGATAGTTACATGTTGACTTAAAATCTCTCTCTCTCTCTCTCTCTCTCTGGACATATTATAAAATTATGAAGAAAAATGACTAAAATTACAATATATTAACTTATTATGCACCGAAAAATTACCTTCATGGCCTCCACCATTTCTGACAACATCAAGAAACACAACTCGTGAACTCGGAGCTTTCAGAAACTTTCCACTTATGAGGTCGTAAATACCACAAGAGGGGGGGGGGGGGCGTTCATACGGACTCTTCTCATGAACACGGTAAACACGACCTCATTGGAAAGCACCATGACTCAAGAGGAGTCACCATTTCAACGGTCAACCAAATTCTTCATCACTCTACACGAGCTTCACTGCAGCTCCAATAGACAATCCAGTCCAGATTATATCCACATGCATGATCACATTTATGAGAATCGAACCAGCCTTGACGGTGTTGTTGCAGCATTAAAGACACAATTACCTCCAATGGTCGTTACTCCCAATTAATTTTACAACTGAAATATAAATTTATCTGGAGGGTGCCGCAGGCTGAGGCATAATGCCAGATGGAGACAGTCTCCAAACCGAGAAATGGAAGACAACCAATAAAAAGACTGAAACTGGTGTGTAATGTTGACTATTTTTTGGTAAATTTGATGTATAGTGCAAAATATAACTTCATTTTAACTGAACAAAAACATTTTCCGCATTGTTTGCAGAGCATTTTCAAAGTAAAAGCACAGCTGTGGCTGTATAATGATCGTTCAAGCTGTGACGAATAAACGCTGCAAAAAAAAAAAGATCAATGGCTTACTTATAGATTGGCAGACCTCATTACTGATAAGCCACACTTCATTTTGACAAGTGTAGTCATTAAATAATACAGTACGGTGCGTTCAGCGTGATCTGAATCACTGAGTCAACAATCTGTTCGGCTAGATGTTATTGCTACGGCTGATAAATGGCGCTATATGTAAAGATAATGCTGATACCGTAGTCTGTTATATTGATACTGGAATGTTTGTTGCACACAGCTTGTTAACAGCACGGTACTTCAAGTTATAGGCAAGCTCCCAACCTTTAGAGCAAAGACAAAGCACAGAGTCTTTATGTTCATTGCTGCATTGTGCTAACAAGCAGTATTTTAGACTCCTATTAAAACCGTTCAAAGCTGCTGCGGGCCTGTTTTGAAGAGGGATGAGTTATTGTTTCCTGGACCCTGTAGCAGTATTTATCATCGGCTCATAATATCTGTCACGGTTTTATATGATCAGTCACACTGGACCCGTGGCAACATCTACAAGGGAAGAAAGTTCACTTAATATGGAGGGGCTCTGTGTTTGGCCAGAGCTTACCTATCATCGCGTGTTAAAAGGAAACTCCCAGCTCACTGCGAGATTCCTGTAGGAGGTGGTGAGTCACCCTAGAGACACTACAGAGAAATTAAATCATCCCTGAACACGCACAAGGTTGGACAGCATGTTTACAGTAATGACAAATTCAAACACTCAAGACAGAAGATTGAATCATGATTATTATCTTTGCAGGGTGCTTCAATAATAGCCTTTGTAGCATCTAAAAATCTGACCCGTGGCATGTGAAAGTCAGGTTCATGTTTCCTAACTGGAGTCCTGACATTACCATGTGTCATGTTACACCAGCTTTTGGTTGTATTTTATTAAGTCAGGGGGATGACAGGTAGTCATCGTTGTATTGTTTTCTATCGCTGTAGTGATGATCATGCTTGTTCATTGATGCAGTGCTGTTGAGTTTGTGCTATTTTTACGGTGTGATTTCATGTTGTCTTTATGTTTTATGTCACACTTTATTCTGTGAAACCAATTGCTCTGCGGAGACAAATAAAATTGAACTTGACTTGACTTGCATTGCACCTTAAAAAAGGGCTCATAGCATCCCGTGTTAGCATCCTGTGGGCCAAATCTAGCATTTCAACAAAATAGATAAATCTGAAAATGTCACTTATTGGGCTACATTAGAAATCTAATCAACTGCGGAGCAAATCAAAACTATCATGGTATGCACATCATCGCCTATCAATGTAAATCATAGACTGTATATAAGAAGTGGACGTAGTCACTGTGACGTCACTCATTGAGAGAAAAGAAAAAAAAGACTGTATTTGTGTAATAATTCTACCCATAGAGAGCAATGCTAAGCCCACCATATCCTGTGTTTGTTTATCCACTGGACTCTAGTTGAAACGCATGACAGTACATTGATCTGTCAGTAATCAGTTGGACGTCTGTCAGCGAGGCAATGTGATTGCTGTTGTTCCATGTGGAGGGAAAGATAACTGACATCAGTGTTGTCAGATGTGAGGCATCAACTCATCAGTCATCAGACACTGAACTCTTCACCCACAGTGCGTGTCTTGCTCACCTTGGGCTGAGTGATGCTTGCTTGCTCGCCTGGTGTTTTTGATATTCATGTGGCAAAACTGACACAGCACTCCATGCATGATAAAAGCATTATTTTTCACCAACAAATAGTTTAATTACAAGGTGTTTGATTTAGGTGTTTGTGTGCAGTCTTACGCATCTGCATTCTGTGCAAGTATTTAGTAATAATATTTACACTACAGAAAAAGTAGAATTCAGCCAATGCTAATGAAGCATTCTAGCAAACAGGCTGCTGTGTAATGACTCCGCAGGGCAAGCAACCTGCAGCAGCACGGCAACACAGTCGAGTGGTTATATTCTCAACACACAGGTGAAGTAGGTGCCTGTGCTGATTGCTCAAGGACTTTGGTTACTTCAGTTACAGCAACACTTGACTCTTGCCAGGCAGGCACCATGGGAACTTTACAATAGCCTATCATTTTCAGGCTGTAAAATGAACTCATAAATGTGGACTTCTCGCTCTCATTTCCAGATGCACTGTTTTTAATCATAGTTGCTGGGTTATTAAGCTTAAAAAGGAGACAGGAAAAAGTGAGGATCTTTGCAATGTTTTGGTTTTAGATTTCCAAAGGGATTTGATTAAAGGTCACATATTATACTCCATTTAAACTAGTTATTATAGGTCTCAGACACCTCCAAACCATGTCTCTGAAGGTTTTTTTTCAAAAAAACAATCAGATCATGCATTCCAGCATGTCTCTATAACCTCTGTTTCAGCCCATTTCCAAAAGTGCTGATTTCTGTGTCTGTAGCCTCTGTCTCCTCCCACTCTGCTCTGATTGGTCAGCGTTTTCTGTCAATCAAACGTCCTCAACAACAGTGTCACCCTCCCCCTCCCTCCCGGAGAAGCTCTCTCTCTCTCTCTCTCTCTAGAGAGAGAGAGAGAGAGAGAGACGAGTGGAGAGATAGCAGCTAGAATAAAGTTTATAAACCACTTTAAAGTTTATAAACCAGAAACTTCACCCAGCGCACGTTACCGGAGGAATCTGATCAGAAATCGGCGACACATGATGAACATCTGCGGTCCAGACTCCAGGTTTTCCTGACGGTTTCTCTCAGGTAAATAATGCTGTTTATATCTCTGTTAGTTAGCTCAGTGTTTACCTCATGCATCAACTCTGTAAACCGTAAACATACACTCTGTTTTACGTCTGTCTTTACAGATCCATCTGTGAGAAATGACCGACAGAATCATCCCAGAGGAGAGCAGAGAGCTGAGAGCAGACAGCTGAGAGCAGATGGCTCTGTTTACATGGAGATACAGAGCTAACCCGGTAGCATGTAGCTAACCCGTTAGCATGTAGCTACATGCTAACGGGTTAGCTACATGCTACCGCTATGACACGGTGTGTAAACACAGCGACCATCAGGGTAGAAAATAGAAGATGTGAAACAGTAGTCAGTTCATTATTTCTGCTAAAAGATAAATGTATGGAAGATCAGAGTAATGGTATATTATTTACAGTAGTAGCTGTCTCTGTGTTACCATGACTACAGACCACCGGAGCTTAGCTTACCATAGTTTACCAGAGCTGAAGACTTTCTCCTGTACCATGTTAACATAACTAACTAACAGGTGAGATGATTACAAATGCTGTGAATAATTAATATTGTCATCTATCAACTCAAATAAAGTTTGACTGTGAAACAGAAATGTGTTGTGTTGCTTACAAGTCACTATTTACTACCTGTACTCTGCTACATGCATGACATCAAATATATATAATATATAAATATCACCTGTTTAAACAGTGTAATTACATAAAGCCTTTGTGAAAGAACATGTTATATTTAGATGATGGGAGTACATGAAGCCTGTTCTGCTGGTTCTTGCAGACTAACAGGAGCTACTTTACTCAAGTTAGGTTGAGGAGGAGAGACAGTGACGCGCTGTGGGGCGGGGTCAGCTACTGAAGGTTCTGCTCTGGTTCGACCAGGAAACCCTCACGTGGCTTGCATTCTCTAATGACGTCAGAATACAAGGAAAAAAGCGAATTTTTTTTCTGCACCCATTTCCGGACAAACGGAGGAGGAGAAAAAGAGAGAGGATGGTCTTTTATGATACTATGGTGGCCTGTAGACACACTGGGGACAGATATTGATGTTTAAAAGACATGGAAAAGTGCATTTTGCATAATAGGTGACCTTTAAGTACCACACCCATATACTATGAATCCACTGTAATAAATACCTGGTGGGTGGAGTCAGATTACGAAATGAGTCGATATAAACACACAGTAACATCCTGGGAACAATCACCACTATTAAGCTGTCATATATTCAACACATATTACATCTCCTTCCAGCCCTCTCATTGACAAATCACCCGCAGGACAACAGTGCACCTTCGAGCCCACAAACATCACCTTCGATAAAGCAAGAATCCACAACACACTTCATGTTCCACCTATTTTTCTGATATTAAACGGCCAATCTCCAGCTAGCCCCTGGCCACATTCCCTGCAACAAATAAACTTGGTCCCTGCAGAGCCATCCCGTTGACAGAAACAACTCTTCCTTCCTGTTATCCTGTTTCAAAAGAGAAATAGAAATGTTACAAGAACACGGCAACTTCCACCTCCTTTCATTGCACCTCTTCCTTTTATAAAAAAGAACTAGGGCTGAAAAAGTTAGCGCGTTAATAATAATTTGTTTCAAAGCCACTAATTTCTTTAACGCATTAACACAATTTGCAATTTTTGGGTTGTAGCAGGCAGTTATAAAGCTAAAGTGTAGATGCTGGCATTGTCATGAAACTATAAAACCTAAGGTACCAACCATGCCATATTGGCTAGTCGCAAAGGAAGCTAAATAACGCTCCAAACTTGCGTTAAATTTTGGTGAGGAAAAAACTGGCATGGCCATTTTCAAAGGGGACCTCTGACCTCAAGATATGTGAATGAAAATGGGCTCTATGGATACCAAGTCAAGTCAGCACACCGACAGCTGTTGTTGCCTGTTGGGCTTGAGTTTGCATGTTATGATTTGTGCATATTTTTTATGTTAAATGCAGTACCTGTGAGGGTTTCTGGACAATATTTGTCATTGTTTTGTGTTGTTAATTGATTTCCAATAATAAATATATACATACATTTGCATAAAGCAAGCATATTTTCCCACTCCCATGTTGATAAAAGTATTAAATACTTGACAAATCTCCCTTTAAGGTGCATTTTGAACAGATAAAAAATGTGCAATTAATTTGCGTTTAATCGTGATTAATTATTCTAATTGATTGACAGCCCTATAAAAAAACGTATTGTTTATTTTCTTTAAATTCCCTCTTGTGATCACACTCAACTGTTAACAAGCATGAGGACTACCTACTGTGGATTATCTTAACCTTGGTCCGCATACGTGAAGGCCATTTTGCTACCATCCATCAATTCTTCATCACCGCAAGTTATTCATCAATGTCCACAAGCTCATCACACCACTGCCATGTGATGTTAAATAATCAGGATACATCGCTACGACTTGTTCTCCATAATTCATGTGCATGTGCATTAAAACACAGTTGGCAGAGACCCGTTGCCCATGACCCATGGTGAGCAATCATGTACCGTGAAGGTCAGCCAGTCAGGAGGCGGAGGAGAGACATGCAGGTGCTGTATATTTGCATGGCAGCAGTCAGAACAGAGAAGCTTTGTGTTGTTTGTAACGTCTGATTCAAATTTGAGGAAATACAATATACGTCATCACCCACTTTAATTCCCATGGTTATACTGTATGAATCAAACA